>NC_090399.1:15352336-15695336 GCF_036365525.1 Heterodontus francisci
GTAATTGAATCCCCCACTCTGGGAAAAAGCTTCTTGCTATCCACCCTGTCTATACCTCTCATGATTTTGTACACCTCAATCAGGTCCCCCCTCAACCTCCGTCTTTCTAATGAAAATAATCCTAATCTACTCAACCTCTCTTCATAGCTAGCGCCCTCCATACCAGGCAACATCCTGGTGAACCTCCTCTGCACCCTCTCCAAAAGCATCTACATCCTTTTGGTAATGTGGCGACCAGAACTGCACGCAGTATTCCAAATGTGGCTGAACCAAAGTCCTATACAACTGTAACATGACCTGACAACTCTTGTACTCAATACCCTGTCCGATGAAGGAAAGCATGCCGTATGCCTTCTTCACCACTCTATTGACCTGCGTTGCCACCTTCAGGGAACAATGGACCTGAACACCCAAATCTCTCTGTACATCAATTTTCCCCAGGACTCTTCCATTTACTGTATAATTCACTCTTGAATTGGATCTTGCAAAATGCATCACCTCGCATTTGCCCTGATTGAACTCCATCTGCCATTTCTCTGCCCAACTCTCCAATCTATCTATATTCTGCTGTATTCTCTGACAGTCCCCTTCACTATCTGCTACTCCACCAATCTTAGTGTCGTCTGCAAACTTGCTAATCAGACCACCTATACTTTCCTCCAAATCATTTATGTATATCACAAACAACAGTGGTCCCAGCACGGATCCCTGTGGAACACCACTGGTCACACGTTTCCATTTTGAGAAACTCCCTTCCACTACTACTCTCTGTCTCCTGTTGCCCAGCCAGCTCTTTATCCATCGATCTAGTACACCCTGGACCCCATGCGACTTCACTTTTTCCATCAGCCTACCATGGGGAAACTTATCAAACGCCTTACTGAAGACCATGTATATGACATCTACAGCCCTTCCCTCATCAATCAATTTGTCACTTCCTCAAAGAATTCTATAAAGTTGGCAAGACATGACCTTCCCTGCACAAAACCATGTTGCCTATCACTGATAAGCTCATTTTCTTCCAAATGGGAATAGATCCTATCCCTCAGTATCTTCTCCAGCAGCTTCCCTACCACTGACGTCAGGCTCACCGGTCTATAATTACCAGGATTTTCCCTGCTACCCTTCTTAAACTAGGGGACAACATTAGCAATTCTCCAGTCCTCCGGGACCTCACCTGTGTTTAAGGATGCTGCAAAGCTATCTGTTAAGGCCCCAGCTATTTCCTCTCTCACTTCCCTCAGTAACCTAGGATAGATCCCATCCGGACCTGGGGACCTGTCCACCTTAATGCCTTTTGGAATACCCAACACTTCCTCCCTCCTTATGCCGACTTGACCTAGAGTAATCAAACATCTGTCCCTAACCTCAACATCCGTCATGTCCCTCTCCTAAGTGAATACCGATGCAAAGTACTCGTTTAAAATCTCACCCATTTTCTCTGACTCCACGCATAACTTTCCTCCTTTGTCCTTGAGTGGGCCAATCCTTTCTCTAGTTACTCTCTTGCTCCTTATATATGAATAAAAGGCTTTGGGATTTTCCTTAATCCTGTTTGCTAAAGATATTTCATGACCCCATTTAGCCCTCTTAATTCCTCATTTCAGATTGATCCTACATTCCCGATACTCTTTCAAAGCTTCGTCTTTCTTCAGCCTCCTAGACCTTATGTATGCTTCCTTTTTCCTCTTTGCTAGTCTCACAATTTCACCTGTCATCCATGGTTCCCTAATCTTGCCATTTCTATCCCTCATTTTCACAGGAACATGTCTCTCCTGCACGCTAATCAACCTCTCTTTAAAAGCCTCCCACATGTCAAATGTGGATTTACCTTCAAAGAGCTGCTCCCAATCTACATTCCCCAGCTGCTGCCGAATTTTGGTATAGATAGCCTTCCCCCAATTTAGCACTCTTCCTTTAGGATCACTCTCGTCTTTGTCCATGAGTATTCTAAAACTTACGGAATTGTGATCACTATTCCCAAAGTAGTCCCCTACTGAAACTTCAACCACCTGGCCGGGCTCATTCGCCAACATCAGGTCCAGTATGGCCCCTTCCCGAATTGGACTATTTACATACTGCTCTAGAAAACCCTCCTGGATGCTCCTTACAAATTCTGCTCCATCTAGACCTCTAACACTAAGTGAATCCCAGTCAATGTTGGGAAATTTAAAATCTCCTATCACCACCACCCTGTTGCTCCTACATCTTTCCATAATCTGTTTACATATTTGTACCTCTATCTCACGCTCGCTGTTGGGAGGCCTGTAGTACAGCCCCAACATTGTTACCACACCCTTCCTATTTCTGAGTTCTGCCCATATTGCCTCACTGCTCGAGTCCTCCATAGTGCCCTCCTTCAGCACAGCTGTGATATCCTCTTTGACCAGTAATGCAACTCCTCCACCCCTTTTACCTCCCTCTCTATCCCGCCTGAAGCATCGATATCCTGGGATGTTTAGTTGCCAATCAGGCCCTTCCCTCAACCAAGTCTCAGTAATAGCAATAACATCATACTCCCAGGTACTAATCCAAGCCCTAAGTTCATCTGCCTTACCTACTACACTTCTTGCATTAAAACAAATGCACCTCAGACCACCAGTCCCTTTGCTTTCATCATCTGCTCCCTTCCTGCTCTTTCCCTTAGTCACGCAGACTTCATTATCTAGTTCCTTACAGGCTTTAGTTACTACCTCCTTACTGTCTACTGACCTCCTCATTTTGTTCCCATCCCCCTGCCACATTAGTTTAAATCCTCCCCAACAGCGTTGGCAAAAGCACCCCCAAGGACATTGGTTCCAGTCCGGCCCAGGTGTAGACCGTCCAATTTGTAATAGTCCCACCTCCCCCAGAACCGGTCCCAATGTCCCAAAAATCTGAACCCCTCCCTCCTGCACCATCTCTCAAGCCACGCATTCATCCTGACTATTCTTTCATTTCTACTCTGACTATCACGTGGCACTGGTAGCAATCCTGAGATTACTACCTCTGAGGTCCTACTTTTTAACTTGGCTCCTAACTCCCTAAATTCTGCTTGTAGGACCTCATCCCGTTTTTTACCTATATCATTGGTGCCTATGTGCACAACGACAACTGGCTGTTCACCCTCCCCCTTCAGAATGTTCTGCAGCCGATCTGAGACATCCCTGACCGGTGCTCCTGGGAGGCAACATACCATTTGGGAGTCTCGTTTTCGACCACAGAACCGCCTATATACTCCCCTTACAATCGAATCCCCTATCACTATAGCCCTTCCACTCTTTTTCCCGCCCTTCAGAACAGCAGAGCCAGCCACGGTGCCATGAACCTGGCTACTGCTGCCTTCCCCTGGTGAGCCATCTCCCTCAACAGTATCCAAAACGGTATACCTGTTTTGGAGGGAGATGACCGCAGGGGACACCTGCGCTGCCTTCCTGCTCTTTCTCTGCCTTTTGGTCACCCATTCCCTTTCTCCCTCAGCAATCCTAATCTGCGGTGTGACCAATTCGCTAAACGTGCTATCCACGACGTCCTCAGCATCGCGGATGCTCCAAAGAGAGTCCATCCGCAGCTCCAGAGCCGTCATGTGGTCTAACAAGAGCTGCAGCTGGACACACTTCCTGCACGTGAAGGAGTCAGGGACATCAGCCGTGTCCCTGAGCTCCCACATTGAGCAAGATGAGCAGAACACGGGTCTGAGATCTCCTGCCATTTTTAATCTTAAGCTTAACTTAGATAAATGAAAAAGGGACGACAAGTGTTTACCAATCTCACGATAAAAAAAAAGAGAAATAGAAAAAGCCTTACCTTATCTACACACCACCGAGTCCTTTTTTTTGGTTAGAGGAGGACGGCGGGTGGGAGACACTACAGGTGTAGTGTCTCGGGTTCAGAAGCAGCCCAAATATATAGGTTTTTACTTACCCAGCAGCCCCCTGGTCCGCCGAAAACAAAAGGAAAATTAAGTTTAAGTTGAAACTGACCTTCCCAGCTGATCACTCGCTCAGCACTCTCTGCTTCCGAATAAGCTGCTCCAACAAAACAACAAAACAAAACAACAAGAAACAGTACAGCACAGGAACAGGCCATTCGGCCCTCCAAGCCTGCGCCGATCTTGATGCCTGCCTAAACTAACACCTTCTGCACTTCCAGGGACAATATCCCTCTATTCCCTTCCTATTCATATATTTGTCAAGATGTCTCTTAAACGTCGCTATCGTATCTGCTTCCACCACTTCCCCTGGCAGCAGGTTCCAGGCACTCACCACCCTCTGTGTAAAAAACTTGGCTCGCACATCTCCTCTAAACTTTGCCCCTCGCACCTTAAACCTATGTCCCCTAGTAACTGACTCTTCCACCCTGGGAAAAAGCTTCTGACTATCCACTCTGTCCATGCCACTCATAACTTTGTAAACCCCTATCTTGTCGCCCCTCCACCTCCATCGTTCCAGTAAAAACAATCCGAGTTTATCCAACCGCTCCTCATAGCTAATGCCCTCCAGACCAGGCAACATCCTGGTAAACCTCCTCTGTACCCTCTCCAAAGCCTCACATCCTTCTGGTAGTGTGGCGACCAGAATTGTACGCAATATTCTAAGTGTGGCCTAACTAAGGTTCTGTACAGCTGAGGTGGTGGAAATTCAGCTAAACTGCTTTGTGTGTTCTGCTCACCTGGCATGTGTTGCTGGTATCTTCTTTCCCACTAGAGAAGTTTCAAAGCGGTGACTGGAAGTTGTTAATGACCAATGGTGATGATCATATCCACCGGTCAAGCAACACCTCGATTTTAAAATTCTCATCGTTGCTTTCAAATCCCTCCATAGCCTCCTCCCTCCCTATCCTTGCAATCTCTTCCAGCCCCACAATCCTCTGAGATAAAGGTGCTCATCTAATTCTGCTCTCTTGAGCATCCACGATTTTAATCGCTCCACCATTGGTGGCCGCATCTTCAGCAGCCTAGGCTCTAGGGTCTGGAATTCCCTCCCTAAACCTCTCCACCTTGCTACCTCTTTTTCTTACGTTAAGACTCTCCTTAAAAGTAAGAGTAAGACTATTGTGTGGCTTTGGTCATGTCCAGAGCATCTAGATAGCTGCCACATGGTATACACTCATGAGTGGAATGTCCCACTTATGGCAATGGGCCATGGGAAATATTAGTTCTGAGGTAGAACCCACAGCATTTTACGGGGCCACAAATCTCCCTCCTTGACCAAGATTTTGGCCATCTACCCAAATATCACCTTTTGAGGCTCCGTGTCAAAGTTTCCATTACAACGCTCTCGTGAAGTGCCGAGAGACGTATTTTTGGAGCTAAATGAACATAAGTTGCTGTTAGCCATGGTGGATAATCAGAGCCTCTTTGGAATCAGTGTGACTCTAGCAGGACAAGCCTGGCGATGGGAAGCTGGGTTGACCCTTTGTGACAGACATGGAAAACCAATCAGCCCGTATGTAACACAGAATAAAGAGGCCATTCGGCCGGTCGTGATGGTGTCGGAGCTTTGAAAGAGTTATCCAGTTAGTGTCACCATCTGCACTTTTCCCCAAAGCCCTGAAAATTTGTCCTTTTCAAGTATAAATTCAATTGCCTTTTGAAAGTTATCATTTAATCCGCTTCCACCATTCTACATTTCTGATCATTACAAATCGCTAAGGTTATTTATCATGTCGCTTCTGGTCATTTTGCCAATTACATTAAATCGGCAGTCCTTTGGTTACCAACTCCCCTGCCACTTGAAATAGTGTATCTACTTTCAAGATTTTGAACGCCTAATCAAATCGTCCCTAATCCTTCTTTGTTCTAAGTAGAACAATTCAAGGTTTTCTACCGGCTCCATGTAACTGAAGTCTTTCATTTCTGATGGAATACTCTCCACTTGCCTGGATGGGTGCAGCTCCAACAACACTCAAGAAGCTCGACACCATCCAGGACAAAGCAGCCCGCTTGATTGGCACCCCATCTACAAACATTCACTCCCTCTACCACCGACACACAGTGGCAGCAGTGTGTACCATCTACAAGATGCACTGCAGCAATGCACCAAGGCTCCTCAGACAGCACCTTCCAAACCCGCGACTTCTACCAACTAGAAGTACAAGGGCACAAAATATATGGGAACACCACCACCTGCAAGTTCCCTCCAAGTCACACACAATCCTTACTTGAAACTATATCGGCGTTCCTTCACTGTCGCTGGGTCAAAATCCTGGAACTCCCTTCCTAACAGCACTGTGGGTGTACCTACCCCACATGGACTGCAGCAGTTCAAGAAGGCAGCTTACCATCACCTTCTCAAGGGCAATTAGGGATGGTCAATAAATGCTGGCCTGGTCAGCGATGCCCACATCCCATGAATGAATTAAAAGAAAAGTCAGGAGGTGAGTTATTCACCGTAGAATTCCCAGCACCTGTCCTGTTCTTGTAGCCAAAATACTGATGTAAAAGCTGCAGGTCAGGTTTCATTCAATAATGACCCCCACAGGATATTGATAGTGGGGGATTCAGCAATGGTATTGCCATTGAATGTCCAGGGGGGATGGTTAGGTTCTCTTTTCTTAAAGATGGTCATTGCCTGGCAGTTTCGCAGCTCGATTGTAACTTACCACTTAGTAACCCAAGCCTGAATGTTTTCCAGGTCTTTCTGCATCTGGACATGAACTGCTTCAGTATCTGAGCAGTTGTGAACGGCACTGGACATTGTATAATCATCAGAGGACATCCCCAGTTCTGACATTATGATGGAGGGAAGATCAATGATGAAGCAGCTTAAGATGGTTGGGCCTAGGATACCACCCTGAGGAACTCCTGCAATGATGTCCTGGGGCTGAGAATATTGGCATCCAACAACCACAACCATATTCCTTTGTGCTAAGTATGACTCTGACCAGCAGAGGGTTTTCCCCCGATTCAAATTAACTCCAGTTTTGCTGGGGCCATACTCGGTCAAATGCTGCCTTGATATCACTCTCACCTCACCTCTGGATTTCATCTCTTTTTTCCATGTTTGGACCAAGGCTGTAATGAGGTCAGGGGCAGAACTCAAACTGAGCAGCAGTGAACAAGTTATTGTTGAGCAAGTGCCGGTAGATAGCACTGTCGATGACACCTTCCATCGCTATGCTGATGATTGAGAGTAGACTGATGGGGCAGTAATTGGCCAGAATGGATTTGTCCTGCTTTTTGTGGAAAGGACATACCTGGGCAATTTTCCACATTGTCGAGTAGATGCCAGTGTAGTAGCTGTACTGGATCAGCTTGGCTATGGTGCAGCTAGTCCTGGAGAACAAGTCTTCAGTACTACAGCCAGGTTGTTGTCAGGGCCCATAGACTTTGCAGTATCCAGTGCCTTCAGCTGTTTCTTGATATCACATGGAGTGAATCGAATTGGCTGAAGACTGCCATCTGGGGGACCTCAGGAGGAGGCCGAGTTCGATCATCCACTCAGCACTTCTGGTTGAAGGCAGTCACAAATGCTTCAGCCTTTTGTTTGCACCAATGTGCTGGGCTCATTATTATTGAGGTTGGGGATATTTGTGGAGGATCCTCCTCCAATTGGTTGTTTAATTGCCCACCACCATCCGTGACTGGACGTGGCAGGACAGGAGAGCTTTGATCTGATCTGTTGATTGTGGGATCACTTAGCCCTGTCTATTGCATTCTGCTTCCACTGTTTGGCGTGCAAGTAGTCCTGTGTTGTGCTTCAGCATGTTGGTACCTCATTTTTAGGTGTGCCTGGTGCTGCTCCTGACATGCCCTCCTGTACTCACTTGTCTCGATGACAGTGGTAAAGATTGCAGTTTGTAAATTGCACACACTAATCCCACTGTGCGTCGGTGGTGGAGGAGGTGACGTTTCAGGTGGTGGATGGGGTGCCTATCGAGCAGACTGCTTTGCCCTGGACCGTGTCGAGCTTCCTGAGTGTTGTTGGAGTCGCAATCATCCAGGCAAGTGGAGAATATTCCATCACACTTGTGCCTTGTAGTTGGTGGACAGGCTTTGGCGAGTCAGGAGGTGAGTTACTCGTTGCAGAATTCCCGTCTCTTTCTTGCTCTTGCAGGCACAGAATTTATATGCCTGGTCCAGTTAAGTTTCTGGTCAATGGTAACCGCCAGGATGTTGATAGTGGGAGATTCGGCGATGATAATGCCGTTGAATATCAAGGGAGATAGTGAGATTCTATCTTATTGGAGACAGGTCATTGCCTGGCACTTGTGTGGTGAAAATGTTACTTGCCACTTATCAGGCCAAGCCTGAATGTTTTCCAGGTCTTGCTGCATGCACACACGGACTGCTTCAGTATCAGAGCATTTGCAAATCGCACTGTGCAATCATCAGTGAACATCCCCACTTCCGACCTTATGATGGAGGGAATATCATTGATGAAGATAGTTGGGCCTAGGGCATTACCCTGAGGAACTGCTGAAGCGATGTTGTGGGGCTGAGATGATTGGCCTCCAACAACCACAATCATCTCCCTTTGTGCTTGGTAAGAATCCAACCAATGGAGAATTTTACGCCGAATCCCACTGACTTCAATTTTTCTAGGCCTACTTAATGTGATATTTGGTTAAATTCTGTCTTGATATCAATGGCTGTCACTTTCACCTCACCTCTGGCATTCAGCTCTTTCATCCATGTTGGACCAAGGGTGTTATGGCCCATGGAACTGAGTGCCCAAATGGAGCGTCAGTGAGCAGGTCATTGCTGTGTAAGTGCAGCTTGATAGCACTGTCAGAAACATCTTTCATCACTTAACTGATGATTGCGAGTAGACTGGGCTGTAATTGGTTGGTCTGGACTTGCTCTGCATTTTGTGGACAAGTCATACCTGGATAATTCTCCATATTGTCGTGTAGGTGTCTGTGTTGTAGCTGTGCGGGAACAGCTTGGTGAAGGGCGCAATTAGTTTTGGAGCATAAGTCTTCAGTGCTACAGCTGGAATGTTATCAGATTCCACAGCCTTTGTTGTATCCAGTCATTTCTTGATTACTATTGGAGTGAAAGAATTATCTGAAAACTGGCATCTATGATAGTGGGGACCTCAGGAGGAGGCCGTGATGGATCATCCAAATAGCACTTTTGGCTGAAGATGGTTGAAAATGATTCAGCCATGTCTTTTGAACTGTCCTACTGGGATCCCCGGTCATTGAGGATCGCAAAACTTATGAAGACTCCTTCTCCCGTTAGTTATATTATTGCCCACCAACATTCATGACTGGATGTGGCAGGACTGCAGAGCATTGATCTGATCCATTGGTTGTGGGATTGCTTTGCTCTGTATATAGCATGTTGCTTCCACTCCTTATCATGCATGACGTCTTGTGTTGTAGCTTCACCATGTTGGCACCTCTGTTTTAGGTATGCCTGGTGCTGCTCCTCGCATGCTCTCCTACATACCTCATTGAACTAGGGTTCGTCCTTTGGTAATGCTAGAGTGAGGGATATGTTGGGTTGTGAGGGTACTGATTGTGGTTGAATGTAATTCTGCTGCTGCTGATGGCCCACAGCACCTCATGGATGCCTAATTTTGAACTGCTAGATTTGGTCTGAGTGTATTCGATTTAGCATGAGGGTCATGCCACACCAACTCTGGATGGAGTCCTCATGTGAAGATGGGATTTCATCTCCACAAGGCCTGTGAGGTGGTCACTCCAAAATTACTATCATGGACATAGACATCTGCGACAGCTAGATTGGTGAGGACGAGGTGAAGCATATGTTTCCCTCTTTTCTGGTTTAATCACCACCTGCTTCAGGCCCAGTCTGGCAAATACTCGGTCAGCTCAGTCAGTAGTATTACTACTGAGGCACAGTGGGGTTTGGTGAAAACGCATCTGGAAATCTGGAATACTGTGCTCAATTTTGGTCTCCATAGTTAAGAAAGGATATAGCTGCATTGGAGGTGGCATAGTGAAGGTTCATTAAATTGGTGCCTGGAATGAGGGGGTTGTTTATAATGAGAGGCTAAGTAAATTGCATTTATCTTTTCTGGAGTTTAGAAGAATGAGAGGTGATCTCATTGAAACATGCAAGATTGTGAAGGGGCTGGACAGGGTAGACACTTCGAGATTGTTTCCACTGGTTGGGAATCTAAAACACAGGGGGTACAGTCTCAGGATAAGGGGCTGATCATTTAGGACTGAGCGAGGAGAAATTACTTCACTCTATGGGTTGTGAATATTTGGAATTCTCTACCCCAGAGGGTTGTGGATGCTCCATCGTTGAATACTTTTGAGGCTGGGATAGACGGATTTTTGGTCTCTCAGGGAATCAAGGGATATGTGAGTGGGCGGGAAAGTGAGGCTAAAGCCTAAGACCTGCCATGATTATATTGAATGGCGGAGTTGACTCGATGGGCCATATGATCTACTCCTGCTCCTATTCGTTGTGTTCTTGTATGATGGACATTGAAGTCCACATCCAGAGTATATTTTGTGCCTTTGCTATCCTCAGTGCTTGTTCTAAGTGGTGTTCAACATAGAGGAGCACTGATTCATCAGCTGTGGGAGAGCAGTAGGTGGCAATCAGCAGTAGATTTCTATGCCCGTGTTTGATCTGATGCCATGAATCAATGTGGAGGAATACCAGGGTAACTCCCTCCTGACTGTATGTCACCATTCCGCCACCTCTGGTAGATCTGTCCTGCTGGTGGGACAGGACATACCCAGCAATGATGATGGAGGAGTCTGGGACATTGTCTGTAAGGTATAATTCGGTGAGCATGAATATGTCAGTCTGTTGCCTGACTGGTGTGGGACAGCAGTGCCGATAACTGCAATAGTTTCCCTTTTAACATTATCGAATAAATTTTCAGAAAATGTCGACATGACGGTGCAGAATGAAGACATGCTAAGTATGCTCAGACAGTTAGACATAAAAATCTTGACAAGGTTCTGCAACAGCGAAAAACGGGCAAGATATAAAGAGAATTTAAGCGATAGGCGAACAGTAGAAAGATTGCTTCACCATATGACACAGTTGATAGACATAAGTTAGAATCATTTGAAGCTGGAAATAGTTTATGATTGACGTGCCCAGTGTTTTATATCATTAATTTGCCTATCAACCCGAAGAGGTCAACACTAAATTTTGACGAGGAGTCCAACAATCAGTTAAGGGGGAAATGGAAAGGGGGAGTCCTGTTAAGTCTCGCCCAATTGGCGACAAAGGTAATGCAATATCACAATAAATACAAGTAATTAAAATGGAAGTATTGCACCAATATAGGTAAAATATGGCAAATGGAACAGTAGTATCGCGACTAACAACGGAATTTAGTGGTTCATGTTAAAATAAGATATTCAAACATTGCGTTAAAAGTAAGCAAACTGTATCTCGAGTTTAAATACAATACTACTCCATTTTGTTTAGGATTTTTTTTCTCTTACTCTTCAAACATACTTTTAGCAGCTGAACCCGACCACATAAGTAAACCATAATCTTCACCTAGATCGATGTGAGATTACGTTGCCCTCAATCTGCACAAATTCAAACTACTGACTGATGGTTGAATAAACTTCGAACGACTGAAACCAGCCTTTTAATGCACTTCAGCCATATTCACAATGAATTTCGGCAATGAATGTGACTGTGAGGACATCGCAACCGAGTCTCGTGTTGCCAAATATCCACACGAGGACTTTTGTGTCCAGTTGTCACCAAACCTGATTGGGAGAGGGACTGATAGTTGGCATTTGCCATCCTTATCCCGAAACACTAAGAAAATTGCCACTTCCCCATTGAGATCCAGAGTAAGCAGACTAGAAATCCAATCTAGTGCACAACTCTCCTGCTTTACATTCACCGGACATTGTACGCCCTACCCAGTACACATTTCCAATGACTTCAAACGGGCCTGATCTAAAGTTGACATTGAAACCGTCAGCTTTTCCCTTCGCGTGAAATGTTGTCCTGAACAGGAGTGTACACTAAGCGAAAATAATTTTAACTTTAATGTCGTAATCTGAATCAGAAGGAAGTCTCTCAGTAGTCCGTTTACACCTCATCTTATTTTATCTTTCAGTGAAATCATTCGCTTTTACCCGTTTCTTGACCAGGAATAAATGCTAAAATGACCCCATGTCAGTTTTGTGCCTGGCCGGCAAATTGAAAATATATGGGAATGAAATCCAACTCTGGTGAGGTCAGAAAACGAGCGGCAGTGTTTAGATTAAGGCGTCAAGTAGATGTCCACTTTTGAACTCAGTAAGGAGGAAAATGAAGCTGGGTATCTAAAGGTCTGCTGATCCCATAGCGTGTGTTTCACGACCCCAGCCGAAGTTGAATGTTATCGGGGGGGGGGGGGGGAAGTTTTAACTTTGGACGATTGTGTTATTTTAATGATAGCGAATAAGCTGATCATTGTGCACCACTCCCAATTTAAGTGAATGGAATGAAAATTCAGCCGGATGCATAATAATTGATCAATTCTATATCATCCATTTTGCACTATTGCCCAAAGCTAAGAGTCAGTGGCCCGAATTTTGCATTAGCTATGGGGCCTGACAACATTCCGGCAATAGTACTGTAGACCTGTGCTCCAGAACTTGCCACACCCCTAGCTGAGCTGTTCCAGTACAGCTATAACACTGGCATCTGCCCAGCAATATGGAAAATTGCCCAGACAAAAAGCAGGTCAAATCCAACCCAGCCAATTACCGCCCTATCAGTCTACTCTCGATCATCAGTAAAGTGATGGAAGGGGTAATCAACAGTGAAATCAAGTTGCGTTTGCTCGGCAATAACCTGCTCACTGGCACTCAGTTTGTGTTCCACCAGGGCCACTCAGCTCCTGACCTCATTACATACAGCCGTGGTTCAAACATGGGAAAAAGAGCTGAGCTCCAAAGTGAGGTGAGAGTGACGACTCTTGACATCGAGGCAGCATTTGACTGAGTGTGGCATCAAGCAGCCCTAGAAAAATGGAATTAATGGGAATCAAGGGGCAACTCTCCGCTGGCTTGTGTCCTTTATAGTGCAAAGTAAAATGGATGTGATTGCTGGAGATCAATCAACTAAGTCCCAGGATTTCACTGCAGGAGTTCCTTAGGGTAATGTCCTCGGCGCAAATATCCTCAGCTGCTTCATCCATGACCTTCCCTCCATCAAAAGGTCAGACGTGGGGATGTTCGTTGGTGATTGCACAATGATCAACACCATTCACGACTCCTCAGATACTGAAGCAGCCCATGTCAAGATGCAGAAAGACCTGGAAAACATTCAGACATTGCCTGATAAGTGGCAAGTAACTTTTGCACCACAAAAGTGCCAGGCAATGACACCTCAAACAAGAATGAATCTCACCATCTCCCCTTGACGTTGAATGGCATTACCACTGCTGAATCGCCCACTATCAACATCCTGAGGGTCACCATTGACCCAGAAACTGAACTGGACCAGCCGCATAAAAGCTGTGGCGTCAAGAGTAGTTCAGAGGCTGGGAAATCTGCGGCGAGTAACTCATCTCCTGTCTCCCCAATGCCTGCCCACCATCTACAAGGCACAAGTCAGGGGTGTGATGGAATACTCTCCACTTGCCTGGATGGGTGCAGCTCCGACAACACTCAAGAAGCTCGACACCATCTAGGACAAAGCAAACCACTTGATTAGCATTCCATCCACCACCATAAACATTCACTCCCTCCACCAACAACACACAGTCGCAGCAGTGTGTACCATCTACAAGATGCACTGCAGTAATGTACCAAGGCTACTCAGGCAGCACCTTCCAAACCCGCGATCTCTACCACCTCGAAAAACAAGGGCAGCAGATGCATGGGAACGCCACCTCATGAAAGTTCTCCTCCAAGCCACACACCATCCTGACTTGTCTTCCTTCACTGTCACTGGGTCAAAATTCTGGAACTCCCTTCTTAACAGCACTTTGGGTGTACCTACCCCACATGGACTGCAGCGATTCGAGAAAGCAGTTCACCACCACCTTCTCAAGGGCAATTAGGGATGGGCAATAAATGCCGGCCTGGCCAGCGACACCCACATCCATGAAACGAATTTTAAAAAGTGCAAAACGTAGGTTCTTCTGGGATTGAAGCGCCCTCACTAGCTGAAAGACAGCAATGCAGCTGTGTGCAGGTGGTAATATGAAGACTCATAATACAGGACATTAAAAGATGTGTTACTTTAATGATATTATTTCTTTCTTCAATGGGTATCTAAGACTTCAGTCATATCCCGATTCAGGTATAGCATGTAAACGAAAGAGATGTGACTTAGATTGTGTGATACAACCATACATCATGTCAGAGAGTGCACAATTGATCCTGTCATGAACCCATAATGCCTATCTTTTATGAGTTTATTTCTATCCCGAGCTCCATGATCTTTTCTTTAATGAAGGTTTTTATAATTTTACCCATAATGGATGTCAACTCCCATGATTTGTAGTTTCGTTGGGTCACTTTCGTTGCCATTAAAAGGAAATATCATTAGCATTTTCAGTTCACCCATGTCCAGGAACATATTTTATATCGGCAAGAGTATTTTTAGGCTATAGACCAGTAGATAAAGCCAGCTAGATTACCTGCTCATGCTCAATATGAATTGACTCCTGTTGGAAAATGGATTTGCATGGCCCAGTGTGAGAGCAATATCAAGTACTCCTTCCATCCCACCCACGGCGAATGCCAGTGCTCATTGTTTAAAATCATGCATAGAAAATGTTTGTATCGTTAAAGCACTGAAGGCTATCGACACCAGTGGGAGTCAATGGGTCGAGAGAGTGAAAATTCTGGGGGACATAAAAGTATGATCTGGAACTTGCTATTGGTAATCGAGAGGTAATGAGATGGTTTTGTCGTGTTAATTTTAAATTGGGCAACACATCCGCTAAAATAGCAGACGAAATAATGTCAAAGGAATAAATAAGGTTGGACCTGAGATATATGTACACACACACCTGTAAGCTATTGCATGGTATTACAAATTGCAGGGAGAAGTTGACCCACTTGTTGAAATACTCAAAATTAAATGAAATGCACCATTATTTTAAATACTGGCATAGAACTAAATTGACGATAATGGACTTTATCAACAATATTTTATGCAATATCAACAATGGGTGTGAGTTACATAATCACGAGGCGCATTGGGGTTGAATGAAATTTATTTTTGGCCTTGAATTTACTAGCTAAGAGGATACATTTTCAACGTGGCGCTCGGGCTTTTCAGTCATTGTACATCATGCCCCATAATAGAAACCACCCAATTTTAATTTCCATTAATGTAAATGAGAAACGGATGGTTCCTTTAAAGTGGCACAACGCCTATATAATACCAGGAGGCAAATTCAACATGTATCCTGTGGCAAATCTTTATCAGTGAATCACATCTTTATTGGATTACAGTTAAATCACTCCGCGTAAAAGTGCAAATTCAACCTAAAGATGCCCACACTATTCTCGTGGTTATATTTCATATTGGGGAAGAACCCGGGGTTGTATCCAAAATTGTGCCTGAGACCGCGCAAATATGCGTTCACGTTACGTGCAAAATTCCCGACAACAATTAGTATACGCCTGAGCATAACGCGGCTATAAATCAGCGACCTTTGGCCAGAGTGGCCTGACCATAACCGGAACATAATTACTGGGGTCTCAAGGAAGGAGGACCATAACCGGAACATAATTACTGGGGTCTCAAGGAAGTGTCGGGAAAGGAGGAATTCCTTCAGAGTGAGGCTGGGAAGTGCAAGTTAAATGTCACTAGGTCTCCCCCATAAAGGCTTCATTAATTATTACTGTGTAAGGTCCTCCCACCATAGTGAACTGAAGGGGCTGGACCCATGGGAAACCCCTCGGACTGTATACATCAAACATGCGTTTGCTGTAAAATGTACATTGCATGTAAAATGGAATGGAAGGGTTGTGAGGCAATTCACTCCTGTGTTGAATAAAACTGATTTCCTTTGCACTTTTTGGAATGTCAACTTGGTGCTGCTTTGAACTGTTTTGTGATTTTATTTTACAGATTTTTATGAATAAAGTATATTTTTGAGAAAAAGAAATTAACTAATTTAAGCTGCCAGGAAGAAAGTCTCCCTTGCGCCAGTTTTCTTTCCTTCTCACAGATGGCAGATTCATTGGAGACAGCTACCAGGAAGAGAAACGTCCACTTAGTGGAAGATGCCCTGCTGACTTCTTTCAATGAAATAGAGCATCCCCAGGGTCTGAGCCTTATCCTAGCCAGTCCCCTGGAATATCACAACGCTGCCAAAGGCCTTAACCTTCGATATTTCCCACCGCGCCCCGCACAGGCCATTGAAAGCAGCAGAAAGCGGTCAGTGATGGAAGAGGGGCTCAGGAGGGGGATCTGCATGAGGGGCGAGGCTGGGTGAGAGAGAGGGGGAACACATTCCCAAGAACTTCAGAATGCAGACCTTGCCAAATTGTCTCCCCATTGAATAAGTTGAGGGGTCGGTGAAAGCCAGAGCCGCGCATTTGCGTTCTTTGCTGGGAATTCACTCTCCCCCTCACTGTCAGGCTACCCACAAGCAGAGAAAAAGTCTCTCAACAATTGGGTAGCAGATTGGACCCATTCCATCGAGGCGAGTGGGTGCTTCAGCGTATAAGATTATGATTTATTTTCAACTAATCCATTTATTCATTCTACTAGTGTTTTCCTTATTTCATGGAAATCTGTCTTTGATCATGCAGTAATCTGAGTAAATTTTAAAGATGCAGTAACCATAGTAATTTTAGAAATGCTTGAGTAATGTTTAAGTGTAAACCGCATGCCTGCATCAGGGGCTGTTAAAACCCCACTGTTCAGACTGCTTGCTGATTTTTAGGGAAGTGTTTATGATTCATGACTAGCTTAAACTTTCAGGCTGTCACGGCTGTTGCATTGTTAATGCCAAATTGTTAAATTAAGCTGGAGCCGCACTCATCCAGCCAAGTGGAGAGTATTCCATCACACTTCTGAATTATGTCTTGGAGATGGTAGACAGGCTTTGGAGAGTCAGGAGGTGAGTTACTCGCCACAGAATTTCCAGCTTCTGACCTGCTCTTGCAGCCATTGTATTTTTATGGCTACTCCAGTTCAGTTTCTGGTCAATGGTAATCGCCAGGATGTTGATAATGGGGGATTCAGCAATGGTAATACCATTGAATGCCATGGGAGATGGTTAGATTCTCTCTTGTTGGAGATGGTTATTGTCTGGCACTTTTGTGGTGCGAATGTTACTTGCCACTTATCAACCCAAGCCTGAATGTTGTCCATGTCTTGCTGCATGTGGACACGGACTGCTTCGATATCTGAGGATTTGTGAATGGTACTGAACACTGTGCAATCATCAGTGAGCATCCCCACTTCTGACCTTATGATGAAGGGAAGGTCATTAATGAAGCAGCTGAAGATGGTTGACCCTAGGACACCACCCGGAGGAACTCCTGCAGCCATGTCCTGGGACTGAGATGATTGGCATCCAACAACCACAACCATCTTCCTTTGCGCTAGGCATGACTCCAGCCTGTGGAGAGTTTTCCCCCTGATTCCCATTGACTTCAATTTTTCTGGGGCTCCTTGATGCCATATTCGGTCAAATGCTGTCTTGATGTCAAGGGCAGTCACTCTCACTTCACCATTAGAATTCAGCTCTTTTGTTCATGTTTGGACCAAGTCTGTAATGGGATCAGGAGCCGAATTGCCCTGGCGGATGTTATCCACCATTCTTTTTTCTCCAGCAATCTTAATGAAATGCAATTTCTGCAGCTTTTCCTTGTTGACCAGCAGAGTGAAAAGTACACTTCAAGTAATTGCCACCAGCAAATAAGAAATTATTTCAATTCCAAGGAGGGAAGCAACATTTCAATTCTGCTGACTTGTACCACACATTTACCCCCTGATATTACTTGGTTGCCTTGTTGCTTGTTGCTTAATATTAAAAATCATTTCAATAAAAACTTACCTATCATTGAGCTGAACACAGACCTCAAGGGGCGTGTTCTTGTCTGAACTGTAGGCCCTGCTACAGGAAGAACAGGAAGTTCTCCCTGCAAACTACGAACCAGGAAAGTTCGAATTTTATTGTACAGTCAGGGGCGTAAGCCATAGCTTCGTCACTGACAGGAAAATCCGGGTCAATAAGAGTTACTGTGTACGTAATGGCTTCAGATATTTTTGAGACACATGATAGGGTGTGATATAGAGATGCAGTTAGTTTTGTTTCTTTCCATGATAGTTATTTGTTGCAAATCCCACATATCTTCAATTTCCATGCTGCAAGTTTCCTGAGCAAAACTTGCGTTAACGTATTTTTAAAAATGAAACTTGTAGGGATTGACTGCCTAATCATTAGACAGTCACCTACATTTAGGAACACAGGAATGGAGCTAGCTATTTAACCCATCGAACCTGTTGCGTCATTCAATTAGATGATGGCGGATCTGTGAGCGGATTTTCCCCATGTCCCTTAATACCTTTGGTTGACGAAAATCTATCCAGCTCAGATTTAAAATTAATAATTGACCCAGGACGAATAGTCGTTTGCAGAGGAGAGTTCCAAACTTCTACTGCCCTTTGTGTGTAGAAGTGTTTCCTAACTTCACTCCTGAAAGGTGACCTCTAATTGATGACCAATGTCCCCTAGCCCTAGACTCGCCAACCAGTGGATTTTTCCCCCTACCTATCCTGTTGTTTCCCTTTAATATATGAAAACTTCGATCAAATTATCCCTTCACCTAAATTTCAGGGAATACAATCATAGGTTATGTCATCTCTCCTGGTAACAACCCGTGGAATCTGTCTATCGGTCAGTCTATCTCTCTCTCTTTCTGGACACTAAGATTGGTGGAGTAGCAGATAGTGAAGGGGACTGTCAGAGAATACATCAGAATATAGATAGATTGGAGAGTTGGGCAAAGAAATGGCAGATGGAGTTCAATCTGGGCAAATGCGAGGTGATGCATTTTGGAAGATCCAATTCAAGAGTGAATTATACAGTAAATGGAAAAGTCCTGGGGAAAATTGATGTACACAGAGATTTGGGTGTTCAGGTCCATTGTTCCCTGAAGGTGGCAACGCAGGTCAATAGAGTGGTGAAGAAGGCATACGGCATGCTTTCCTTCATCGGACGGAGTATTGAGTACAAGAGTTGGCAGGTCATGTTACAGTTGTATAGGACTTTGGTTCGGCCACATTTGGAATACTGCATGCAGTTCTGGTCGCCACATTACCAAAAGGATGTAGATGCTTTGGAGAGGGTGCAGAGGAGGTTCACCAGGATGTTGCCTGGTATGGAGGGCGCTAGCTATGAAGAGAGGTTGAGTAGATTAGGATTATTTTCATTAGAAAGACGGAGGTTGAGGGGGGACCTGATTGAGGTGTACAAAATCATGAGAGGTATAGACAGGGTGGATAGCAAGAAGCTTTTTCCCAGAGTGGGGCATTCAATTACTCGGGGTCACGAGTTCAAAGTGAGAGGGGAAATGTTTAGGGGGGATATGCGTGGAAAGTTCTTTACGCAGAGGGTGGTGGGTGCCTGGAACGTGTTGCCAGCGGAGGTGGTAGACGCGGGCACGATAGCGTCTTTTAAGATGTATCTAGACAGATACATGAATGGGCAGGAAGCAAAGAGATACAGACCCTTAGAAAATAGGCGACAGGTTTAGATAGAGGATCTGGATCGGCGCAGGCTTGGAGGGCCGAAGGGCCTGTTCCTGTGCTGTAATTGTCTTTGTTCTTTGTTCTTTGTTCTCCATCTATCTATTTGTTAAATCTACGCTGCAGTCTTATTTGGAGACTTTCTTACAGTCGACGAGTGATAGCCTTTTCAGTTCTGATAGATAGTATCGCTTTTTCCTATTTAGATGGCGATTATTACCAGCAAGTTTCTTTTATCTTGGCGTGTACATGTACTCATCAAAGTCAAGATCTAATTGTTGGGGAACCGAAACTTTAACCTTTCTGGCACTCAATGTCAACATTCCACAATCAGCTAACTCGTGGGTTGCTTACATTAAAATGGTCATTTACACTTCCTCAATAATTCACCCCAATCCTAACCTCAGATGCGGATAAATGGCTGCATCGGTGTGAAAATTTCATCTGCTACGTCAGTAATCTTGTGTCTTCTCTAGATAGGAATGCTAGTTCATTGTCAATTAGCGTATGAAATGTGGGCAATTTTATACAATGGCCTACACTTACTGGGAACAAACTCTCGGCTGCCTAAACTGATTTCTCTCTGTCCTATGTCATAAAAAGGAAGCATTCATCTCGTGATTTTCTGTTTTTTATCCTCCGTATTCCGAGAACCTATTTGGCATTCAAATGAACTTTAGCTCATTACCCAAATTTAGGTGTCTACTTCTTAATGTTATGTATGACCTAATTTCTTCTACCATAGGGAATGGCCAGTCAAAAAAACCACCTTATTGGGCTAACAACCGAGTAATTTCCACGTTGGTTATCCGAGGCAGAACTGTTTTTCATAATACATCGGCCATTTCAAATAATTCATCTTCTACATAGAGCTCTTTCGAAATAGTAAGCGTGATTTGATGAGTATTTCTCATTTGGATTGCAAGATCCGCTTTCTAATCATTCAGTTTGACCTGGCTTAGTGTTATTGGTTCACAAATTTTCCCGTTGGTACGTAACTCCTTCAAATGTAAGTAATCCTATGCGGAAGTGATCCAGAATATTGTGAGCAGACAGTGCGCCGAACGGTAAGTGACTCATGATTATTTCCCTCTTTGTAGAGGTTACAGTTTTAGTTAGTTCTGTAGCTTTCTTTTTAAAATGTAACCGAAGCATCGATATCCTTAGATATATTTGCTGTACGTGAAAATAGCTAAAATGGAAGGTTATCTCTGCAACTAGAGAGCAACTTGGAATGCGAGAATCACCCCGTACACACGTCTGTCCAGCTCGCGTTTGATCATAAAACCCACAACCATCTCTTGTCAAATAAGCCTATGCCAATATTTCATTATTCATTTTTATACTTGGGCCTTCTTCTGCGTAACCAGTCAACTTCATCATGGCATAATTTGTTTCACTTCTATAGGTTTATCTATTGTTAAACTCGATGGCAGCCGAGCAGAAATATGTTCTACATGCTATCGAGATCATATTGCAGAACAATTACCAGAAATGTTCGGTTTTCCTTTACGAATTCATTTCAAATGAACGTTTAGACGTTTGATAAGAAATGAACTTCTACCATGAAACGGTGGAATTAAATTGTTCACTGAAACAATATGATGAATGTATCCCAAGTATAAACGCCAGCCAGGCAACAGGAGACAGACGGAATGCTGCTTAGAAACATTTAATCACACGCGACAAAGCAACAACCCATGGAATATTCTCATCCATTCCAGTTTTAGTGGGCGTAAGCACCTCTTGAAATCTTGTTGCGACTCCGGATGAGAACGCCTACCTTAATGGACGGGTTTTAATGTACACATAGACAGACCTTAAGAGGTCATAAGAACATAGGAGCTGGAGGAGGTCACTTGGAGCCTTAGGCTTGTTCCGCAGCCATTCAATAGGATCATGGTTGATCTGTGATCTAACTCCATATCTCGTAGTGCCTTTGGTTAACAATAAGCTATCAATCTCAGTTTTTAAATTAACAATGGATCTAGTATCAATTGCCGTTGTGGAAGACAGTTCCAAACTTCTACCATCCTGTGCGTGCACAAGTGCTTCCTAACTTCACTCCTGAAAGATCTGGCTTTAATTTTTATACTGTGCTCCACTAGTCCTAGACTCCCCAACGTGCCAAAACAGTTTCTGTCCATCTGCCCTCACTGCTCCCCTTAATAGTTTGAAAACTTCGATCAAGTCATCTCTTAACCTTCTAAATTCCTGCGAAGACAGCCCTAGTTTGTGCAATCTCTCCTCTTAATTTAACCCTTGGAGTCCAGGTATCATTCTGGTAAATCTACACTGCCCTCCCTCCAAGGCCAGTACATCCTTTGTAAGGTGTGGTGCCCATACCTGGTCTCAGTACTGCAGGTGTGGTCTAACCAGGGTTTGCATAGCTGAAGCATGACTTCTACCCCTTGTATACTACTCCTCGTTTATCTAGTATAGATAGTTAGGGGAACAGAAAGGAGGTTCTGTGGGAACGAGAGAGACTCACGGTTGGTGTGTTGCCTCCCAGGTGCCAGGGTTCGTGATGTCTCAGATAGTGTTTTTGGGATCCTTAAGGGGGAGGGGGAGCAGCCCCAAGTCCACATAGGCACCAACGACATAGGTAGGAAGAGAGATGGGGATTTAAGGCAGAAATTCAGGGAACTAGGGTGGAAGCTTAGAGCGAGAACAAACAGAGTTGTTATCTCTGGGTTGTTGCCCGTGCCACGTGCTAGCGAAGCGAGGAATAGGGAGAGAGAGGAGTTGAACACGTGGCTGCAGGGATGGTGTAGGAGGGAGGGTTTTGGTTTCCTGGATAATTGGGGCTCTTTCTGAGGTAGGTGGGACCTCTACAAACAGGATGGTCTTCACCTGAACCAGAGGGGTACCAATATCCTTGGGGGGAGATTTGCTAGTGCTCTTCGGGGGGGTTTAAACTAATTCAGCAGGGGGATGGGAAGCTAAATTGTAGTTCCAGTGTACAGGATGTTGAGAGTAGTGAGGTCAGGGGTAAGGTTACAAGGACGCAAGAGGGCACTGGCAAGCAAGAACTTGGTTTAAAGTGTGTCTACTTCAACGCCAGGAGAATCCGGAATAAGGTGGGGGAGCTTGCAGCATGGGTTGGTACCTGGGATCTCAATAATGTGGCCATTTCGGAGACATGGGTAGAGCAGGGACAGGTATGGATGTTACAGGCTCCGGGATTTAGATGTTTCAGTAAGAACAGAGAAGATGGTAAAAGGGGGGGGGGGGGGGGGGGGTGTGGCATTTTTAATCAAGGAGAGTCTTACGGCGGCAGAAAGGACGTTTGAGGACTCGTCTACTGAGGTAGTATGGGCCGAGGTTAGAAACAGGAGAGGAGAGGTCACCCTGTTGGGAGTTTTCTACAGACCTCCGAATAGTTCCAGAGATGCAGAGGAAAGGATAGCGAAGATGATTCTCGACAGGAGCGAGAGTAACAGGGTAGTTGTTATGGGGGACTTTAACTTTCCAAATATTGACTGGAAACACTATAGTTCGAGTACTTTAGATGGGTCTGTTTTTGTCCAGTGTGTGCAGGAGGGTTTTCTGACACAGTATGTAGACAGGCCAACCAGGGGCGATGCCACATTGGATTTGGTACTGGGTAATGAACCCGGCCAGGTGTTAGATTTAGATGTAGGTGAGCACTTTGGTGATAGTGATCACAATTCGGTTAGGTTTACCTTAGCGATGGGCAGGGACAGGTATATACCGCAGGGCAAGAATTATAGCTGGGGGAAAGGAAATTATGATGTGATTAGGCAAGATTTAGGATGCGTAGGATGGGGAAGGAAACTGCAGGGGATGGGCACAATCGAAATGTGGAGCTTATTCAAGGAGCAGCTACTGCGTGTCCTTGATAAGTATGTACCTGTCAGGCAGGGAGGAAGTTGTCGAGCGAGGGAGCCGTGGTTTACTAAAGAAGTTGAAGCGCTTGTCAAGAGGAAGAAGAAGGCTTATGTTAGGAAGAGACGTGTAGGCTCAGTTAGGGCGCTTGAGAGTTACAAGCTAGCCAGGAAGGATGTAACGGGAGAGCTTAGAAGAGCGAGGAGAGGACACGAGAAGTCATTGGCGGATAGGATCAAGGAAAACCCTAAGGCTTTCTATAGGTATATCAGGAATAAAAGAATGACTAGAGTTAGATTAGGGCCAATCAAGGATAGTAGTGGGAAGTTGTGTGTGGAATCAGAGGAGATAGGGGAAGCGTTAAATGAATATTTTTCGTCAGTATTTACAGTAGAGAAAGAAAATGTTGTCGAGGAGAATATTGAGATTCAGACTACTAGGCTAGATGGAATTGAGGTTCACAAGGAGGAGGTGTTAGCAATTTTGAAAAGTGTGAAAATAGATAAGTCCCCTGGGCCAGATGGGATTTATCCTAGGATTCTCTGGGAAGCCAGGGAGGAGATTTCAGAGACTTTGTCCTTGATCTTTATGTCGTCATTGTCGACAGGAATAGTGCCGGAAGACTGGAGGATAGCAAATGTTGTCCCCTTGTTCAAGAAGGGGAGTAGAGACAGCCCTGGTAATTATAGACCTGTGAGCCTTACTTCAGTTGTGGGTAAAATGTTGGAAAAGGTTATAAGAGATAGGATTTATAATCATCTTGAAAAGAATGAGTTCATTAGCGATAGTCAGCACGGTTTTGTGAAGGGGAGGTCGTGCCTCACAAACCTTATTGAGTTTTTCGAGAAGGTGACCAAACAGGTGGATGAGGGTAAAGCCGTGGATGTGGTGTATATGGATTTCAGTAAGGCGTTTGATAAGGTTCCCCACGGACCTTATCAAAATACGGAAGTATGGGATTGAAGGTGATTTATTGCTTTGGATCAGAAATTGGCTAGCTGAAAGAAGACAGAGGGTGGTGGTTGATGGCAAATGTTCATCCTGGAGTTTAGTTACTAGTGGTGTACCTCAAGGATCTGTTTTGGGCCCACTGCTGTTTGTCATTTTTATAAATGACCTGGATGAGGGTGTAGAAGGGTGGGTTAGTAAATTTGCGGATGACACGAAGGTCGGTGGAGTTGTGGATAGTGCCGAAGGATGTTGTAGGTTACAGAGGGACATAGATAGGCTGCAGAGCTGGGCTGAGAGATGGCAAATGGAGTTTAATGCGGAAAAGTGTGAGGTGATTCACTTTGGAAGGAGTAACAGGAATGCAGAGTACTGGGCTAATGGGAAGATTCTTGGTAGTGTAGATGAGCAGAGAGATCTTGGTGTCCAGGTACATAAATCCCTGAAAGTTGTCACCCAGGTTAATAGGGCTGTTAAGAAGGCATATGGTGTGTTAGCTTTTATTAGTAGGGGGATCGAGTTTCGGAGCCACGAGGTCATGCTGCAGCTGTACAAAACTCTGGTGCGGCCGCACCTGGAGTATTGCGTGCAGTTCTGGTCACCGCATTATAGGAAGGATGTGGAAGCTTTGGAAAGGGTGCAGAGGAGATTTACTAGGATGTTGCCTGGTATGGAGGGAAGGTCTTACGAGGAAAGTCTGAGGGACTTGAGGTTGTTTTCGTTAGAGAGAAGAAGGAGAGGTGACTTAATAGAGACATATAAGATAATCAGAGGGTTAGATAGGGTGGATAGTGAGAGTCTTTTTCCTCGGATGGTGATGGCAAACACGAGGGGACATAGCTTTAAGTTGAGGGGTGATATATATAGGGCAGATGTCAGAGGTAGTTTCTTTACTCAGAGAGCAGTAGGGGCGTGGAACGCCCTGCCTGCAACAGTAGTAGACTCGCCAACTTTAAGGGCCTTTAAGTGGTCATTGGATAGACATATGGATGAAAATGGAACAGTGTAGGTCAGATGGTTTCACAGGTCGGCGCAACATCGAGGGCCGAAGGGCCTGTACTGCGCTGTAATGTTCTATAAAAAAAGAGAGGAATTGGTAGGGGACAGCAGGGAGAGTTATCGTGTAAGACGTGTACTTTTACTTGCTATACAATATGTTTTCACTAAAACGAAGAGCTTCCATTTATTGTTGTGATTTCCAGATCACTGTGAAGCAATGAATCTCACTGACCTGCTGTGGACATTGATGTTACTCTTTCGTAAGCTATTTCTTTTCTTATTACTCTTAGCTGCTTTGTCGTCTGGCTAATGGTCTTACTTGTAATTCAATTCTGTCACTGCTTCAGTGGTATGTATTTATTGCATTTATTTCGACTTATTGCTCGGTTTGACTTGTTTTGTTTCTCTTACGTTGAAAAAGCACATTGTTCTTTGGCCTGCTTGGGCCTCTCCCCAAGCTCCCTGGGGTGAGGTTCAGCGAACATGCCATTCTTGCATTACCTAGCCCTTCTGACCATTTGTTGCTGAATACGGCGGCAGGTCAGGAGGTACCTGTCGCAAACTACCGGTGGGGTGAGGACATAATGTTCTTTTAATTAACTGAAAATTACGCAATTCTATGATAATCTTTAATTCCGTGCACTGGCGTCACTCAGTATCTATAGCATGACAGTAAATGAAAAAAAAACCGTAGAAACAAAGCATTGTTGTCCACTGTTGTCCAATATCAACGATGTTGTTTAAAGTTGCTCATTAGACATTTGTTTTACAGAAGCCCACTCTGGAAGCGTCATAATAATTCAGACCCCTTCAATTGATGTTATTGAAAGAGAGAGAGCATGCTTACCCTGTACCTATATTGCTAAAGAAGGGCAAACCAATGGAGCATTCAGATGGTATAAAGTCGGCAAGAACGGAAAACTT
The DNA here is from genome assembly GCF_036365525.1 of Heterodontus francisci. Taxonomy (NCBI): domain Eukaryota; kingdom Metazoa; phylum Chordata; class Chondrichthyes; order Heterodontiformes; family Heterodontidae; genus Heterodontus; species Heterodontus francisci. Next base: position 15,378,654 of record NC_090399.1, read on the forward strand.
GTGGTTTCTAACAGTTCAACAGAATACCTCGGTCGAATTGCTATGACCGATAGACGATCCTTTCTAGGAAACAATGACGCGTCCATGACCATCCTCTGGACAAGACTGGAAGATTCAGGAACATACTACTGCCAAATCGAGATGTTCAATGCAGGAACAGACACCGGGCCGGGCACAATACTGACGGTGAAAGGTAAGCTTATTGAATATTGTGTCATTGTCTAGTGCAACCCATTGAGTGGTTCGCCTCTAAGTTACTGCGAAGTTTACACGGCCCATTTTTTTCGAGGTGTAAGACATTTCGGGAACTTGCTGTGTCTGGGCCATGAGTGCGTTTGGGTTTCATTCACTGGAACTAGAGTATTTTTTTCTGAAATAGTAACATATGTTAGCTGTGCTTTCTGAGGTTTCTGTGCCAATTCTGACTGGCCATGCCTCTGTGTCTATCTGCAAAAATGGAAACAAACACTCACTGTGCTCTATCCGTCACAATGGCTACGATCTTGAACTTAACTCACACGATATGATAGCAACAAGCTGACTGAGGTCGTTACTGCTACAACCATGCGCGGCTGCATTACACCAGATAAGTTAGAATTATATCATTGCGTAGAGTACAGCTGAGAAATATTCATCACATGAGATAATTGCTTATAATATATTTTGTTTCCACTTCGTTGATTGATTGACTTCTAAATTGATCAAATTTATAGATTAAGCATATCAATTAAAATTACGTTAGCTTACAGCGCCACTCACACTAAAATGTCTTTCTTTGCACAATAGTAGTTACTAGCGGGAGCAGAGTAGCTTTACCAGCGCTTTAGCTGCGACTAATAATGGGTGACTTCAAAGTATATGGTGAGGTGGAAACTAGTTTGTCAGTATTGTGTTATCCCAGCTGTTGTAGACAGGGAAGAACTAAAGTCACTTTGCACATAAACTGCCCTGGGCATTTATCTTACAGCAGCAACTGCTAACAAGATCAAAGTCTTTCAGACGCCACCTTCCATTGAGGCTATCGAAGGAGAGTCAGTCCATCTGCTCTGCATTTACAGCACACCTGAAGGACAGCACATCGGGACGTTTTCTTGGTACAAAGACGTGAATGATGGAACAGAAGAGAACATGGTATCGAATACATCCGTAAAATACTCGGGCAGAATTCTTGAGGTGGAGAGGTCATCTTTCAAAGCAAATCGAAACGCTTCCATCATGATTACAAACGTGAACCGCAATGACTCAGGCACATATTACTGTGAGGTGGAGATATCATTTGTCGGGAAAGACACTGGACAAGGAACAATATTAACAGTAAAACGTAAGTTCATATGGTGGGAGGGAGAGGGAGAGCGAGAGAGAAAGAGGAAGAAAGTGAGAAAGAAAAATAGGTCGTTAAGTAAGATAACAAGAAAGGAGGAAAGAATGAAAGAAAGTAGCCCACCGAAGTTATTTCATCATCCCCTTTGGAGGAGAAAATGCCTAATGAATAGAATACTCCAAATTAACACGTTATGCGGGAGGTAACACTATCTTGCAAACAGCTTCTGTTTTATGGAAGCATTTACATATGTTTCTGTGCTAACATAGAATTGACTTTCGAAAGCGATAGAATGCGAGAACGAAGACCTACATCAGTGTGCCACAAGCCATGTAAGTGTTCAGTTCCAGGGGTAAGAACATAAGACATGAGAGCAGGGGTCGACCATACAGCCTGGCGAGTCTACACCGCCTTTCAGTTCAATCATGGCTAATCTTGGGCTTCAAATCCACTTTCCCGCCCGCTCGCCATATCCCTTGATTCTCTGAGAGACCAAACATCTGTCTATCTCAACATTAATTAATGGAGCATCTGAAACCCCCTGGGATAAAGGATTCCAAAGATTCACAAACTTCTGAATGAAGAAACGTCTCCTCACCTCAGTCCTAAATGATCAGCTCCTTATTCTGAGGCTGTACCCCAGTGTTCTAGATTCCCCAGTCAGGGGAAACAACCTCTCAGTATCTACCCTGTCAAGCCCCTTCAGAATCCTGAATGAGATCACCTTTCATTCTTCTAAACACCAGAGAGTAAAAGCCCAACTTACTCAAGCTCTCATCATAGGACAACCCTTTCATATCAGGGACCAATCTAGTGAACCTTCACTGAACCGCCTCCAAGGCAAATATATCCTTCCTTAAATATGGAGACCAAAACTGCACACAATACTCCAGGTGTGGTCTCACCAAAGCCCTGTACAATTCTTTATTCTTGTGCTCCAATCCCCTTGCAATCAAGGCCATCCAATCCTTTGCCTTCTTAATTGCTTACGGTAGGCAACCAGCATGTAAAATAATTAACCCAACAAATTTCACCCACTGCCAACATATTTTGGTAGAGAATATGCAATCTGTACCGCATTGAAATGTCCAATGGTAACCTGACTAGATAGCAAAAAAAAATACGATCCATAACTCTGAAGATGATCATTTATCGACCACAAGGATCTGTCGCTCAATGTTTATCCATAGAACAAAAGGCTTAGGGGAGTTCGTACAAAAACACAAGGCAATAATAGCAGAAACCAAGTAAAGACATTGAAGTAGCATTGCTGTATATCAAACAAAGCATTTGATATATGTTTTTGTGGAAGAGAGAGAGGACAAATAATACGTGCAAAAAGCTGTTTGTATACTTGAAAAAAAAAGTCTTGCATTTATGCAGCACATAATACGACCTCACAGTGTTCCAAAGCACTTTACAGCCAACACTGTACTTTGGAAGTGTACTCATTGGCGTAATGCAGGAAACGTAACAGCCAATTTGCACACAGCAAGTTCCCACAACCAGCAATATGACAATGACCAGGCAATCTATTTTAGTGATGTTGGTTACGGCATAAATATTGCCCAGGACACTAGGGAGCAAACACCTGCTCCAAACAGCCTGAGTTTACCTCGGATAAAGAAAGTAATTCTGAAAGCGATTGTCTCCGTAGATCCGGAAAAGCGCGGAAGGTCACTGCTTTGGCAGCTGCTCGTAATGGGAGTGAAACTTGTGGTGTTTGTTGTGATCATCATTATAATAATTTATCTCGTACATTTCTGGGACTCTCGAGGTTCTCCAATGGCAATTACTGCAGAACGAGAGGAAATTGACAGAACAGGCAAGTGTTCAGATGAAAAGTGTTAAATCTTAACCAAATAACATCTGGGAATGTTGATATTTGCAGTTGGATTAATAGTAAAACTACAAGCGCCATCATTCAAATTGTTAAATACAAATGCGAAAAAAATGTATATTGCATCTGCTGCTTGGTTGTCATCCTTCCTTCTATGAAAGATGATGGACACGCAGCAAACTATCCATTTAGGTGGGGTGTCTTCTCTTGGTGCACCTTTGCTGATGGCTGTGAAGGCCAATCATTGAGAAGCAGGTTCTGCCACAAGTGCTGCAGGTGAAGCTGCCAAGTGACGCTGTGAATTGTTGATTTTGATATTGCCAAGCTGCTGTAGAAACTGGTCATCATGGTAATGCACACCAGACCACAGGATGTGTCGCCATTTCCCTCTTTCACCAGCTATTGACTCCCAAGTGCAACAGTCGACATTTAGGGCCTTCATGTTACGCTTGTAAGCATCCTTAAAGTGGAGCTTTGGGCGCCCCACTGGTCATTTGGCCCTGGCTACCTCACCATACAACCGTCTTCCATCCTCCGCATGTGTCTGATGCACTGAAGCTGCCTCTGTTTGATTAGTGCCAACACTCTGGGAGCTCTGCCTGTGAGAGGTCTGCCTCATATGTGATTTTGTCCTGCCAGGATATACCCAAAATGCATCACAGACAGTGAGATTTTTCTGGTAGCTGTAAGTTGCCCATGTTTCACAGGCATACAACAAGGTGCTGAGACATAGGTCTTATAAACCATGAGCTTGGCCCTAAGAGTTATACAATTTGCATTTCACAAGTCAGTTAAAGGTGGCAGCTGCTTTCCCTGTGTGTATATCGAGCTCTGCATCAAGGGACAGATTGTCACCGTGGAACAAAGGTGGCAGAATTTGCTAACCACTTCCAGGAGGGTTTTTTTAGTGTGATCAGGCTATGGGATATGTTGCTATGTTACTAGTTACATGCATGTAACTTTATATTAGGAGTGTTTTACTATTAACAAATTGATTCCTGCATTATTAAAGTAATTCGAAAATGCAGTTGGTGTAACTCGGCAACAGGAACTATATAAACCTGTGCCTGATACAAGTCTGTGGTTCCTGGATGGCCAGTCAGCTTGACCGATCAGGGTATTAGTCATAGTATTGAGTCAGCAGGCATAGAGTTGTGATCTGTGCTGGGGCATGAGCATTGCAATTGGCCTGGTTCACCCACTTTCAGTTGTTCTGGTCAAACAACTACACTGGCTTCACCTGTTGTGCTAAGGTACTTGCACCCAGGACATCTTTTCCTGGAAGTGACTGCAGGCAGAAAAGCAGGAGCAAGTGACAGGTAAAAGGATTGACATGGAAAAGTTAACCACTACAAACACACGTGTGTTAAAACTCGAGCAATAGTGATCATTTATTACATTGCTCTTGTCCATAACTAATACAAACCTAATCTATGCTGCAGATTTTACAGATAGATATGTATAGATCTCTGGGGTGCAAATTTTGATTCAGGTATGCAGCATATTGAAAAAAAACATCCGTTTATTTCATTAAGAAATGTTCCATGTAATAACCAGTATGTTTCCCACAGGCTCAAATCACAAGTGAACACCTGACAGGAAACACGTTAATTCAACGTGGTATTTATCCATTGGCCGAAAATAACTACACGTGGGTTGATTTTGTATTTCTTCTGGTCTCTTTCTGGTAACTGCTTCTTCTCAACAAAATGCCGAAAGTACTGCACATCTGGACAGCGAGATCCACTTTCTGCAAATCAAACACTTCCAGCAATAGACTCCCTGTACAAATCTCTGGGGTTAACAGCACCTTCAAAAGCAACTACAAGCTTGGGGGTTCTTATTTCTGGCAGCAGTAAACTCTGAACTCATCAGCCAATTTAATACTCATTTACAATTAAAGGCCATAATGCTATCGCTCTCGATCTGAAAGGCCATAATTGTTTTCCAAAACTATACTTCAATTCATAAAATTGGTAAAAGAAAAGTACGTTCCATAACACTTCAAATTGGTCATTCCAGAAAGTGCAATATGGTTAAAATACTTTCCACACAGCCTGTGGCACTGTGAGGTGCCTCAATACAGTTGCAATTACACGTGATATTTGCCACAGACATTTCATGTGAATCATACAGCCCAAGGGGTTTTATACAGTTTCCTGCCCTTCGGTTCACTATGGCAGGCAGGCCTTAGACTGTGGCCTTTCCCCATTGAGCCTTTGAGGTGGCTGCCCAAGCTTTAGTGCATCCCTCAGCACGTAGTCCCGCACCTTGGAATGTGCCAGTCTGCAACACTCGGTCGTGGACAACTCTTTGGACTGGAAGACCAGCAAGTTTTGGACAGATCAAAATGCATCTTTAACCGAGTTGATGGTTCTCCAGCAGCATTTGATGTTTGCCTTTATCCCTGAGGACAGCCTGTAGAGCGTTGAGACCTGTGTCATGGTGCTGCTCGAGATGAACCTCGACAAAAACCATTGAATCTCTTTCCAGACTTTCTTTGCAAAGGCACATTCCTGAAAGACCACTGTGCTGATCCAGACCATCAAATCGCAGTAATTTAATAGTTCACCACTCAGCTTATATTCCTCACACTGATCAACAATCGTAGTTCTTACTGACAATAATCAACTTATGTTTCGCTTTCATGTCATTCAGTGCATTCTATGGGATTATATTCTGGTTGTAATTTTCCCACTTTCCCCATTTAGCAAAATTATTGTGTTGGCTTTTGGGAGCATACTACTTGTAAGTTGGCCTCTTCTAAACAAATGAGGTTTTCCTTGAAGCAAGAAAAAAAGAAAGATTATCTATTATGATCAATAAACTACTGACATCTCATGAATGGAATCTTGTGGCAGAGTGTATGAGATCGATAATGCAATCCGCAGGTGGTATATTGTGCTGAGGTACAGCGAATCCTACCTAGCCCAGAAACACTTGTAAGTTTAATGCGTAAGTATTTGAGTGTATCTATCCGTTTGTGTGTGTATATGTGTATTTGTGTATGTTTTGACATGCATCTGTATATACCTGTGTGTTTCTGTCTCTGTGAGAGTATGTAAATGTCTCTGTATATGTATGTACTTATGCATGTGTGCCTTTGTGTGTCTCTATGTGCCGGTGTCTCTGTGTATATGTGTGTGTGTGTCTCTCTCTCCCTGTCTGTATATGTTTGTGTCTGTGTGCTTGGTTGTGCATATGTCTGTGTCTCTCCGTCTCTTTCCAGGTGTCTGTGCATGTATTTATGCTTCTGCTTGTCTGTGCATGTGTATGTGTCACTGTGCATGTATTTATGCACCTGTCTATGTGCGCCTGTGTGTGTTTCTCTCTGTTTCTCTGTGTGTACCTGTTTGTGTGTAATTATGAGTCAGTATATGTGTCTCTGTTTCTCTGTGATTATCTCACAAATTTCCACTGCAGTTTTACTAGTGTTGGCACAAATCAACTATAATATGACCTGAATATTGTACAATTCCACATGTGCAAATAAGTTTTGTTCTAAGCATTTTAAACTTTTGTATAGTTTAGACTTTCAATAAATTTCAAATTTTTATCACCTAAACCTAATATTTTACACTCATTGTATTATTGGCATTTCTTTAAATACAGTAAATCTGTTGCCTAAAGAAATATGAAGTATCCCAACTAATTTGCAGCTTGTCAAGACCAATCATGGAGTGGAACACTGGATTCAGCGTCTGCAGATACCCGATATGTCATAGAGTCATTTATGCACAGAAGGAGGCTATTCGGGCCATCAAGTCCATGGCGGCTCTCCACAGAGTTATGCTGTCAGTCCCAATCCCTGGCTCGATCCCCATAACCCTGCAAGTCTATTTCTCTCATATCTTTCCCCTCTATTCCAACATACCGCCCTGATGTATACAGCCAAACACAAACGCGCATACATACAGATGCACACTACACCATTCATTCATGTAGCAAATACATGTTCACTGCATTTCCTCCATTTTAATTATGTTAGGTTTGTTTAAGAAGAGATGTTAAAAGGTATATGTGTCTGGCATCAATTTGGGGTATGAGCGAAGGAAATGCAATTCCCCCTTCAATTAATTATCGGGAATGTGAAAACCTGGGCATTAGTTTCTATCAAAGCTCCAGAGAGTACAGCGCACAACCCAGGCTAACACTCTCAGTGCAGTACTGATTGAGGTTTGCACTGTCGGAGGTGCTGTCTTTCAGATGGGACATTAAACTAAGGTCCCATTTGCCCTCACAGGAGGATGTAAAAGATCCCATGGCTCTATTTTAAAGAAGGGCAGGGGGTGTTCTCATCATTGTACTGGCCAATATTTATTCCTTAACCAAAAGCACAAAAAAAAACTTGTCATAATCAAATTGCAGTTTGTGAGAGATTGCTCTGCATAAATTGACTGCTGCGTTTCCTACATAACAACAGTGAATACACCGCAGAATAAGATTTCATTAGTTGCAAAGAAGTTTGGGGCATTGTAACATGGTGAAAGGAGCCAGATAAAGACAAGTTCTTTTCTAATTGTGTATCTATGTTTATTTTCGATTGCATTAAATTTGAGGGCTGTTGCCAACTTAGTCTGTTATAATGTTGAAAGTTATCAAAGGTGATATTCTATTGAAATTCGGGGGAAGAAGAGGATGTGGATCATCTCTGGATTAACGTCATTTGGAGTGTTCATGTTTATTCACTTCCAGTATTCCAGTATCTCTGATATTAATCCCGGATTCACACTCTGCCGGCCTTAGTTATCACTGAAACAGCAAAGGTGGATGACACCAAAACAGTGGATAAAACACCGACCTCAGATCCCATGGAATGGAGATTTGCTGTACAGTAAGATTTGCAGCAATTCATCCTTCAGTCTTACTGGTGGCTCTGCGGTCAAAGTGTTACAACTGGAAAACATCCCAGAATTATTATTAATTTTTTGGATTGTCACAGCATCATCATCAATAGTTTGTCCGACAAAATGACAATGGTCCTCTTGGCAGCTGGAAGGTGTTAACTGGCTGAACAAACAAAACTCGCTAGGGTGCTGTCCCTTTAAGAAAACAAGTTCAGTAAAGCCTCCCCCCTCCTCCATATACTTCCTGGTTTAATGTAAGTAGAAGTGAGAATCCACTGCTCTTGAAATGGCTTCATTACAAGTATTAGGCAGTCTGAGAGATGAAGCAATCTGTTCAATCTGTTTGGAGTTTGACCAGGATCTGGTGACCCTGGACTGTGGTCACAGTTACTTCCCAGCCTGTATTTTACAGTATTGGGAAGCAGTGCAAGGGAAGGTGACCTGCCCACAGTGTAGGAGTGAGTTCACCCACAGGAATGTCAGACCCAACTGCTTTGTTTACAACATTGTGGAGAAACTGAAACTGAGCCAGGATCAGAAACAGGCTGAGACACATTTCCACAGTGAGGAGCACGAGGTGAAGCTGAAACACTTCTGCAATGATGATCAGAGAGTGATCTGTGTGGTGCGTTCAGTGTCCCATCAGCACAAAGACCATGAATTCAGTCCTAAAAAGGAAGCTGCTCCACTCTATAAGGTTCGGCCTTTATCGCTGTTCATTATGTTTCAGTCTCATTGAAATCTAATAAGGATTTTCATCCCCTCTCCTGTCAGCATTCCAAAGGGATCATTCCCTCCGTGCACCTCGGTCCACTCCTCCATTCCCCGACACCTCATCCCCTTCCCACGGCACCTTCCCATGCAATCACAGGAGGTGTAATACCTGCACTTTTACCTCCTCTCTCCTCACTATCCAAGGCCCCAAACACTCCTTTCAGGTGAAGCAGCGATTTACTTGTACTTCTTTCAATTTAGTATACTGTATTCACTGTTCACAATGTGGTCTCCTCTACAGAGGGTAGACCAAACGCAGATTGGGTGACCACTTTGTGGAACACCTCCGCTCAGTCCGGAAGCATAGCCCCGAGCTTCCTGTCACTTGCCATTTCAACACACCCCCCACCCCCCACACCTCCCTGCTTTCATGCCCATATTTCTGTCCTGGACCTGCTGCAGTGTTCCAGTGAACATCAACATAACTTCGAGGCAGATCACTCATTTACTGATTAGGCCTGCTACAGCCTGCTGGACTGAACAATGAGTTCAAAAATTTCACAGCATTACTGGCATTTTTTAATCTTATCTTATTTTATTTTATTTTGCTTTATCATTTTTTTACCATGTGCCTACCTTAAACTGGGTCTTTCATGTTTGTGCTTTTGAACAGAACTGGCCATTATTCTGTGGCGCAGTGGTTAGCACCGCAGCCTCACAGCTCCAGCGACCCGGGTTCAATTCTGGGTACTGCCTGTGTGGAGTTTGCAAGTTCTCCCTGTGTCTGCGTGGGTTTCCTCCGGGTGCTCCAGTTACCTCCCACATGCCAAAGACTTGCAGGTTGATAGGTAAATTGGCCATTAGCAATTGCCCCTAGTATAGGTAGGTGGTAGGGAAATATAGGGACAGGTGGGGATGTGGTAGGAATATGGAATTAGTGTAGGATTAGTATAAATGGGTGGTTGATGGTCGGCACAGACTCGGTGGGCTGAAGGGCCTGTTTCAGTGCTGTATCTCTAAACTAAACTGAACTAAACTTTCTCTGCACTAATGCTTTGTCTTTCACCACACTATTATCACACTCCCTTTGTCTTTGCCCCATGACCACCTTGTCAGTTATTCTCTGTGACCCTCTGTCCTATCAACACCTTCCCTTTTGTTATCTATTGTCCCACCCCCGCTGTATTTGCATAAAACCTATTACATTTCTAACCTTTGCCAATTTTGATGAAAGCTCACTGACCTGAAACATTAACTCTGCTTCTCTCTCCACAGATTCTGCCAGACCTGCTGAGTATTTCCAGCATTTTCTGTCTTTTTATGGAAATATTAGGATACTTGACCGAAGATTTGGCCAAAGAGGTCGGTTTTAACGGGTGTCTTGAAGAAGGAGAGAGAAGTAGAAAGGAGGAGAGGAGTGGAAAGGAATGCCAGATCTTCAGGCCCAGTCCTTCAACAGCACCTTCCAAACCCACGATCTCTACCACCTAGAGGCAGAAGGACAGCTGATGCGTGGGAACACCACTGCCCGCAAGTTCGCCTCCAAGTCACACACCATCCTGACTTCGAACTATATCGCCATTCCTTCACTGTCGCTGGGTAAAAATCCCGAAATTACTTTCCGAACAGCACTGTGGATGTACGTACACCCCAAGGACTGCAGTGGTTCAAGAAGGCGGCTCATCACCACCTTCTCAATGGCAATTAGGAATGGGCAATAAATGCTGGCCTGGCCAGTGACGCCCACATCCTACGAACCAATAAAAAAAACTGAAGCATGATCACCAATGGGAGAAGCAGTGAAAACCAGGGATGTCCAAGAGACCAGAATTGGAGAAGCGCAGAAATCTTGGAGGGTTGTAGGGCTGGAGGAGTTACAGAGGTACCTCAGATGCTCCAGCAAACAATACCTGTAACATATTCAGTGTAGGACATAAACAAATCTGCTTTGTAGCAGATGGTAATCTAATATTTAAACACTACCAATATGTCTCATATTATCAGGCAGCGCAGTAACACTGGTCTCTCTTTATGGTCATTTACATTACGAAAGTATAGTCGGTCAATGGTGTCTCTATCATGAGAAAAACAGAGCGAATATGAAGAACCTATTCTCTCCCCACAGACCCGCATCTACCTTTGCTTCTAAAATTCATCAGTTTTCCCTGAACAGTTGCAGTGGTCTATGCCTTAACCATCCAGTGTGTCAAAGCATTCCATACTCTAACAGCAGTCTGTGTAATGGCATTTGCCCGGCCACCTCTCGTCACCCAATTCATGATCATTTTATTGTAACTGCCACTGAGAATGAACTCTCCAATCACAGCAGAGCGATTATTACTACTGGTCTGTCAAAAACACTTGATGATTTCCTTTTAAAACATCTCGGTTCCAGGGAATGCTGCAAATATCATTGGATTCGCTTCAGAAACAAACGGAAGAGATTTGCAAAAGTCAGAAGGAAGAAGAAAGCAGAAATAAACAAGTTGAAGGCAAGCTGCCTCTGAATCCTGCACCGAAACAAATCAAGCTGCAAATTGGAACAGGACAGATACCAAATTCCTTCTCCAGCACAATGTTGCAATACCATGCATATTATCGCTGACTCATAATGAGAAAGTGGGGACTTTTTTGTGAGAGTGATTTTAGATTTAGGCGATCATTCAGTTAGTCTAGAAATGGGACTAATTTCCTGATAGGAAGTGTTGCAAACAGATAGGTTCTGTGTGCCTAGAATGAGATATGAGTGGATAACAGCAGCTTCTCTTTTTCATTTCGTCTGCACCATACTTTGACAGAGCTATCTGATGAATTTTAACGTTCAGCAAATTGTGTTTAGAAATGTTCTCCTCAGAATCAACTTTGGCTGGGGATTTAACAGGGCTTTCTGTAATTCTATCCAGAGTAATGAAGATGGATAGATTTGCTTTAAGATTGTTGGTCAATCTGGAATACCGCTATCTATTAATATATAAAAACGGTACAGATATTTGCAATTCCTGTCAACTATATATTTTATATATTCCTATGACCATATTCACAACAAGCATTCACTATATAAACTTTAGAGAATAGAATCATTGAATGATCCAGCACACATGGAGGCCACTGTGCCTCAGCCAGTCCTTTCTAAGTGCAATCCAGTTAGTCTGCAGCCTGCCCTTTTACCATAACTCAGCAATATTTTCCTCTTCCCATATGTATCCAAGTTCCTTTTGAATGTTATTATTGAATCCGGTTCCACAAACATTCAAGGCCGTGTATTCCAGATCACAACAGTTTGTTGCACAATGCAGAAAACACTAAATGTAGCAACGCACAATAATAGAGCTATAGGAAAACTAATGTCAATTATAACTAATATCAATTCTTCATTACAAGTAAGGATGTGTCCCATTTTCCTGGAATATTATTTACAAAGTCTCCAATGATAAGCAACCAGGGCTGAAGGAATGGATGGAAAACCATTGCACAAGGTTGTTTTTAGGCAGTCAAACTGTCAGGATTACTTTGACAATTAATAGTAAACTAATAATGAGATAATCCTTTCCTATCCGATCCAGTGTAATCATCAGAGCAGGAGGAAGATGATTTACAAAGATATATTTTTATAAACGTTCTTTGAGTCTTAGTTAGTTTAAATTGTTCTGTATAGCTGATGGTTGTTGCAATGTACCTCATTCTGTTGTGTGTATAAGATCAGTTATTCGAACATACTCCTGGCCAGCCTCCCACCGTTCAACCTCCCTAAGCTTGAGCCCATCCAATACACTGCTCTCTGTATCCTAACATGCAACAAGTCACAGTCGCCCATCATTCCAGTGCTCACTGACTTACATTGGTTCCAGGTTTGGCAACGCCTTGATCATAACATTTGAATCCTTGTGTTCAAATCCCTCTCTGTCCTCGTACTTCTCTATCTCTGTAGCCTCCTCCATCCCTACAACCCTTTGAGGTCTCTACGCTCTTCCAAGTCTGACCTCTTCCGCATTCCCGAATTCCTTCCCTCCACCATTGGCGGCTGTGCCTTCAGCTGCTGAGGCCCTGTGCTCTGGAATTCCATCCCTGCAGATTTCCACCTCTCTACCACTCTTTCCTCCTTTAAGGCGCTGCTTAAAACATTCTTCTTTGATTAAGCTTTTGGTCACCTGTGCTAAAAACTCATTATGTGGCTCGGTGACAAATTGTATCTGATAATCGCACCTGTAGCACTTTGGGACATTTTCGTGCTTTAAAAGTGTTACATGAGTGCAAGGTGTCCTTTATTTCCAACAGCAACAAGCTGACAGTCTGCAGAAGAACATTGCGTTCAAATACAACGAATTGCACCAATTTCTGCATCAGGAGGAACTGAGCCTGAAAACTAAACTGGAGAAAATGGAGAAAACCTTATTGCAGAAAATAGAAGAAAATCTGAATAAAGTTTCTGAACAACGTGTCCACATTAAACAAACAATGACAGACATGCAAAGGAGACTGACCCTACAAAACGCTGAATTTCTGCAGGTATTAACTATTGGTACATGACAAATCATCCACCAGTTCCAAAGCAAACAGGTTCTAATATCTTTTGCTCAGCGAGCAGATATATTGCAGAATCATCAGGGCCGATGTTAACTCTGTGTAAGTGGATGGTTTTGAATGGGCCCATTGAATTGTAGAATAATAGAATAATAGAATTATACGCCCCAATTTTCAGCAATTATTCAGTCGTTAGGTCAGATGCTTGTTTAACCCCTTTATATTTCACTCTTCATTTAAAAACCAGAGGATTAATATCAAATGGAACGTAAATAAAGTGACCCTGTTCCTGCCGAACAGGCTGGGTTCACAACTGAGTTACAGAATCTTACAGGGCAGGAACAGGATTATAAAATAAGTTGCACGTCTTTTATACTTTGATTTTGACAAACAAATCTGAAACCTTGGAAACTTTAATTAACTCTTTTGCTCTCTGACCTCCGAACTTACTGCTTACAATACAGATTTGAATAATAATATCATTAAAACATTTAATTTGGCAATCAAAACATTTGTGCATTATTTATGAGGAATGGAATTTATCAACAATGGAAAAATGATTTCATGAAATACAAGTAGGAGAGATGCGAGTTACATTTTACCCAATCCATGGATAGATAGATCAATATTCTAATATTGTGTAATGTATAGTTTAGTTTCTATGAATTCATTCCTTTTAATTTTTTGAATCTACATTTGTAAATGAAAGCATTTTAGTTTGAAGTATGTTGGTCTGTGAACACTATCTGTTTTATTTCTGTAATTGTTCTTGTTACTTTGCATCTCAAAGTTACAAATTCAGTTTCAATAAAAATCATATTTCAACACAGGGGTGTCCAACTTTTTTGATTGGGAGCCACATTACAATCTTTGTCTTATATAGATGAGAAAATGTCAGAAAGATAAAGGCATTAAAATTTTATCTTACAATTAATCAACAACTGATGTGCATTTTTGTGAACAAGCTTTAAATGAGAAGACTAATCTATTGACTTACTTTCTTGTCATTATGTTGAACACTGACTTAATGATGTATCTGGCACTGTCTTTGCTTGCATTTGTAATCTGTCTCTGCCCTCACACTTGGTGTAGCGATGTGGAATATTCCGGATAGATGCCATGTGTCAGGAGTGATCTTGATTTCTTTCTCGCCGCTCTCTGTGTCTATCTTTCTCCACTCTCTTTCTCTCCCCCTCCCTCTCTCTGTCTCTCACTCTCCCTCCCCCTCTCTCTCACATCTTTCTTTTCTTTCTTTTGGGCCTCCTTATCTCGAGAGACAATGGATACGCGCCTGGAGGTGGTCAGTGGTTTGTGAAGCAGCGCCTGGAGTGGCTATAAAGGCCAATTCTGGAGTGACAGGCTCTTCCACAGGTGCTGCAGAGAAATTTGTTTGTTGGGGCTGTTGCACAGTTGGCTCTCCCCTTGCGCCTCTGTCTTTTTTCCTGCCAACTACTAAGTCTCTTCGACTCGCCACAATTTAGCCCTGTCTTTATGGCTGCCCGCCAGCTCTGGCGAATGCTGGCAACTGACTCCCACGACTTGTGATCAATGTCACACGATTTCATGTCGCGTTTGCAGACGTCTTTATAACGGAGACATGGACGGCCGGTGGGTCTGATACCAGTGGCGAGCTCGCTGTACAATGTGTCTTTGGGGATCCTGCCATCTTCCATGCGGCTCACATGGCCACTGTGTATCTCTCGCCCCTGTCTTACTTTTTCACTCCTCTCTATGTCTCTCTCCCCTCCCTCTCTCTCTCTGTCTGTCTCCTCTTCTGTCTCTCCTCTCCCTCTCTCTCTCTCTGTCTCTCCTCTCCCTCTCTCTGTCTCTCCTCCCTCTCTTTCTCTCCCCTCTCATATTCTCCCCCTATCTGTTTCTCGCCTCCCTCTCTCTGTCTGTCTTCCCCTCTGTCTCTCCTCTCTCTCTGTCTCTCCTCTCTCTCTGTCTCTCCCCCTCTCTCTGTCTCTCCCTCTCTCTGTCTCTCTTCCCTCTTTTTATCTCCCCGTCTCTCTGTCTCTCCTCCCCCTTTCTCTCCTCCCTCCCTGTCTGTCCCGTCTCTCTCTCCTCCCTCTCTCTCTGTCTCTCCCCTCTCTCAATCTCTCCCCTCTCTCTCTCTGTCTCTCCCTCCCTTTCTCTCCTCCCTCTCTGTCTGTCCTCCATCTCTCTCTGTCTCTTTTTTCCAAAAATACTTTATTCACAAACATTTGCAAATATGCATTACAAAAAGTTCAAATTTCACATTTCGGAAAGTACAATAGAGATCAGATTTCTTCAATACATTTACATGAGGTGCCTCACAACCCATGCCATTCCATTTTATATGCAATGTATATAGCAAAAAAAACACATTTTGATGCACACAGCATTTTACAGGGGTTCCAGACCCTCGGTTCACTATGGCAGGAGGACCTATCACAGTGGCCTTTCCCCATTGAGTCTTTGTTGCAGCCACCCCAAGCTGTAGTGAGTCCCTCAGCACGTAGTCCTGGACCTTAGAATCTGCTGGTGTCTCACTGCACTCAGTTACCCCACCCCTCACAAAGAACAAAACAAACAAAGAACAGTACAGCACAGGAACAGGCCATTCGGCCCTCCAAGCCTGCGCCGATCTTGATGCCTGCCTAAACTAACTCCTTCTGCACTTCCAGGGACCATATCCCTCTATTCCCTTCCTATTCATGTATTTGTCAAGATGTTTCTTAAATGTCGCTATCGTATCTGCTTCCACCACCTCCCCTGGCAGCAAGTTCCAGGCACTCACCACCCTCTGTGTAAAAAACTTGCCTCGCACATCCCCTCTAAACTTTGCCCCTCGCACCTTAAACCTATGTCCCCTAGTAACTGACTCTTCCACCCTGGGAAAAAGCTTCTGACTATCCACTCTGTCCATGCCGCTCATAACTTTGTAAACCTCTATCATGTCGCCCCTCCACCTCCGTCATTCCAGTGAAAACAATCCGGGTTTTTCCAACCTCTCCTCATAGCTAATGCCCTCCAGACCAGGCAACATCCTGGTAAACCTCCTCTGTACCCTCTCCAAAGCCTCCACGTCCTTCTGGTAGTGTGGCGACCAGAATTGCACGCAATATTCTAAGTGTGGCCTAACTAAGGTTCTGTACAGCTGCAACATGACTTGCCAATTTTTATACTCTATGCCCCGACCGATTAAGGCAAGCATGCCGTATGCCTTCTTGACTACCTTATCCACCTGCGTTGCCACTTTCAGTGACCTGTGGACCTGTACGCCCAGATCTCTCTGCCTGTCAATACTCCTAAGGGTTCTGCCATTTACTGTATACCTCCCACCTGTATTAGACCTTCCAAAATGCATTACCTCACATTTGTCCGGATTAAACTCCATCTGCCATTTCTCCGCCCAAGTCGCCAACTGATCTATATCCTGCTGTTTCCTCTGACAATCCTCATCATTATCCGGCACAGTGGCGCAGTGGTTAGCATTGCAGCCTCACAGCTCCAGGGACCCGGGTTCGATTCTGGGTACTGCCTGTGTGGAGTTTGCAAGTTCTCCCTGTGTCTGCGTGGGTTTTCTCCGGGTGCTCCGGTTTCCTCCCACAAGCCAAAAGACTTGCAGGTTGGTAGGTAAATTGGCCATTATAAATTGTCACTAGTATAGGTAGGTGGTAGGGAAATATAGGGACAGGTGGGGATGTTTGGTAGGAATATGGGATTAGTGTAGGATTAGTATAAATGGGTGGTTGATGGTCGGCACAGACTCAGTGGGCCGAAGGGCCTGTTTCAGTGCTGTATCTCTAATCTAATCTAATCTAAATTATCCGCAACTCCACCAACCTTTGTGTCGTCCGCAAACTTACTCATCAGACCAGCTACATTTTCCTCCAAATCATTTATATACACTACAAACAGCAAAGGTCCCAGCACTGATCCCTGTGAAACACCACTAGTCACATCCCTCCATTCAGAAGAACACCCTTCCACTGCTACCCTCTGTCTTCTATGACCGAGCCAGTTCTGTATCCATCTTGCCAGCTCACCTCCGATCCCATGTGACTTCACCTTTTGTACCAGTCTGCCATGCGGGACCTTGTCAAAGGCTTTACTAAAGTCCATATAGATAACATCCACTGCCCTTCCTTCATCAATCATCTTCGTCACTTCCTCAAAAAACTCAATCAAATTAGTAAGACACGACCTCCCCTTCACAAAACCATTCTGTCTCTCGCTAATAAGTTCGTTTGTTTCCAAATGGGAGTAAATCCTGTCCCAAATAATCCTCTCTAATAGTTTCCCTACCACTGATGTAAGGCTCACCGGCCTATAATTTCCTGGATTATCCTTGCCACCCTTCTGAAACAAAGGAACAAATTTGGCTATTCTCCAGTCCGCTGGGACCTCACCTGTAGCCAATGAGGATGCAAAGATTTCTGTCAAGGCCCCAGCAATTTCTTCCCTTGCCTCCCTCGGTATTCTAGGGTAGATCCCATCAGGCCCTGGGGACTTATCTCCCTTAATGCTTTGCAAGACACCCAACACCTACCTCACCATCTCCATCTGCTGGTGTCCCTGTCTCACTGCACTCAGTTACCTCCCCCCCCTCACTATCTCCATCTGTTGGTGTCCCTGTCTCACTGCACTCAGTTACCCCCCACCCCCTCACCATCTCCATCTGCTGGTGTCGCTGTCTCACTGCACTCAATTACCCCCCAGTCACCCCTGGCTACCTCACCATACAAAAGGTCCTTGGGTATGAGACCATCTTCCATCCTGCGAAACGTAGAAACATAGAAAATTGGAGCAGGAGTAGGCCATTCAGCCCTTCGAGCCTGCTCCGCCATTCATTATGATCATGGCTGATCATCCAACTCAGTAACCTGTTCCCGCTTTCCCCCCATATCCTTTGATCCCTTTCACGCCAAGGGTTATTTCTTGCAAACGTACAATGTTTTGGCCTCAACTGCTTTCTGTGGTAGCGAATTCGACAGGCTCACCACTCTCTGGGTGAAGAAATTTCTCCTCATCTCAATCCTGAAAGGTTTACCCCATATCCTTAGACTATGACCTCTGGTTCTGGACTCACCCACCATCGGGAACATCCTTCCTACATCTACCCTGTCAAGTCCTGTTAGAATTTTAGAAGTTTCTGTGACATCCCCTCTCACTCTTCTGAACTCCAGCGAATATAATCCTAACTGACTCAATCTCTCCTCATACATCAGTCCCACCATCCCAGGAATTAGTCTGGTAAACCTTTGCTGCACTCCCTCTATAGCAAGAACATCCTTCCTCAGATAAGGAGACCAAAACTGCACACTATATTCCAGGTGTGGCCTCATCAAGGCCCTGTATAATTGTAGCAAGACATCCCTGCTCCTGTACTCGAATCCTCTCGGTATGAAAGCCAACATACCATTTGCCTTTTTTACCACCTGTTGCACCTGCAAGCTTACCTTCAGCGACTGGTGTACGAGTACACCCAGGTCTCGTTGCATATTCCCCTCTCTTAGTTTATAGCCATTCAGATAATAATCTGCCTTCCCGTTTTTGCTACCAATGTGGATAACCTCACATTTATCCACATTATACTGCATCTGCCATGCGTTAGCCCACTCACACAACTTGTCCAAATCACCCTGAAACCTCTCTGCATCCTCCTCACAACTCACCCTCCCACCCAGTTTTGTGTCATCTGCAAATTTGGAGATATTACATTGAGTTGCCTCATCTAAATCATTAATGTATATTGTGAATAGCTGAAGTCCTGGCACCGATCCCTGAGGTACTGCACTACTCACTGACTGCCAATCGGAAAAAGATCTGTTTATCCCTACTTTTTGTTTCCTGTCCGCCAAGCAAATTTCTATCCATCGCAATACACTACCCCCAATCCCATGCACTTTAATTTTGCATGCTAATCTCTTATGTGAGACTTTGTCTAAAGCCTTCTCAAAGTCCAAATAAACCACCTCCACTGGCTCCCCCTCATCAACTCTACTAGTTACATCCTCGAAGAATTCTAGTAGATTTCCCTTTCGTAAATCCATGCTGACTCTGTCCGATTCTACCACTGTTCTCCCAGTGCTCTGCTTTAAAATCTTTGATAATAGACTCTAGAATTTTCCCCACTACCAACCCATCGAAGCCGCATTTGTTTGCCAACACATTTGGGAGCTCTGCCTTTGAGAGGACTGTCACATTTGTGATTTTGTCTGGATGAAATTCCGTCCCTCGGTATATTCTACCGTTTTATGTCTGGTTACTTTGTATTATTTACTGTTACTAGGGCGTCTTCAATTTCATTTTAAAGTCCTGACAATCTAAAGCAGACTATCCAAAATGAATTGAATGCAGCAGCCTGGACTGAAATTGACTGCAAACCCATGGAATCACAAGCATTTAATCACAGCTTTCCCCATTACGTCCTTTATTCAATAACAGAAAAAAGCACAGTCTCAGTTCAGCTGGAATACAGCGAGAGTTTATTCCAGAACAATGTCAATTACTCTTTTATAATTCCAAAGACATCCACAAGATAATCCAGAGTGACAGCAAAGGAATGGCTGTTGTGGTTTGCTTTTTAAAATCTTCAACATGACTCAAAAATATGAACGCTAAATCTGATTTTTAGCGATTCATTTCTCCATCAGATTTATGCCGATAGCAGATGGAGCTTCATTTGATTATTTGAGACGGAAAACACTTTTCCAGTCATTCTCCCACTGTGTGTGTACAGGTCAGACATATTCTCAGCATAGTAAAAGGACACCTGCCCTCCCTCATAGTCCAAATAAATGCCAATCATTTTTGGATTCACTTGAAGTGTGAGGTGATCAATCTGTTTCGGGTTTCTTTTCTTGGGTGCAAAGAATTCCAGCAACCATTGCATCCAATTGGTTGTATAAGGATTTATGACCCAGTCGCCATTCTGTGTGCTCAGATCTCTGAGGTATTTTCTTTTTACTGACTCTGTCAATACGCTGATCATTGACCTGGTCCCCTGGTCCACCTCAACCTCCCAGTCGTGTTTCCCTGATGTAAATCCTTTCAATCCCAGCACACAGATGCAATGTTGAAATCGTTTTGGGTTGTCCGGGAGATGCTGTTCCACATAATGTTCAGCACCATTCGTGACTCCTCAGATACTGAAGCAGTCCGTGTGGAAATGCAGCAAGACCTGGACAATATCCAGGCTTGGGCTGATAAGTGGCAAGTAACATTCGCGCCACACAAGTGCCAGGCAATGACCATCTCCAACAAGAGAGAATCTAACCATCTCCCCTTGACATTCAACGGCATTACCATCGCTGAATCCCCCACTATCAACATCCTAGGGGTTACCATTGACCAGGAACTGAACTGGAGTAGCCATATAAATACTGTGACTACAAGAGCAGGTCAGAGGCTAGGAATCCTGTGGCGAGTAACTCACCTCCTGACTCCCCAAAGCCTGTCCACCATCTACAAGGCACAAGTCAGGAGTGTGATGGAATACTCTCCACTTGCCTGGATGGGTGCAGCTCCAACAACACTCAAGAAGCTCGACACCATCCAGGACAAAGCAGCCCGCTTGATTGGCACCCCATCTACAAACATTCACTCCCTCCACCACCGACGCACAGTGGCAGCAGTGTGTACCATCTACAAGATGCACTGCAGCAACGCACCAAGGCTCCTTAGACAGCACCTTTCAAACCCGCGACCTCTACCAACTAGAAGGACAAGGGCAGCAAATGCATGGGAACACCACCACCTGCAAGTTCCCCTCCAAGTCACACACCATCCTGACTTGGAACTATCTCAAGGGCAATTAGGGAATGGCATAAATGCTGGCATAGCCAGAGAAGCCCACATCCCATGAATGAATAAAAAAAAAATAACCAACTCTCATTCTTGTCATGCTCTCAGAGAAGATGAGACTGGGGTGAGCAGAATTCAGACACAGCATCAAATGTGTCAACGTTGTAAAGAAACTAAAAGATTAGCACCTAGAAAGTAACCTGCTATAGTCTGTAGTACTCTGAGTATGGAACATATATATATATATATATATATGTAAATATTTAGGAAACATATCTTAAATTTTACTCCAATTACCTTGATGGGTTCAAACAGTGCATCAACCACTCAAAGCATTGAAATGCATCCGAACATTGATTACAACTTTACACAAATGTAAAGCTTTACCGAGACTTAAGGTTTCTTGATTTGATCTGAGTGATATCCATGAATGTGGCATGTCAATACAATTGCCTTAGTGCCCAGCCTTAGGAAATCAGCCAGACAGGGACCATTGACACAACCACAAAGAAAAAACCTCCAAAAACGGAACAGGCCACCACCCAAACCAGTGGCAAGAGGAGGCTATCGTCTGAGACAGACTGCGGCAGCTCCTCCTCAGTGGACGAGGAAGTGCTGGAACGACAGCACCTGCAAAAGAAGCGGCAGAACTCAAAGGAGCTGGAAGATAAAGCCCCCCAACTCTGGGGCACTGGAAGCTGTGATGGGCCCAGCCCGCCCCAAACCCGAAGCGCTGAGCTTAGCGACATGCCCAGTGCATCCCAGCTCCGGGACACCGAGAACAAAGAAATGTCAGGCGCACTCCATTTCCGGGAAGCCGGGAGCATTGATGTTTTTTGAGGAGGAACAGAGGGGAAAGATACCAACAGCAGAGGACAACCCAATCCTTCCTGCCTACAAGACCCCCCACAATGTCACCCCAGCAGAACAAACCTGCATGGGAAATCAGGAGGGGTTTCTGAGCCCAACGAACATGAAGCAGCTTGCATACACTATGGGTATGCAGGAACACACCAAAGGCCTGGGACTAGCAAGGACAAATGGTGTGGGAAGCAAGAACTAACTTAAAAATGGGTATAAAGATTGCTTCAATTAACGCACGTAGCATTAAATTCACTACGCAATGTGTTTCAACCTTGGACTACCTCGTCAAGGTCAAAGTGAACCTACTCTTTCTGCAGGAGTGTGGAATACCACACCTCAGCACCTACAGACAATGGTCACGATGATGGTCCCACGGGCCATCGATCTGGTCAGGGGATAATGATTCCCGCTCCTCCGCCCTGGATATTCTGCTGCGGGGAGGTAACTTCACCATCTCTGAAGTTAAGGAGGTGGTGGACAGTCACCTCCTCATAGCAGATGTAATGTACAACAATGCTCCGCTCCAGTTGATCAACGCGTACACCCCGATTCAATGCAGCGAGCGGCTGACCATCTTCCAGCAGCTCCCCCTGCTGCTGGCGACGTCCAGGCCGGTCATCCTAGGCGGTGACTTCAACTGCAGCATTGATGCAGCTGGACGATCCGGCAGTGACGACAACAAACTGGACGCTACGTCCAGATTCCTAATGGAAACAGTAAAAGATGCCAAGCTGCACAATGTCTTCAGCAGCCCTGCAGACAGAGTGCAGCGTAGATACTCCTAGGCATGATGGGACGGGTCTGCCCGTTCCTGCATTGACTTCCTGTTTGTGTCCCGTGCTGTCACGCTCAGATCCACCGACGTCAAGCTAGTGTTCTTCTCCGACCACTGCCTCTTACTGGCCGACTGTCACTTACAGGACGACCAGTGGGTTGGCAGGGGGACATGGAAGCTCAATGTTACACTGCTAACCCCAGAGAACGCTGAGGAACTCAAAAGGGATTACAAAGGTTGGAGAACCGTGAAACCCCTCTCTGAGTCTCCGGTTCACTGGTGGGAGGTGATCAAGGAGAACATCAAGAGGTTCTTTATCTTCAAAGGTGTTCAGAGAGTGCGAGTGAGACAGAGGGAAATGTCCCGACTCCAGAAAAGAATGCAAAATCTGCTCCGACTGCAGTCAATGGGGGTCGAGGTCAATGAGGATCTCCACGAGGTGAAGAGCCAGCAGGCCTCGCTCTTTGTCACAGAGGCCTCCAAGATCAACTTCCGGTCCAGAGTCCGCTCCATTGAGCAGGATGAGGTACAGAGAGAGAGAGCTCTGTGATCAGCAGCCTGAAGGAAGAGGATGGCTCAGTAACATCTTTGCAGTCTGGACATACTAAGGACCAGCAAATCCTTTTATGCTGGGCTGTATGACGTGAAGGCCACAGACAGCACAGCCACCAAGTCCTTCCTGTCATCTATCAGGGAGGTCTTAGATGACAGCAGGAGGGAGAGACTGGACAAACCGATAACTCTGGACGAGCTGACAAAGGCTGTCACGTCCTTCAAGATGAGCAAAACTCCCGGAAGCGATGGCTTACCGGTTGAGTTGTATTCGGCCCTGTAGGACTGGATCGGCCCAGACCTGTTGGAAGTATATGAGAGTATGCTCCTGGCCGGCAGCATGTCAGAATCCATGAGGAAAGGCATCATCACCCTCATTTACAAGTGGAAGGTGGAGAGGGCAGAAATCAGAAATTGGCGGCCCATCTCACTGCTTAATGTTGACTACAAGATTCTGTCCAAAGTCATAGCCAGTCGAGTCAAGTCTGCTCTGGAGTTGGTGATTCACCCTGATCAGACCCGTACTGTACACGGCAGGAAGATCTCTGATAGTCTCACGCTACTCAGGGATGCGATCGCCTATGTACGGGACAGGAGGGTGGACACCTGCCTCATCAGCCCGGGCTAGGAGAAGGCTTTTGACAGGATATCACACACCTACATGATGGACGTGCTCTCCAAAATGGGGTTTGGGGAGGGAATCTGCAATTGGATCAAACTGCTCTACACAAACATCAGTAGTGCAGTGGCAGTCAATAGGTGGGAATCAGAAGGTTTCCTGATCCAATCTGGAGTCAGACAGGGCTGTCCTCTCTCCCCTGTCTTGTTTGTTTGCTCTATTGAACCCTTTGCTGAGTCCATTAGGAAGGATGCGGGCATAAGAGGGGTGACAATCCCAGGCAGTGGAGGCACTCGGGTTAAAGCCTCCCTGTACATGGATGACGTCACCGTCTTCTGCTCGGATCCGCTGTCTGTGCGCAGACTGATGAGCATCTGGGACCAATTCGAACTGGCCTCGGGAGCCAAAGTTAACCACGGCAAGAGCGAAGCCATGTTTTTTGGGAACTGGGCTGACCGATCCTTTATCCCCTTCACTGTCAGGTCAGACTACCTGAAGGTGCTGGGGACATGGTTCAGAAGTGCTGGGGCATGCACAAAAACCTGGAAGGAGCGAGTAGCCAAGGTACACCATAAACTGAGCATGTGGGAGCAGCGAACTCTCTCCATTGTGGGTAAGAACCTGGTCATCAGGTGCGAGGCGCTCACGTTGTTGCTGTATGCAGCGCAGGTCTGGCCCATACCCCACTCCTGCGTCGTGGCAGTCACCCGAGCCATTTTCCGCTTTATCTTGAGATGTAAAAGGGACCGGGTCCGGAGGGACACAATGTTCAAACTTCTAGATAAGGGCGGGAAAAATGTACCCAATGTCGCCCTCATCCTGATGACCACCTTCATGTGCAGCTGCATCAAGCTGTGCGTGGATCCCCAGTACGCAAACACCAAGTGTCACTACGTGCTGAGGTTCTACATGTCCCCGGTGTTGCAAAGGATGGGTCTGGTCACATTGCTGCAAAGCTCTCCACCCAATTGGACCGTGCCATACCACCTATCCTTCGTGGGAAAGTTTCTGTGGGAAAACACATTTGACCACCAATCCATCAGGCAGTGGTCTGCGCAGAATGTCCTCAACGCCCTGCGGTCTAAGGAGATGATGGATCCTGTCGGATGCTTCCCCGAGTGGACTGCCAAACTCATTTGGTGGAATGCCTCATCACCAGAACTTTCAAACAAGCACCAAGACGTTGCTTGGCTGGTGGTGAGAAGGGCCCTCCCCATCAGATCCTTCCTGCACGCCCGGAGTCTCACCCCCTCCACATGCTGCCTTGAGGTGACTGCGGTGGGGGAGAGACTGTTGCCCACCTCCTTCTGGAATGTGTCTTTGCAAACAGGTGTGGAAAGAGATTCAGTGGTTTTTGTCACGGTTCATCCCAAGCAGCTCTGTAACACAGGAGTGAGTGCTCTACGGGCTGTTCCCAGGGATGCACACTGAAATAAACATCAACTGCTGCTGGAGGACTATCAGTTCGGTGAAAGACGCCCTTTGGTCTGCCCGAAACATGCTGGTCTTCCAGCGCAAAGAGTAGTCCATGACCGAGTGTTGCAGACTGGCACATTCCAAGGTCCAGGACTATATGCTGAGGGACACACTAAAGCTTGAGGCAGCTGCAGCAAAGGCTCAGTGGGGAAAGACCACAGTGTAAGGTCCTCCACCACAGTGAACCGAGGGGCTGGAACCCATGTAAAACCCCCCGGGCTGTGTGCACCAAAATGTTTTTTGCTAAATACATTGCATACAAAATGGAATGGCATGGGTTGTGAGCCACCTCATGTTACTGTATTGAAGAAATCTGATCTCTATTGCACTTTCTGAGATTTGAACTGTTTTCTAATGCATATTTGCAAATGATTATGAATAAAGTATTTTTTGGGAAAAAAGAGACGAGAGAGAGGGGAAAGACAGAGAGAGGGAGGAGAGACAGGTGAGAGACAGAGATGGAGGAGAGTAAGGGGGGAGGAGAGACTGAGAGAGGGTGAGAGAAAGAGAGGGAGGAGAGATGGAGAGAGGGAGGAGAGACAGAGAGAGGATATAGAGGGAGGAGAGTCAGAGGAGGAGAAGAGACAGAGGGGGAGAGAGAGAGAGACAGAGAGAGAGGGAGGGGAGAAACAGAGAGGAGGAGAGCGAGAGAGAGAGAGAAGGGGGTAGACAGAGAGAGGGAAAAAGAGAGAGGGAGGAGTGACGGGGGAAAGAGACAGAGAGAGAGGGATGGAAAGAAAGGGAGGAGAGACAAGGACTGGGAGGAGAGACACAGAAAGAGGGACAGGAGAGACAGAGAGAAGGGGGACAGAGAGAGAAGGAGAGGCAAGACACAGGAGGAGAGAGACAGAGAGAGAGAGGGAAGACAGACAAAGAAAGGGTTGAAAAACAAAGACGGGAGAAATACACAGTGAGCGTGTGAGAGAGGGAGGGGGAGCAATAGACAGAGGGGGAGAGAAAGAGAGGGGAGAGATATAGACACAGAGAACGGAGAGAAAGAGATCAAGATCACTCCTGACACATGGGCATCTATCCGGAATATTCCACATCGCTACACCAAGTGTGGGGGCAGAGACAGATTACAAATGCAAGCGAAGACAGTGCCAGATATATCATTAAGTCAGTGTTCAACATAATGACAAGAAAAAAACATAAAGTCAATAAATTAGTCTTCTCATTTAAAGCTTGTTCACAAAAATGCACATCAGTTGTTGATTAATTGTAAGATAAAATTTTAATGCCTTTATCTTTCTGACATTTTCTCATCTATATAAGACAAAGATTGTAATGTGGCTCCCAATCAAAAAACGTTGGACACCCCTGTGTTGAAATATGGTTTTTAATGAAACTGAATTTGTAACTTTGAGACCCAAATTAACAAGAACAATTACAGAAATAAAACAGATAGTGTTCACAGACCAACATACTTCAAACTAAAATGCTTTCATTTACAAATGTAGCTTCGCAAAATTAAAAGGAATGAATTCATAGAAACTCAACTAGACATTACACAATATTAGAATATTGATCTATCTATCCATGGATTGGGTAAAATGTAACTCTTTCTATGCATCTCTCCTACTTGTATTTCATTAAATCATTTTTCCATTGTTGATAAATTCCTTTCCTCATAAGTAATGCACAAATGTTTTGATTGCCAAGCAAAAATGTTTTGGTGATGTTATCATTCAAATCTGTATTGTAAGCAGTAAGTTGGGAGGTCAGAGAGGAACAGAGTTAATTAAGCTTTCCAGCTTCTCAGATTTGTTTGTCAAAATCAAAGTATAAAAGACGTGCAACTTATTTTATAATCCTCTTCCTGCCCTGTAAGATTCTGTAACTCAGTTATGAACCCAGCCTGTTCGGCAGGAACAGGGTCACTTTATTTACGTTCCATTGATTTTAATCCACTTTGGTTTTTAAATGGAGAGTGAAATATAAAGGGGTTAAACAAGCATCTGACCTAACGATTGAGTGGATTGCTGAAAATTGGGGCTGTTAATTCTATACGTCTTTTATTCTACAATTCAATGGGCCTGATTTTAACCCATTCAAAACTATCCACTTACACAGTTAACATCGGCCCCGACGTTTCTGCTCGCTGAGCAAAGGATATTCGAACCTGTTTGCTTTGTAACTGGTGGATGATTTGTCATGTACCAATAGTTAATACCTGCAGAAATTCAGCGTTTTGTAGGGTCAGTCTCCTTTGCATGTCTGTCATTGTTTGTTTAATGTGGACACGTTGTTCAGAAACTTTATTCAGATTTTCTTCTATTTTCTGCAATAAGGTTTTCTCCATTTTCTCCAGTTTAGTTTTCAGGTTCAGTTCCTCCTGATGCAGAAATTGGTGCAATTCGTTGTATTTGAACGCAATGTTTTTCTGCAGACTGTCAGCTTGTTGCTGTTGAAATAAAGGACACCTTGCACTCATGTAACACTTTTAAAGCACGAAAATGTCCCAAAGTGCTACAGGTGCGATTATCAGATACAATTTGTCACCGAGCCACATAATGAGTTTTTAGCACAGGTGACCAAAAGCTTAATCAAAGAAGAATGTTTTAAGCAGCGCCTTAAAGGAGGAAAGAGTGGTAGAGAGGTGGAAATCTGTAGGGATGGAATTCCAGAGCACAGGGCCTCAGCGGCTGTTTCACGCCACTCAGGAAAGGAAGGGGTCTGATGAGGCAGCGCTATTCTGAATTGTGCCTTTCATATTGTCATGGAATGAGGTGATGATACTTAGTAGCTTTGGTGGACATCCGATCTTTTCTAGTAGTCTGAAGAGACCACGTCTGCTGATGAAGTCAACAGCTTTGGTGAGATCTATGAAAGCAATGTAGAGGGGCATCTGTTGTTCACAGCATTTCTCCTGTAGCTGGCGAAGGGAGAACAGCATGTCAATGGTGGATCGCTCTGCTCGAAAGCCGCACTGTGCCTCAGGGTAGACACACTCAGCCAGCTTCTGGAGTCTGTTTAAATCGACTTGAGCGAAGACTTTCCCCACTCTGCTGAGCAGGGAGATTCCACGGTAGTTGTTGCAGTCACCGCGGTCACCCTTGTTCTTATAGAGGGTGATGATATTGGCATCGTGCATGTCCTGTGGTACTGCTCCCTCGTCCCAGCACAGGCAAAGCAGTTCATGGAGTGCTGAAAGTATAGCAGGCTTGGCACTCTTGATTATTTCAGGGGTAATGCCGTCCTTTCCAGGGGCTTTTCCACTGGCCAGAGAATCAATGGCATCACTGAGTTTCGATTTTGTTGGCTGTCCATCCAGCTCATCCATGACTGGCAGAGACAGGGCTGCATTGAGGTCGGTGACAACATTTTCCCTGGAGTACAGTTCTATGTAGTGCTCCATCCAACGGTCCATTTGCTTGCGTTGCTCAGTGATCGTGTCCCATGACTTAGACTTGAGGGGGGCAATCTTGATGGTTGGCCCAAAAGCTCTCTTAATGCCATTATACATTCCTCTGATATTTCCAGTGTCGGAGGCCGGCTGAATGTGACTGTACAGGTGTTGCCAGCAGTCATTTGCACAGTGCCTGGCTCATTAATGATTATCTCATTATTCAACTATCACCAGTAACCTGTCTCTAGATGCAGAAATCAACAAGCGCATGGGTAAGGCTTCCACTGCTATGTCCAGACTGGCCAAGAGAGTGTGGGAAAATGGCGCACTGACACGGAACACAAAGGTCCGAGTGTATCAGGCCTGTGTCCTCAGTACCTTGCTCTACGGCAGTGAGGCCTGGACAACGTATGCCAGCCAAGAGCGACGTCTCAATTCATTCCATCTTCGCTGCCTTCGGAGAATACTTGGCATCAGGTGGCAGGACTATATCTCCAACACAGAAGTCCTTGAAGCGGCCAACACCCCCAGCTTATACACACTACTGAGTCAGCGGCGCTTGAGATGGCTTGGCCATGTGAGCCGCATGGAAGATGGCAGGATCCCCAAAGACACATTGTACAGCGAGCTCGCCACTGGTATCAGACCCACCGGCCGTCCATGTCTCTGCTTTAAAGACGTCTGCAAACGCGACATGAAATTGTGTGACATTGATCACAAGTCGTGGGAGTCAGTTGCCAGCATTCGCCAGAGCTGGCGGGCAGCCATAAAGACGGGGCTAAATTGTGGCGAGTCGAAGAGACTTAGTAGTTGGCAGGAAAAAAGACAGAGGCGCAAGGGGAGAGCCAACTGTGCAACAGCCCCGACAAACGCATTTCTCTGCAGCACCTGTGGAAGAGCCTGTCACTCCAGAATTGGCCTTTATAGCCACTCCAGGCGCTGCTTCACAAACCACTGACCACCTCCAGGCGCATATCCATTGTCTCTCGAGATAAGGAGGCCCAAAAGAATTGTCGAAGTAATCCTGACAGTCTGACTGCCTAAAAGAAAACCTTGTTGCTTATCATTGGAGACTTTGTAAATAATATTCCAGGAAAATGGGACACATCATTACTTGCAATGAAGAATTGATATTAGTTATAATTGACATTAGTTTTCCTATAGCTCCATTATCCTCCGTTGCTACATTTAGTGTTTTCTGCACTGTGCAACAAACTGTTGTGATCTGGAATACACGGCCTTGAATGTTTGTGGAACCGGATTCAATAATAACATTCAAAAGGAACTTGGATACATATGGGAAGAGGAAAATATTGCTGTGTTATGGTAAAAGGGCAGGCAGCAGACTAAATGGATTGCACTTAGAAAGGACTGGCTGAGGCACAGTGGGTCAAATGCCTACTTGTGTGCTGGATTATTCAATGATTCTATTCTATAAAGTTTACATAGGGAATGTTTTTTGTAAATTTGGTCATAGGAATATATAAAATATATAGTTGAAAGGAATTGCAAGTATCATTTTTATATATTAATAGATAGCGGTATTCCAGATTGACCAACAATCCTAAAAACATATCTATCCATCTTCATTACTCCAGATAGAATTACAGAAAGCCCTGTTAAATCCCCAGCCAAAGTGTATTCTGAGGCGAACGTTGAAATGAAAAAGAGAAGCTGCTGTTATCCACTCATATCTCATTCTAGGCACACAGAACCTATCTGTTTGCAACACTTCCTATCAGGAAATTAGTCCCATTTCTAGACTAACTGAATGATCGCCTAAATCTAAAATCACTCTCACAAAAAAGTCCCCACTTTCTCATTATGAGTCAGCAATAATATGCATGGTATTGCAACATTGTGCTGGAGAAGGAATTTGGTATCTGTCCTGTTCCAATTTGCAGCTTGATTTGTTTCAGTGCAGGATTCGGAGGCAGCTTGCCTTCAACTTGTTTATTTCTGCTTTCTTCTTCCTTCTGACTTTTGCAAATCTCTTCCATTTGTTTCTGAAGCGAATCCAATGATATTTGCAGCATTCCCTGGAACCGAGATGTTTTAAAAGGAAATCATCAAGTGTTTTTGACAGACCGGTAGTAAGAATCACTTTGCCGTGATTGGAGAGTTCATTCTCAGTGGCAGTTACAATAAAATGATCATGAATTGGGTGACGAGAGGTGGCCGGGCAAATGCCATTACACAGACTGCTGTTAGAGTATGGAATGCTTTGACACACTGGATGGTTAAGGCATAGACCACTGCAACTGTTCAGGGAAAACTGATGAATTTTAGAAGCAAAGGTAGATACGGGTCTGTGGGGAGAGAATAGGTTCTTCATATTCGTTCTGTTTTTCTCATGATAGAGACACCATTGACCGACTATACTTTCGTGCTGTAAATGACCATAAAGAGAGACCAGTGTTACTGCGCTGCCTGATAATATGAGACATATTGCTAGTGTTTAAATATTAGATTACCATCTGCTACAAAGCAGATTTGTTTATGTCCTACACTGAATATGTTACAGGTATTGTTTGCTGGAGTATCTGAGGTACCTCTGTAACTCCTCCAGCCCTACAACCCTCCAAGATTTCTGCGCTTCTCCAATTCTGGTCTCTTGGACATCCCTGGTTTTCACTGCTTCTCCCATTGGGATTGTGCTTCAGTTTTTTTTATTGGTTCGTAGGATGTGGGCGTCACTGGCCAGGCCAGCATTTATTGCCCATTCCTAATTGCCCTTCTGAAGGTGGTGGTGAGCCGCCTTCTTGAACCACTGCAGTCCTTGGGGTGTAAGTACACCCACACTGGGGCTATTTGGAAAGTAATTCCGGGACTTTGACCCAGCGACAGTGAGGAATGGCGATATAGTTCCAAGTCAGGATGGTGTATGACTTGGAGGGGAACTTGCAGGTGGTGGTGTTCCCAGGCATCTGCTGTCCTTCTCCCTCTAGGTGGTAGAGGTCGCGGGTTTGGAAGGATCTGTTGAAGGACTGGGCCTGGAGGTCTGGAATTCCTTCCCTCACCTCTCCTCCTCGCTACCTCTCTCTCCTCCTTCAAGACACCCGTTAAAACCAACCGCTTTGGCCAAACTTTCGGTCAACTGTCCTAATATATCCATAATAAAAAAAGAAAATGCTGGAAATACTCAGCAGGTCTGGCAGCATCTGTGGAGAGTCATAGAATCAGACAGCACAGAAACAGGCCCTTCGGCCCATCGTGTCTGTGCCATCAAGCACCTATCTATTCCAATCCCATTTTCCAGCACTTGGCCCATAGTCCTGTATGCTATGGCATTTCAAGTGCTCATCTAAATACTTTATAACTGTTCTGATGGTTCCTGCCTCTACCACCCCTTCAGACAGTGCGTTCCAGATTCCAACCACCCTCTGGGTGAAAAAAATTTTCCTCAAATCCCCTCGAAACTTCCTGGCCCTTACCTTAAATCTATGGCCACTGGTTATTGACACCTCCGCTAAGGGAAAAAGTTTCTTCCTATCTAATCTATCAATGCGCCTCATAATTTTGTATACCTCAATTATGTCCCCCTCAGCCTTCTCTGCGCCAAGGAAAACAACCCTAGCCTTTTCAGTCTCTCTTCATAGCTGAAATGCTCCAGCCCAGGCAACATCCTGGTGAATCTCCTCTGCACCCTCTCTAGTGCAGTCACATCCTTCCTATAGTGTGGTTCCCAGAACTGTACACAGTACTCCAGCTGTGGCCTAACTAGTGTTTTATACAGTTCCATCATAACCTCCCTGCTCTGAGATTCTATGCCTCGGCTAATAAAGGCAAGTATCCCATATGCTTTCCTAACCACCAGAGAGAAGCAGAGTTAATGTTTCAGGCTAGTGACCTTTCATCAGAACTGGCAAAGGTTAGAAATGTAATAGGTTGAAAGCAAATAAACTGGGTGTGGGGCAAAAGATAACAAAAGGGAAGGTGCTGATAGAACAGAGGGTCACAGAGAATAATTGACAAGGAGGTCATGGGGCAAAGGCAAAGGGAGTGTGATAATGATGTGGTGAAAGACAAAGCATTAGTGCAGAGAGAAAGTTAAATGACAGAATAATGGCCAGTTCTGTTCAAAAGCACAAACATGAAAGACCCAGTTTAAGGCAGGAAAATGGTTAAAAAAAAAGATAAAACAAAATAAAATAAAATTAGACTAAAAAAGGACCAGTCATGGTCTGAAATTATTGAACTCAATGTTCGGTCCGGTAGGCTGTAGCGTGCCTAATCATAAAATGAGCTGTTGTTCCTTGAACTTGTGTTGATGTTCACTGGAACACTGCAGCAGGCCCAGGAGGACAGAAATGTAGGCATGAAAGCAGGGGGGTTGTTGAAATGGCCAGCAACCGGAAGCTCGGGGTTATGCTTTCGGACTGAGTGGAGGTGTTCCACAAAGCGGTCACCCAGTCTGCGTTTGCTCTCCCCAATGTAGAGGCAACCATATTGTGAACAGCGAATACAGTATACTAAACTGAAAGAAGTAAAAGTAAATCACTGCTTCACCTGAAAGGAGTATTTGGGGCCTTGGATAGTGAGGAGAGAGGAGGTAAAAGGGCAGGTGTGACACCTCTTGCGATTGCATGGGAAGGTGTCGTGGGAAGGGGACGAGATGTCGGGGAATGGAGCAGTGGACCACGGTACACGGAGGGAATGATCCCTTTGGAATGCTGACAGGAGAGGGGATGAAAATCCTTATTAGATTTCAATGAGACTGAAACATAATGAACAGCGCTAAAGGCCGAACCTTATAGAGTGGAGCAGCTTCCTTTTTAGGATTGAATTCATGGTCCTTGTGCTGATGGGACACTGAACGCACCACACAGATCACTCTCTGATCATCATTGCAGAAGAGTTTCAGCTTCTCCTCGTGCTCCTCACTGTGGAAATGTGTCTCAGCCTGTTTCTGATCCTGGCTCAGATTTAGTTTCTCCACAATGTTGTAAACAAAGCAGTTGGGTCTGACATTCCTGTGGGTGAACTCACTCCTACACTGTTGGCAGGTCACCTTCCCTTGCACTGCTTCCCAATACTGTGAAGTACAGGCTGGGAGGTAACTGTGACCACAGTCCAGGGTCACCAGATCCTGGTCAAACTCCAAACAGATTGAACAGATTGCTTCATCTCTCAGACTGTCTAATACTTGTAATGAAGCCATTTCAACAGCGGTAGATTCTCACTTTTACTTACATTAAACCAGGAAGTATATGGAGGAGGGGGGAGGCTTTACTGAACTTGTTTTCTTAAAGGGACAGCACCCTAGCGAGTTTTGTTTGTTCAGCCAGTTAACACCTTCCAGCTGCCAAGAGGACCAATGTCATTTTGTCGGACAAACTATTGATGATGATGCTGTGACAATCCAAAAAATTAATAATAATTCTGGGATGTCTTCCAGTTGTAACACTTTGACCGCAGAGCCACCAGTAAGACTGAAGGATGAATTGCTGCAAATCTTACTGTACAGCAAATCTCCATTCCATGGGATCTGAGGTCGGTGTTTTATCCACTGTTTTGGTGTCATCCACCTTTGCTGTTTCAGTGATAACTAAGGCCGGCAGAGTGTGAATCCGGGATTAATATCAGAGATACTGGAATACTGGAAGTGAATAAACATGAACACTCCAAATGACGTTAATCCAGAGATGATCCACATCCTCTTCTTCCCCCGAATTTCAATAGAATATCACCTTTGATAACTTTCAACATTATAACAGACTAAGTTGGCAACAGCCCTCAAATTTAATACAATCGAAAATAAACATAGATACACAATTAGAAAAGAACTTGTCTTTATTTGGCTCCTTTCACCATGTTACAATGCCCCAAACTTCTTTGTAACTAATGAAATCTTATTCTGCGGTGTATTCACTGTTGTTATGTAGGCAACGCAACAGTCAATTTATGCAGAGCAATCTCTCACAAACTGCAATGTGATTATGACAAGTTTTTTTTTGTCCTTTTGGTTAAGGAATAAATATTGGCCAGTACAATGATGAGAACACCCCCTGCCCTTCTTTAAAATAGAGCCATGGGATCTTTTACATCCTCCTGTGAGGGCAGATGGGACCTCAGTTTAATGTCCCATCTGAAAGACAGCACCTCCGACAGTGCAAACCTCAATCAGTACTGCACTGAGAGTGTTAGCCTGGGTTGTGCGCTGTACTCTCTGGAGCTTTGATAGAAACTGATGCCTAGGTTTTCACCTTCCCAATAATTAATTAAAGGAGGAATTCATTTCCTTCGCTCATACCCTAAATTGATGCCAGACACATATACCTTTTATGGACTCTTCTTAAACAAACCTAACATAATTAAAATGGAGGAAATGCAGTGAACATGTATTTGCTACATGAATGGATGGTGTAGTGTGCATCTGTATGTATGCGCGTTTGTGTTTGGCTGCGTACTTCATTGCGGTATGTTGGAATAGAGGGGAAAGATATGAGAGAAATAGACTTGCAGGGCTATGGGGATCGAGCCAGGGAGTGGGACTGACAGCATAACTCTGTGGAGAGCCGCCATGGACTTGATGGCCCGAATAGCCTCCTTCTGTGCCATAAATGACTCTATGACATATCGGGTATCTGCAGACGCTGAATCCAGTGTTCCACTCCATGATTAGTCTCGACAAGCAGCAAATTAGTTGGGATACTTCATATTTCTTTAGGCAACTGATTTACTGTATTTAAAGAAATGCCAATAATACAATGAGTGTAAAATATTAGGTTTAGGCGATAAAATGTTTGAAATTTATTGAAAGTCTAAGCTGTACAAAAGTTTTAAATTATCAGAGCAAAACGTATTTGCACATGTGGAATTGTACAATATTTCAGGTCATATTATAGTTGATTTGTGCCAACACTTTTAAAACTGCAGTGGAAATTTGTGAGATAAGCACAGAGAAACAGAGACACATATACAGACTCATAATTGCACACAAACAGGTACACACAGAGAAACAGAGAGACAGAAACACACACAGGCGCACATAGACAGAAGCATAAATACATGCACAGAGACACATATACATGCACAGACAAGCAGACGCATAAATACATGCACAGACACGTGGACAGAAGCAGAGAGACAAGCACATACACATAACCAATTACACAGACACCGACACACACACATAAACAGACAGGGAGAGAGACACACATACACACAGACATATACACACAGACAGGCACACTGGCACATTGAGACACACAAAGGCACACATGCGTAAAAACATACATACACAGACATACACAGAGACACTTACATACTCTCACAGAGACAGAAACACACAGGTACATACAGATGCATCACAAAACATACAGACACACAAATACATATATAGACACACACATAAGCACATAGATACACACAAATACTCACTTACCCATTAAACTTGCAAGGGTTTCTGGGCTAAGTGGGAATCGCTGTACCTCAGAACAATATACTACCCGCGGATTGCATTATCAATCTCATACACTCTGCCACAAGATAGTATCACAGAATTCAGCCCATTGTGTCCACACCTGCTCTCCAAATGAACAACTCATCTCGTGCCATTACCCTGCCTTCTCCCCGTTATCCTGCACATTCTTCCTTTTCAACAATTATAGTGTTTGTACGTCTCATTCAACAAAATAAAGGTACTTTTATGTATTTGATATATTATTATTGACATTAATTGTGATTGCTATCTTCCTTAACCTGTAAATGCACACCTTACATCCTCTCGGCGTCCTCACTGTTTCTCAATGATGTTTTCTGCTATCTTGTCCTACTCCAGCTCATTTTATTTCAAAACCAACTTATTCAGTCCCCCTTTCCTTCCGAAATCTCTTGTCTTTTATAACCATTGTTTTGTTATTTACCTCCCCTCCACTCACCGCTACACACCCCCTCACTCCAACCTGCCTTTTCAACTGTAGTGTGGTCATGACCTAGATCTCAATCAAAGTAAGGAAGCTATTTATTATAGATTCATACATTTTTTCATTGCTTGCCAAGCCTCAACTGTGACTAAAATGACACTGAAAAAGTGCTGTTCATTGGTATCCATTCTCTGCTCCACTGGAGCGTGCTGGCTGCAGTGTGTACTATCGATAGACTACACTGCAGCAAGTGTTCTCCCACAGCACCTCCCAAACCCACCACCTCCAACACCTGGGGACACCATCACCTCCAGGTTCCCCTGCAAGCCCCACACCACCCTGACCTGGACATCTATTGCCACTCAGTCATCGTCTCTGGCTCGAAATCCTTGCACTCCCTACTGGTCACCTCAAGATGTTAATGGTAGGAGATTCAACAGTAACGTTACTGCTGATGGTCAGTGTTTCTTTGTTTGAATTGGTCAGACATGCATTAGAAATATTTGCAAGTTGTCATGCCAAGTAGTTTAAAGTCCCGGATACATTTGTCCAACAAGAATACTTGGTATCAATGTCTTTCAGGTGCTGCTATTGCCAACATCAAAGTAACACAAAGACCACGGATAGATATGAATGGTAAGTAACAAAACTGGCTCCAATCATTATAATTAAATAGGCTATTTAGGATTCCATCAATGAGATGTCAGTAGTTTATTGATCATAATAGATAATCTTTCTTTTTTTCTTGCTCAAAGGAAAACCTCATTTGTTTAGAGGAGGTCAACTTACAAGTAGTATGCTCCCAAAAGCCAACATAATCATTTTGCTAAATGGGGAAAATGGGAAAATTACAACCAGAATATAATCCCATAGAATGCACTGAATGACATGAAAGCGAAACATAAGTTGATTATTGTCAGTAAGAACTACGATTGTTGATCAGTGTGAGGAATATAAGCTGAGTGCTGAACTATTAAATTACTGCGATTTGATGGTCTGGATTAGCACAGTGGTCTTTCAGGAATGTACCTTTGCAAAGAAAGTCTGGAAAGAGATTCAATGGTTTTTGTCGAGGTTCATCTCGAGCAGCACCATGACACAGGTCTCAACGTTCTACAGGCTGTCCTCAGGGACCGAGGCAAACATCAAATGCTGCTGGAGAACCATCAACTCGGTTAAAGATGCACTTTC
Organism: Heterodontus francisci; assembly: GCF_036365525.1. NCBI lineage: Eukaryota > Metazoa > Chordata > Chondrichthyes > Heterodontiformes > Heterodontidae > Heterodontus > Heterodontus francisci. The sequence goes on from NC_090399.1 coordinate 15,416,364, forward strand.
GTCTGTCCAGTGTCCACGACCGAGTGTTTAAGAGTTTTCCAAGGTATGGGACTACGTGCTGAGGGACGCACTAAAGCTTGGGCAGCCACCTCAAAGGCTCAATGGGGAAAGGCCACAGTCTAAGGCCTGCCTGCCATAGTGAACCAAAGGGCAGGAAACTGTATAAAACCCCTTGGGCTGTATGATTCACATGAAATGTCTGTGGCAAATATCACGTGTAATTGCAACTGTATTGAGGCACCTCACAGTGCCACAGGCTGTGTGGAAAGTATTTTAACCATATTGCACTTTCTGGAATGACCAATTTGAAGTGTTATGGAACGTACTTTTCTTTTACCAATTTTATGAATTGAAGTATAGTTTTGGAAAACAATTATGGCCTTTCAGATCGAGAGCGATAGCATTATGGCCTTTAATTGTAAATGAGTATTAAATTGGCTGATGAGTTCAGAGTTTACTGCTGCCAGAAATAAGAACCCCCAAGCTTGTAGTTGCTTTTGAAGGTGCTGTTAACCCCAGAGATTTGTACAGGGAGTCTATTGCTGGAAGTGTTTGATTTGCAGAAAGTGGATCTCGCTGTCCAGATGTGCAGTACTTTCGGCATTTTGTTGAGAAGAAGCAGTTACCAGAAAGAGACCAGAAGAAATACAAAATCAACCCACGTGTAGTTATTTTCGGCCAATGGATAAATACCACGTTGAATTAACGTGTTTCCTGTCAGGTGTTCACTTGTGATTCGAGCCTGTGGGAAACATACTGGTTATTACATGGAACATTTCTTAATGAAATAAACGGATGTTTTTTTTCAATATGCTGCATACCTGAATCAAAATTTGCACCCCAGAGATCTATACATATCGATCTGTAAAATCTGCAGCAAAGATTAGGTTTGTATTAGTTATGGACAAGAGCAATGTAATAAATGATCACTATTGCTCGAGTTTTAACACACGTGTGTTTGTAGTGGTTAACTTTTCCATGTCAATCCTTTTACCTGTCACTTGCTCCTGCTTTCCTGCCTGCAGTCACTCCCAGGAAAAGATGTGCTGGATGCAAGTACCTTAGCACAACAGGTGAAGCCAGTGTAGTTGTTTGACCAGAACAACTGAAAGTGGGTGAACCAGGCCAATTGCAATGTTCATGCCCCAGCACAGATCACAACTCTATGCCTGCTGACTCAATACTATGACTAATACCCTGATCGGTCAAGCTGACTGGCCATCCAGGAACCACAGACTTGTATCAGGCACAGGTTTGTATAGTTCCTGTTGCCGAGTTACACCAACTGCATTTTCCAATTACTTTAATAATGCAGGAAGCAATTTGTTAATAGTAAAACACTCCTAATATAAAGTTACATGCGTGTAACTAGTAACATAGCAACATATCCCATAGCCTGACCAGACCAGAAAAACACCCCTCCTGGAAGTGGTTAGCAAATTCTGCTACCATTGGTCCATGGTGACAATTTGTCCCTTGATGCAGAGCTCGATATACACATAGGGAAAGCAGCTGCCACCTTTAACTGACCTGCAAAACGCACATTGCATAACACCAAGTTGACCCTTAGGTTCAAGCTGATGGTTTATAAGGCCTGTGTTCTCAGCACCTTGTGGTATGACTGTGAAACATAGAGTCATTGAGTCATATAGCACAGAAACAGGCCCTTCGGCCCATCGTGTCTGTGCCAGACATCAAGCACGTAGCTATTCTAATCCCATTTTCCAGCACTTGGCCCGTAGCCTTGCATACTATGGCGTTTCAAGTGCTCATCTAAATACTTCTTAAATGTTATGAGGGTTCCTGCCTCTACCACCCCTTCAGGCAGTGCGTTCCAGATTCCAACCACCCTCTGACTGAAAAAAGTTTTCCTCAAATCCCCTACATGGGCAACTTACAGCCACCAGGAAAAGAAGCTCAATAATTTCCATCTTCCATACCCAGAACCTGCCTCTCGAGGATTGGCCTTCACAGCCATCAGCAAAGGTGCACCTAGAGAAGACACCCCACCTAAATGGATAGTTTGCTGCGTGTCCATCATCTTTCATGGATGGAAGGATGACAACCAGGCAACAGATGCAATACACATTTTCTCGCATTTGTATTTAACAATTTGAACGATTGCGCTTATAGTTTACGTCATAATCCAACTGCAAATATTAACATTCCCAGATGTTATTTGGTTAAGATTTAACACTTTTCATCTGAACACTTGCCTGTTCTGTCAATTTCCTCTCGTTCTGCAGCAGCCTGGACAGTCCCAGAAATGTACCAGATAAATTGTTATAATGATCGCAACAAACACCGCAAGTTTCGCTCCCATTACGATCAGCTGCCAAAGCAGCGAGCTTCTGCGCTTTTCCGGATCTATGGAGACAATCGCTTTCAGTAGTTACTTTCTTTATCCGAGGCAAGCTCACGTTGTTTGGAGCAGGTGCTTGCTCACCTACTGGACAGCTAGCTTTGTATTAATTATTCCAGTTGCCATTCCAGCTAGTTCGGCTGGATTTCTGACGTCGACTTTCTCAATAAAGGCAGATATGAAGCAACATTTTTAACCCTGGCTGTTTATTTAGTCCCAGCTTTTAGATTACTAAACTCATCCATCTTTCAGATATCACATTAAACCGAGGCCCCGTCTGCCCTGGCAGGTGGGCGTAAAAGATCTCATGGCACTATTCGAAAATAGTGCCCTGGCCAATATTCATCTGGTAACCAACATCACTAAAACAGATTGCCTGGTCATTGTCATATTGCTGGTTGTGGGAGCTTGCTGTGTGCAAATTGACTGCTACGTTTCCTGCATTACAACAATGAGCACACTTCCAAAATACAGTGTTGCCTGTAATGTGCTTTGGAACACTGTGAGGTCATATTATGTGCTGTATAAATGCAAGACATTCTTTTTTTTCAAATATACAAACAGCTTTGTGCACATATTTCTTGTTCTCTCTCTTTCTCTTCCACACACACACATATATAAAATACTTAAAAAACAAGAAATGCTAGAAACACTCAGCAGGTCTGGCAGCATCTGTGGAGAGAAAAGCAGAGTTAACGTTTCAGGTCAGTGACCTTTCGTCAGAACTTGCAATGGTTAGAAATGTAATAGGTTTTAAGCAAATAAAGCGGGGGTGGGGCACAAGATAACAAAAGGGAAGGTGTTGCTAGGACAGGGTCACAGAGATTAACTGACCAGAAGGTCATGGAGCAAAGGCAAACGGTATGTCAATGGCGTAGTGAAAGACAAAGTATTAGTGCAGAGAGGGTGTTAATTGACAGAAAGATGAACAGCCCTGGCCCAAAGCACAAACATGAAAAAAAAAACAGTGGGCAGGCACATGGTTAAAAAAATGAATGATGAAACAAAGTAAAATAAAATAACCAAATAAAAGAGAAAAAAGAAAAAATAACTAAAAATAAAAAGGGGGCCAGTCATGCTCTGAAATTATTGAACTCAATGTTCAGTCCGGCAGGCTGTAGTGTGCCTAATCGGTAAATGAGATGCTGTTCCTCGAGCTTGCGTTGATGTTCACTGGAACATTGCAGCAAGCCCAGGACAGAGATGTGGGCATGAAAGCAGTGGGGGTGGGGGTTGTGTTGAAATGGCAAGTGACAGGAAGCTCAGGGTCATGCTTTCAGACTGAGCGGAGGTGTTCCATGAAGTGGTCACCCAATCTGCCCAGTGTGGAGGAGACCACATCGTGAGCAGTGAATACAGTGTACTAAATTGAAAGAAGTATCAGTAAATCGCTGCTTTACCTGAAAGGAGCGTTTGGGGCCTTGGGTAGTGAGGAGAGAGGAAGTAAAAGGGCAGGTATGACACCTCCTGCAATTGCATGGGAAGGTGCCGTGGGAAGGGCACGAGGTGTTGGGGCAATGAAGGAGGTGGACCAGGGTGTCATAGAGGGAATGATCGCTTCAGAATACTGACAGGGGAGGGGAGGGAAAGATGTGTTTGGTAGTGACATCACACTGGACCTGGTCGAAATGGCATAGGATGATCCTTTGGATGTTGAGGCTGGTGGGTTTGGAAAGTGAGGACAAGGGGAACCCTGTCACGGATCTGGGGGCGGGGGAAGGGGTGAGGGTAGATGTGTGGAAAATGGGCCTTGAAACGGAAATGGAAATGGCCCATTTCCCGCACTACTATCCTCACCCCTTCCCCTCCCTCCTAGAACCGTGACAGGGTTCCCCTTGTCCTCACTTTCCAGTGATTTTTGGATTTGGATTTGGAGTGAGTTAAGTTATGGGCAATAAAGTTTTGAATGAGCACAAGATTATGTCGGGTGAAAGATGGGAGGTTGACCAGGAGAGTATTGGAATAGTCAAGTCTAGATGTAACAAAGACATGGAAGAGGATTTCAGCAGCAGATAAGCTGAGGTGTGGGTGGAGTTGAGCGATGTTATGGAGGTGGAAGTAGGCAGTCTTGGTGATGGTGGTCGGAAACTCAACTCAGGGTCAAACACAGCACCAGGGTTGTGAAATGTCTGATTCAATTTAAGACAATTCCCAGGGATGGAAACTGTGGAGATGGATTGGGGTTTGTGGGTTCAGTCTTTCCAATATTTAGTCGAAGGAAATTTCTGTTCAACCAATATTGGCTGATAGATAAGCATTGAAATGAATCCGAGGCAGTTGAGAGGTCCCAGGAGGTGATGGTGAGATAGGGCTGAGTGGAAAGGTCATACATGCGGATAATCTTACCGAATTCGGATTCAGTAGTCGAACAAAAATCAGAAAGATATAAGGTAACTAAATAACAGCTGAGTTATACTGTCAAAATATAATACATTCTGACAAATGTATAAAAAAGGACAATCTGGCCAGAAAAAAATCAAAATCTCAGATAGATTAAGCTCTGATTAATCAATTTACACATTTAATCCTATGCTCCAGGTTAATTTAGAATGAATGTTGAAATTTATACTTTTATACAGCAGTGTATTTAACTATAAAATTTTGGAAAGCACCATTTATTTCCAGGGTCTCGAGATTTATAAATGTTCTTCATCATTCTTATTCCAAAATTATAGAGTCAGTGTTTGAGGTGTAAGTAGTTGGATTTGTTTTTTGAAAAGAATATATGTAAAGTGAGATACTAGTAGCAGAATAGAAGCATACCTTTTACTGTTACCCGTGTTCCTATTCCAGTTCCTCTGGCAAAATTAAATATTTCCACTTCACAATAATACGTCCCCGAATCATTCTGTTTTGCATCCAAGATTGTAATGTTGCTTTTAGAGCCTTGAGTTTGCTTCAAAACTCGACCAATAAATTCTCCAGACGTGTTTGTAACTGCTGACTTTTCACGACCTAATCCTTGCTTGTACCAGTGGTGGAAAAAAATTCGGAACTCTGCAAACCTATTAAAACTGCAGGAGAGATGGATCTTCATTCCTGCCCTTACTTCGATATTCTGTGGGCTTTGAGTTACTTTGATGTCAGCAAGAGCAGCAGCTGAAAGACATAGATGCTAAGTATTCTTGTTAGACAAATAGACCCGGGACTTTAAACTATTTGGTGTGACAACTTGCAGATATTTCAAATGAAGGTAATGATCAATTCAAACAAAGAAATCCCACCTCTACCCCCTGACCATCAGCAGTAACATTACTGTTGAATCTCTGACCATTAACATCTTGGGGTGACCAGTATTTTCTTCTGCTGCAACACCTAATACTGGGCAGCAATTTTGAGGGTGCAGCATTACCTCCGAGTTCCCATCCAAGTTGCACATTGTATATTGCCTGCTCCTTGATGCTGGCTGGGTCAATATGCTTGCAAGTCCGAAAACAGTAAGGACTGCGGTTGATTATAGAGAAGGTCCGGCATTACTTTACCAGTTCAATGCAGAGCATAGGAGAGCATGCCAGGAACAGCACCAGGTATACTTCAAAATGAGGTGCCAATCTGGTGAAGATACACACAGGACTACATGCATGCAAAACAATGGAAGCAGCATGTTATAAGTAGAGCTAACAGACCCACAACCAACAAATCAGATCAAAGCGCTACAGCCCTGCCACATCCAGTCATGAATGGTGGCATGGCACTTAACTAACCAGGGGAGGAGGAGGCTCCACTAACATCTCCATCCTGATTGATGGCGGAGCCCAGCACGTCAGTGCAAAATCACAAAGCTGAAGCCTTTGCGACCATCTTCAGCCAGATGTGCAGAGTGGATGATCCATCTCGGTCTCCTCCTGAGGTTTCCAGCATCACAGATGCCAGTCTTCAGCCAATTCGATTCACTCCACGTGATATCAGAAATGGCTGAATGTATTGGATACAGCAAAGGCTATGGGCTCTCATAATATCTTAGCTGCAGCCCTCAATCCAGAGAAGTGTAAGGTAATGCATTTGGGGAGGGTAAATAAAGCGAGGGAATACACAATAAACGGGAGGATATTGAGAGGAGTCGAAGAAGTGTATGACCTTGGAGTGTTTGTCCAGAGGTCCCTGAAGGTGACAGGACAGGTAGATAAAGTGGTGAAGAAGGTATATGGAATGCTTTCTTTTATTGGATGAAGTATAGAATACAAAAGCAGGGATGTATTGCTGGAACTGTATAAAAAACTGGTTAGACCACAGCTGGACTATTGCATACTGTTCTGGTCACCACATTACAGAAAGGACATAATTGCTCTGGAGAGAGAACAGAGGAGATTGACAAGAATGTTACCAAGGATTGAAAGTTGCAGCTATGGGGAAAGATTGAATAGGCTAGGGTTGTTTTCCCAAGAACAGAGGAAGCTGAGGGGTGACTTAATTGAGGTGTACAAAATTATGAGGGTCCGAGATAGAGCAGACAGGAAGCACCTGTTTAACCTAGCGGAGAGGTCAATTACCAAGGGGCACAGATTTAAGGTGATTGGGAGAAGGATTAGAGGGGACATGAGGAAAAACATTTTCATCCAGAGGGTGGTGGGTGTCTGGAATTCACTGCCAGGAATGGTGGTGGAGGCAGAAACCCTCAATTCTTTGAAAAGGTACCTGGACATGCACCTGAAGTGCTGTAACCTGCAAGGCTTTGGACCAGGTGCTGGAAGGTAGGATTAGACTGGGTGGCTAGTTTGTTTAGCTGGCATGGACGTGATGGGCTGAATGGCCTCCTTCTGCGCCGTAGTTTTTCTATGCTTCTATGAATTTTGGTCCTGAACTAGCCATGCTCCTACCCAAGCTGTGCTAGTACAGCTTCAAAATTGGCATCTATTCAGCAATCTAATCTGGCCAGTTACCACTCAATCAGTCTACTCTCAATCATCAGCAAAGTGATGGAATGTGTCATCTGCAGTGCTATTAAGCAGCACTTACTGAGCAGTAACCCTCTTGCTGATGCTCAGTGTAGATTCCATCAGATCCACTCAGCTCATGACCTCATTGCAGCCTTGGTACAAACATGGACAAAAGAGCTGAACTCCAGAGGTGAGGTGAGAGTGATGGCTTGTGGCCTCAAGGCAGCATTTAACTGAGTATGGCATCAAGGAGCCCTCGTAAAATTGAAGCCAATTGGAATCAGAGGAAAAACTCTCTGCTGGTTGCAGTCATACTTAGCACAAAGGAAGATGGTTGTGGCTGTTGGAGGTCAATCATCTTAGCCCCAGGACATCGCTACAGGAGTTCCTCAGGGTAGTGTCCTAGGCCCAACCATCTTCAGCTGCTTCATCCATGACCTTCCTTCAATCATAAGGTCAGAAGTGGGGATGTTCACTGATGATTGCACAATGTTCAGCACCATTCACAACTCCTCAGATACTGAAGCAGCCTGTGTCCATATGCAACAAGATCTGGACAATACCCAGGCTTGGGCTGATAAGTGGCAAGTAACATTCGTGCAACAAAAAGTGTCAGGCAATGACCATCTCCAACAAGAGAGAATCTAACCATCTCCCCTTGGCACTCAATGACATTACGATCACAGTTAGGGGTTATCATTGACCAGCAACTTAGTTGGACCAGCCATATATATACTGTGGCTACAAGAGCAGACGAAGGATACTGCAATAGGTAACTCACCTCCTGAATCTACAAAGCGTGTCCACCATCTTTCTACAAGGTACAAGTCAGGACTGTGATGAAATAATCTCCACTTGCCTGATGAGTGCAGCTCCAACCACACTCAAGTAGCTTAACACCATCCAGAACAAAGCAGTCGGCTTTGTTTGGCGCTCCATCCACCAGCTTGAACTTTCATTCCCTCTATCACCAGTGCACAGTGGCAGCAGTGTGTACCATCTATAAGATGCACTGCAGCAACTCACCAAGGCTCCAACGATAGCACCTTCCAAACCCACAACCTCTACCACCGAGAAGGACAAGGGCGGCAGATGCATGGGAACATCATCACCTGCAAGCTCCCCTCCAAGTCACTTGGAACTATATCACTGTTCCTTCAGTGTCACTGGGTCAAAAACCAGGGACTCCATCCCTAGCAACACTTTGGGTGTACCTACATGACAAGGACCGCAGCAGTTCAAAAAGGCGGCTCACCACCACCTTCTGAAGGGCAATTAGGGATGGGCAATAAATGCTGGCCTAGACACCGATGCTCACATTCCATGAACGAATATGAAAAAAAATTGTAGCAAATAAATGCAAGACTCACCAGAGATCAACAATACACCAATTAAAGTACCTGGAGGCATTTTTCTATTATTGTCTGTGATGAAATAAAAAAGAAACGATTTACAACAGCAGGTTTAAATGGGATGGAATTTCATAACCTTTGGTGAAACTTCTTTACACCCGCTATTTTACCTTCTTGGATATGCTGCTCAGTATATTGAAAAAGCAATCTGTTGCTAAGTGAAAGGTCTCAAATTTGATCACTCCACTGTATGTCGGTTTCATAGATATATGGAGGTAAAATTCCAATGGGTTACACCACTCTTCTGCCACAGGTTTAAGGAAAAGCTGTGGAAACCTTGATAAAAACAGAACCATGCCTCGAGGACAAAGGCCTACATGAACCGGTTGGGACAAATGGCCTGTGTCATGCTTATGAGAAGTGCGATGATTAAAAATTACACACCAAAATAGACGAGTTACAAAAGTTGACTTTCCCGTTTTAAGAAAATGGACAATGTTGCTAAAAATGGCCACTGAAGGTAGATGTCTGACAGAGACAAAGGAATACCGTTTGAGCTGGGAGGGGTCAATTACACCTATCCTGAAACATTCCTGAATTGAATAGGTTCTTCTGAAACAAAGAAGGTACAAAGCGGAAACATCATAACCAGATTATTCTCATCCTGGACCCATCAAGAGACACATTTGAATTGAATGGGTTCTTCTGAAACAAAGAAGGTATAAAGTGGAAACATCATCAGCAGATTATTCTCATCCTGAGCCCATCAAGAGACACTTTAGAATTGAATGGGTTCTTCTGAAACAAAGAAGGAGTGAACTAGCCACATACTGAGTCATTGTTGGGTATCGCAGAGGCAAAGGTGTGAAACCATTTTTGACCGTAAAGGTAGTTCCCTGAAAGGGGGAATGGGGAAGAGTGAGAGAGAGAGAGAGAGAGAGAAAGAGAGACACCCAGAAAGAAGCTTGTTTCCAGCTAAGGGGCTGGGAGAAATCCAACATCCAGAAAGGAGGCACCTGCTGTAAAATAGTACATCTTTACTTCTGCAACAGCGAATTCAATGGGATTCACTTTTTTTGCCTAAACATTAAACTAAGAGAGAAACCTACAAACAGCTCAGGCCTGCAACCAATGAGAACTTGACTTCTGAGAGAATTCAATATGTTTACCATGACCCTGAAACCTACCCCACTTAAAATCACTTACCCCTTTTCCTCTTATCTGTCTCTTCTAGTGTGTGTGTGTGTGTGTGTGTGTGTGTGTGTGTGTGTGTGTGTGTGTGTGTGTGTGTGTGTGTGTGTGTGTGTGTGTGTGTGTGTGTGTGTGTGAGCGTATGTTGCGACAATTTCAGAATAAGGCTTATTGCGCAATAAACAATTGATTTTCTTTTTTAAACCTACAAGAAAACCTGTTGCTGTTTATTTCTTTGACAAATAAAACACCAAGGGGTTAAACACTAATAAAGAAAAGCACTTGCTGTGGTCAGGTGGGAGTTGAACCATCCATACCCCTCACCACGTGGCCATAACATCTGTGTGCATGTCATAACTTCTATGTATTTGGTGCGAAACTGCATTTTCTGGGACTTCTGATGCAGTTGTGTTGAAGAATGGAAGAACCCCCCACACCTAAATTTACACCTACTTTTTACAAAAAATGTTCATTTAACAGATTATTGATCAGAAATCTCATTACTTATTTAACAGGCATTACAAATGGAAGCGATATTATACAGGGGGCTGTAATGAGATATAAATACGGAGGGTGAGTGTTTCTTCATACATAGAACCATTGCATTCGAAATGCACGCCTGTGTTAACTTCCCCTTGTGAACCAGATTATCCTGCACTTGGACCCCACAGTCAAAATAGATTTTGCTTTCAGTGGATACGCTTTTAAATTTACCATTACTTAAATTATTGTAGGCTTCATTAAAATAACATTTATTGTTATGGTTTATACTGTTAAATTTAATAACATTTATCCATGTTGTGGGGTTAAGATTGAATATGGGTGGGGATGAAAAGCAGGAACTATAGAATAAGTCAAAAGCAAAAAAAGACATATTTATATAAAATAAAAATGGAAAGTGCTGGAAAGGCTCAGCAGGTCTGTGGAGAGAGAAACAGTTAATGTTTCAGGTCGATGATCTTTCTTCAGAACTGGCAAAGGTCAGAAATGGAATAGGTTTTGAACAAGTGGAAGGGGGAGGGTAAAAAAGAACAAAAGGGAAGGTCCATGATGGGGCAGAGGGCAGGAGAGATTAAATGACAAAGATGTCATGGAATAAAAGGCAAAAGGAGTGATAATAGTTTTCGTAAAAGACAAAGCATTTTCCGGAGACAGTGTTAATGGCAAAATAAAGAATAGCTCTGTCGAAAGAAAAACAAGAAAATCAAGTTTAAGAATGGGCCATGGGTCTGAAACTGTTGAACTCAATGTTGAGTCCAGAGGGCTGTAAAATGCCGAATTGGAAGATGAAGTGCTGCACCTCGAGCTTCTGTTGAGCTTCACTGGAACACTGCAGTAGGTCAAGGACAGAAATATGGGCATGAGAGCAAGGTGGTGAATTAAAATAACGAGCAACCGGAAGCTCAGGGTCATGCTTGCAGACTGAGTGGAGGTGTTCTGCAAAGCCATCACCCAATCTGCGTTTGGTCTCCCCAATGTAGAGGCAACCATATTGTGAGCAGCGAATACAGGATACTAAATTGAAAGAAGTACAAGTAAATCGCTGCTTCACCTGGAAGGAGTGTTTGGGGCCTTGGATAATGAGGAGGGAGGAGGTAAAAGGGTAGGTGTTACACCTCCTGCGATTGCATGGGAAGGTGCTGTGGGAAGGGGACGAGGTGTTGGGGCTGATGGAGAAATGGACCACAGTGTCGGGGAGGGAATGATCCCATCGGAATGCTGACAGGGGAGGGGAGGGGAAGATGTGTTTGTTAGTGGCATCACGCTGGGCATGACGGAAATGGCAGAGGATGATCCTTTGGATGTGGAGGCTGGTGGGGTGGAAAGTGAGGACAAGGGGAACCCTGTCACGGTTCTGGGAGGGAGGGGAAGGGGTGAGGGCATAAATGCGGGAAATGGGTCAGACACGATTGAGGGCCTTGTCAACCACAGTGGGGGAGATTCCCGGTTGAGGAAAAAGGAAGACATGTCAGAAGTGCTGTTGTGGAAGGTTATGTCATCAGAGCAGATGCGACAGAGTTGGAGAAACTGGGAGAATGGGATGGAGTCCTTTACAGGAGGCAGGGTATGAGGAAGTGTAGTCAAGGTAGCTGTGGGCGTCAGTGGGTTTTTAATGAATATTAGTGGACAGTCTATCCCCAGAGATGGAGACAGGGAAGTCTCGGAAGGAAAGGGAAGTGTTGGAGATGGACCATGTGAAAGTGAGAAAAAGGTGGAAATTGGAAGTAAAGTTGATGAAGTTTTCCAGTTCCAGGTGTGAGCAGGAAATGGCACCAATACAGTTATCAATGTACCGGAAAAAGAGTTGGGGGAGCGGGACTGAGGAGGACTGGAACTACGAATGTTTGATGAGGAAAGATTGAACAAGTTGGGCCTTTACCCATTGGAATTTAGAAGAATGAGAGGTGATTTAAATGAAACATATAAGATCCTGAGGGGTCTTGACAGGGTGGATGCTGGAAGGATGTTTCCACTTCTGTGAGAAACTCGAACCAGGGGACACAGTTTTAAAATAAGAGTCTCCCATTTAAGACAGAGATGAGGAGAATTGTTTTCTCTCAGAGGGTCATTAGTCTGTGGAATTCTCTTCCCCAGAGAGCAGTAGATGCTGTGTCATTGAATATATGCAAGGCTGAGTTAGATAGATTCTTGATGGACAAGGGAGTCAAGTGTTATGGGGGACAGACAGGAAAGTGGAGTTGAGGCCACAATCAGTTCAGCCATGTTTTTATCAAATGGCATAGCAGGCTTGAGGGGCCGAATGGCCTACTCCTGCTCCTAATTCATATGCTCGTATGTTCGACATACCGCACAAAAAGAGACATAACTAGGAGGACCCCTGCGGGTACCCATAGCAACAGCTTTTTTTGGGGGGAAGTGAGAGGAGCTTGCATTTATATAGCGCCTTTCATGTCCACAAGATGCCCCAAAGTGCTTTATAGCCAATGAAGGACATTTTGAAATGCATTCACTGTTATAATGTAAGAAAGGTGGCAATGCAATAATGATCAGATAATGTGTTGTTGATTGAGGGATAACTAGGCCAGGACACAAGGAATAGCTTCGAAAGGTGTCATGGAATATTTTACATCTGCTTGAAAGGGCAGACGGGGCCTTGGTTTAACATCTTTTACAAAAGTTGGCACCTCTGACTCTGCAGCAGGCCCTCAGTATTGTACTGGAGTGGGACTTGAACCCATAATCTTCTGACTCAGCAGCGAGAGGGCTCTGAACAGAAGGACTGAGCATACATCAGAACCTGGGCTAGATATTCGGTTCTCGTGATTTCAGTGAACTATCATGTCTGTCCGTATACCACTGGACAAATGTAATTCCGTTTGTTTTGCGTCCCCCACCCATTGACAATTTCCGCCTGATATCCTTAATGTAGTGCCACACTTTAGGATAGATGTGAAGGTGTTAGAGAGAGTGCAGAAAAGATTCACGAAAATGGTTCCAGGGATGAGGAACTTCAGTTATGAAGATAGATGGGAGAAGTTAGGACTGTTTTCCTTGGAGAAGAGAAGGCTGAGAGGTGATTTGTTCTTCAAAATCATGAGGGGTCTGGACAGAGTAGACAGAGAGAAACTATTCCCACTCAGGAAAGGATCAAGAATGAGAGGAAAAAGATTTTCAGGCAGTGAGTGGTTAGGATCTGGAATGCACTGCCTGAGAGTGTGGTGGAGGCAGGTTCAATCGAGGCATTGAAAAGGGAATTAGACAGTTATCTGAAAAGGAAGAATTTGCAGGATTGTGGGGAGAAGGTAGGGGAATGGCACTAAGTGAATTGCTCACTCGGAGAGCTGGTGCAGACATGATGGGCTGAATGGCCTCCTTCTGTGCTGTAACAATGCTGTGATTCTGAGATGTCCAAGGGCGCTTTACAGAGGGTCAGTGAAATGGACTTCAAACCAAACTCAGAGCAATCAGTGGGCTGATCAAAGTCTTGAGAAAAGAGGTTAAGTTTGTGGAGCGGTTTGAAAGGAAGAAAAAAAATGTTGGAAGAGGCGGAGGAGTTTCAGAAGCAAATTTCTAAAACGGGGACCAAGGCAGGAAAGTGGGAGCCAATGCTGGGGGAAAGGTGGGGTGTGTTGTGGTGAGGTACAGAGCAGACCTCAGACAGAGTAACGGGGGGGGAACTGATGGCCATGTAAAGTTAAGGGGAGCTCAGGCGGAATGGAACTATGGAGAGATTTTAAAGACAAGGAGAGGAAACTCAGAAGGTGGATCATTGGCGGATCGAGAGTCAATGCAAGTGAACAGAGGCCGGAATCCCAGCGGTCTCGGTGAAAAATTGTGGCTGAATATACTGTTAATTTACTTTCGGTCGAATGTGCTTGTGTCCTCAAATCAGGACTGGTTTACAACACAGGTTAACAGTCTACTAAACCAAATCACTATTTGCAGAAATATATCAATCAATCTTCCACTTCTCCAGAACAATTTTTACTACTTTACCGAGAAGCAAGAAATAAAGTCTTGTAACTTCAAAATCCAAAGAAGATCAGTGGAAAATTATGCAGAGACATTCTAGAATATGATCCCTACTTTTACAAGAAAGTAGAACTAGAAAAATCCACTTACTTTAACTTGCCAGTGAAGTGTGGCACTTCCAGTGAAATCGCTGCTCTCAGCTTGTGAAACACAGTTGGCAAAACCAATGACAGCAAAACTGTTGATCACTATTGAAAGAGATCTGTCAGCAATTTTCTTGGAGAAGCCAAGAATAGGTTTGGAAACTGAAATCCACGTCATATGCAGTTACCGCAGCAGACTGTCTTCTTATGAAAAATCATTGAAAGTGGGCACTGACTCCCAGTTAATAGATGAGAATATTGCAAAAGAGCCATGCTTATTTTTGGTAAATTTGTCATCAATTGCTTCATCCTCTCCCAGCAGGATACATACATGCCTGCCCATTTATAGAGAATTGCAAAGTAAAATGTCATTCCCATTGAAATTCCCACATCCACTCAGGACTTGGGTAAAACAAAGATTTGTGAAATGCTTGTGAACTGACCAACACAGCCAGATGTTGTGACTGAAACTGAGGCCTCCATTAGAAGTAAAAGCTGTGTAATGATAGCTTATGAAAATGGAAAAAATTAAATCCTCGGCCTTGATGTTCCAAAGGGTTTCTGTCTATTTCCGGCATAACATTGGCAAGGAACGCCCTCCCCCACCCAATCCCTCCCCAGGATTATCGGTTCCGAATACTGGTGAGAGTGATGGTTCATCTGGGGAGTGCAGGCAGAGCCAAGTCCATGGCACCATGGGTGGCTCAGCTGCACAGCGTGGGGTTGGGGGGAGGAAGATCAGTGGAAGAGCAATAGTGGTAGGGGACTCGATAGTGATGGGAACAGGCAGGAGCTTCTGCGGCCGCTGACGTGACTCCAGGGTATTATGTTTACTCCCTGGTGCCAGGGTCAGCAATGTCATTGAGCGGCTGCAGGACTTTCTGAGGGGGGAGGGTAAATAGCCAGAGGTTGTGGTTCATATTGGCACCAATGACTAAGCGGAAAGAGGGATGAGGTCTGCAGGCAGCGTTTAGGCACAAAGAGAGATGAGGTCTGCAGGCAGTATTTAGGCAGAAAGAGGGATGAGGTCCGACAGGCGGCGTTCAGGCAGAAAGAGGGATGAGGTCTGCATGCAGCATTTAGGCAGAAAGAAGGATGACGTCTGCAGGCAGTGATGAGGCAGAAAGAGGGATGAGGTCTGCAGGCAGTGTTTAGGGAGCAAGGAGAGAGAGTGAAAAGCAGGACCTCAAAGGTAGAAGTCTCTACAGTACTCTAGGATCCATGTGCTCCAAAGTACAGAAATAGGAAGAGACATCTGGAATACATGGCTGGCGAGATGGTGCAGGAGGAAGGGATTTAGATTCCCGATGTATTGGGACCGCTTCTGGGGAAAGTTTTTTTTATTTATTCATGGGTTGTGGGCATCGCTGGTCAGGCCAACATTTATTGCCCATCCCTAATTGCCCTTGAGAAGATGGTGGTGAGCTGCCTTCTTGAACCGCTGCAGTCCATGTGGGGTAGGTACACCCACAGTGCTGTTAGGAAGGGATTCCATGATTTTGACCCAGCGACAGTGAAGGAACAGCGATATAGTTCCAAGTCAGAATGCTGTGTGACTTGGAGGGGAACTTGCAGTTGGTGGTATTCCCATGCATTTGCGGCCCTTGTCCTTCTAGTTGGTAGAGGTTGCAGGTTTGGGAGGTGCTCTCCAAGGAGCCTTGGTGCATTGCTGCAGTGCATCTTGTAGATGGAACACACTGCTGCCACTGTGCGTCGGTGGTGGAGGGAGTGAATGTTTTAGATGGGGTGCCAATCAAGCGGGCTGCTTTGTCCAGGATGGCACTGAGCTTCTTGAGTGTTGTTGGAGCTGCACCCATCCAGGCAATGGCAGAATATTCCATCACACTCCTGACTTGTGCCTTGTAGATGATGGACAGAATTTGGGGAGTCAGGAGGTGAGTTACTCGCCGCAGGATTCCTAGCCTCTGACCTGCTCTTGTAGCCACGGTATTTATATGGCGACTTCAGTTCAGGTTCTGGTCAATGGTAGCATCTTGGATGTTGATAGTGGGGGATTCAGCGGTGGTAATGCCATCGAATGTCAAGGGGAGATGGTTAGATTATCTCCTGTTGGAGATGGTCATTGCCTGCCACTTGAATGGCATGCATGTTCCTTGCCACTTATTATCCCAAGCCTGGATATTGTCCAAGTCTTGCTGCAATTCTACACAGACTGCTTCAGTATCTGAGGAGTCACGAATGGTGCTGAACATTGTGTAATCATCAGCGAACATCTCCACTTCTGAAGTTATGATTGAAGGAAGGTCATTGATGAAGCAGCTGAAGATGGTTGGGCCTGGGACACTACCCTGAGGAACTCCTGCTGTGACGTGCTGAAGCTCAGATGATTGACCTCCAACACCATAACCATCTTCCTTTGCGTTAGGTATGACTCCAAACAGCGGAGGGTTTTCCCCCTGATTCCCATTGACCTCACTTTAGCTAGGGCTCCTTGATGCCATACTCGGTCAAATGCTGCCTTGATGTCAAGGGCAGTCACTCTCACCTCACCTCTTAAGTTCAGCTCTTTTGTCCATGTTTGAACCAAGGCTGTAATGAGGTCAGGAGCTGAGTGGCCCTGGCAGAACCCAAATTGAGCATCACTGAGCAGGTTATTGCTAAGCAAGTGCCGCTTGATGGCACTGTTGATGACACTTTCCATCACTTTACTGGTGATTGAGAGTCGGCTGATGGGGCGGTAATTGGCCGGGTTGGACTTGTCCTGCTTTTTGTATAAAGGACATACCTGGGCAATTTTCCACATTGCCGGATAGATGCCAGTGTTGTAGCTGTACTGGAACAGCTTGGCTGGGGGCACGGCAAGTTCTGGAGCACAGGTCTTCAGTACTATTGCCGGAATATTGGCAGGGCCCATAGCCTTTGCTGTATCCAGTGCCTTCAGTTGTTTCTTGATATCACGCAGAATGAATCAAATTGGCTGAAGTCTGGCATCTGTGATGCTGGGGACTTTAGGAGGAGGCCGAGATGGATCATCAACTCGGCACTTCTGGCTGAAGATTGTTGCAAATACTTCTCTTTCGCACTGATGTGCTGGGCTCGCCCATCATTGAGGGTGGGGATATTTGTGGAGCCACCTCCTCCAGTTAGTTGTTTAATTGTCCACCACCATTCACGACTGGATGTGGCAGGACTGCAGAGCTTAGATCTGATCCGTTGGTTTTGGGATCGCTTAGCTCTGTCTATCGCATGCTGCTTACGCAGTTTGGCATGCAGATAGTCCTGGGTTGTAGCTTCACCAGGTTGACACCTCATTTTGAGGTATGCCTGGTGCTGCTCCTGGCATGCCCCCCTGCACTCTTCATTGAACGAGGATTGGTCTCCTGGCTTGATGGTAATGGTAGAGTGGGGGATATGCCGGGCCATGAGGTTACAGAATGTGGTTGAGTACAATTCTGCTGTTGCTGATGGCGCAAGCGCCTCACAGATGCCCAGTTTTGCATAGCTAGATCTGTTCGAAATCTATCCCATTTAGCAGGTGGTAGTGCCACACATCACAAAGGAGGGTATCCTCAATGTGAAGGCGGGACTTCGTCTCCACTACAACTGTGCGGAGGTCATTCCTACCAATACTGTCATGGACAGATGCATCTGCGGCAGGCAGATTGGTGAGGACGAGGTCAAGTATGTTTTCCCCTCTTGTTGGTTCCCTCACCAACTGCCGCATATCCAGTCTAGCAGATATGTCCTTTAGGACTCGGCCAGCTTAGTCAGTAGTGGTGCTACCGAGCCACTCTTGGTGATGGAGATTGAAGTCCCCCACCCAGAGTACATTCTGTGCCTTTGCCACTCTTAGTGCTTCCTCCAAGTGCTGTCCAACTGTGACCTGTACAAGCCAGGTGAGTTGCAACTCAACAGGGCCAGGACAAATAGCCTCACAGGGGGTTTTGCTAGTGTTGTTGGGGAGGGTTTAAAATAGCTTGGCTTGGGTATGGGAAACTGAGAGTAGATTCAGGAGAGAGAAAAGAAGAGTTGGAAATGGAAGGCAGAAAGTTCGTAAGCGTGTTTGGAAATCAGAGGAAACAAAGTCTAGAAAACAGAGAACAAGGGAGTTTGGTAGTAATGAATGGTTTTTACTTCTATGCAAGTAGTCTAGGAAATAAGGCAGATGAGCTAAGAGCATGGATTGACACATGGGAGCATAGTGTTGTAGTGATTACTGAGACATGACAGAAAGAAGGGCAGGAACGGTAGCTCAACATTCCTGGTTACAGGGATTTCAGACAAGATAGAGAGGGGGATAAAAATGGAGGGGGTCACAATGTTGATAAAATTATAGCTCTGAGGAGGGATGATATGGTAGAAGGATCACCAAATGAGGCCATGTTTTGAATTGGCGAACAAAAAAAAGAGATAGTGAGGGTTCAGAGCAAGTATTTTCCCTTAAAGGAAATGGGCATGTCTAATAAATCCAGAGTCCCATGGCTGTCAAGTAGCTTAAAGGAGAGGATAAAGAACAAAAAGGAAAGAATATTACAAATATCCAGGGCTCAATACCTCAGAAAACCTAAAACCTATTAAAAAGTGTAGGGTGAAATTATAAAGGAAATTAGGGAGCAAAGAAAGGGCATAAAAAAACATTGGCAAGTAAAATTAAGGACAACATGTTTTTTTTTAATATAAAGACATGAAATCTAG
The DNA here is from genome assembly GCF_036365525.1 of Heterodontus francisci. Taxonomy (NCBI): domain Eukaryota; kingdom Metazoa; phylum Chordata; class Chondrichthyes; order Heterodontiformes; family Heterodontidae; genus Heterodontus; species Heterodontus francisci. Next base: position 15,435,379 of record NC_090399.1, read on the forward strand.
AATTAAAAAAGCTAGTCTAATGATGTTCATGAAACCATTGTCGATTGTTGTAACAACTCTGGACCCCATGAAGTCTGATCGCATCAGGTCAAACAAGAACAAGGAAACCTCCTGCTGATTACCACCTACCGCCCTCCCTCAGCTGATGAGTCAGTCTCCTCCATGTTGAACAGCACTTGGAGGAAGCACTGAGGGTGGCAAGGGCACAGAATGTACTCTGGGTGGGGGACTTCAATGTCCATCACCAAGAGTGGCTCGGTAGAACCACGACTGACCGAGCTGGCCAAGTCATAAAGGACATATCTGATAGACTGGGTATGTGGCAGGTGGTGAGGGAACCAACAAGAGGGAAAAACATACCTGACCTCGTCCTCACCAATCTGCCTGCCACAGATGCATCTGTCCGTGACAGTATTTGTAGGAGTCACCACCGCATAGTTGTGGAGATAAAGTCCCGCCTTCACATTGAGGATACCCTCCTTTGTGTTGTGTGGCACTACCACTGTGCTAAATGGGAGAAATTTCGAACAGATCTAGTAATGATAAACTGGGAATCCATGAGGCGCTGTGGGTTATCAGCAGCAGCAGAATTGTACTCAACCACATTCTGTAATCTCTTGGCTCCTCAGATACTGAAGCAGTCCATGAAGAAATGCAGCAAGACTTGGACAATATCCAGGCTTGGGCTGATACGTGACAAGTAACATTCGCGCCACACAAGTGCCAGGCAATGACCATCTCCAACAAGAGAGAATCTAACCATCTCCCCTTGACATTCAATGGCATTACCACCACTGAATCCACCACTATCAACATCCTAGGGGCTACCATTGACCAGAAACTGAACTGGAGTAGCCATATAAACACTGTGGCTACAAGAGCAGGTCAGAGGCTAGAGTAACTCGCCTCCTGACTCCCCAAATTCTGTCCACCATCTACAAGGCACAAGTCAGGAGTGTGATGGAATACTATCCACTTGCCTGGATGGGTGCAGCTCTAACAACCATCAAGAAGCTTGACACAATCCAGGACAAAGCAGCCCGCTTGATTGGCACCCTATCTACAAACATTCACACCTTCCACCACCGATGCACAGTGGCAGCAGTGTGTACCATCTACCAGATGCACTGCAGCAATGCACCAAGGCTCCTTCGACAGTACCTTCCAAACCCACGACCTCTACCAACTAGAAGGACAAGGGCAGCAAATGCATGGGAACACCACCAACTGCAAGTTTCCCTTCATGTCACACACCATCCTGACTTGGAACCATATCGCCGTTCCTTCACTGTCACTGGGTCAAAATCCTGGAACTCCCTTCCTAACTGCACTGTTGGTGCACCTACCCCACATGGACTGCAACGGTTCAAGAAGGCAGCTCACCATCACCTTCTCAAGGGCAATTAGGGATGGGCAATAAATGCTGGCCTGGCCAGCGATGCCCACATCCCATGAATGAATTTTAAAAAAGAGCAAGAGGGTAACTAAAGGAAGAGTAGGTTCAATTCGGAACCATAAGGGTAACCAAGTGTGGAGGCAGAGGACCTGACTACAAAATCTGAGACATTATTTTAATTCAAGACCAAGAATCATATCTTAATTTTATTATTTAACATTGCAAATTAATCACAGGAAGATTCAATGCAGCGAGTAACTCACCTCCTGACTCCCCAAAGCCTGTCCACCATCTACAAGGCACAAGTCAGGAGTGTGATGGAATATTCTCCACTTGCCTGGATGGGTGCAGCTCCAACAACACTCAAGAAGCTTGACACCATCCAAGACAAAGCAGCCCGCTTGACTGGCATCCCATCCACAAACATTCATTCCCTCCACCACTGACACACAGTGGCAGCAGTGTGTACCATCTGCCAGATGCACTGCAGCAACTCACCAAGGCTCCTTGGAGAGCACCTACCAAACCCGCAACATCTACCACCTAGAACAAGGGCAGCAGATGCATGGAAACACCACCACCTTGCAAGTTCCCCTCCAAGCCACAGACCATCCTAACTTGGAACTACATTGTCGTTCCTTCACTGTCGCTGGGTCAAAATCCTAGAAATCCCTTCCTAACAGCACTGTGGGTGTACCTACCCCACATGGACTGCAGCAGTTCAAGAAGACGGCTCACCACCACCTTCTCAAGAGCAATTAGGGATGGGCAATAAATGCTGGCCTAGCCAGAAACGCCCACATCCCATGAACAAATTTTTAAAAAGTTCTCGAAGGAAAGCGTAGCATTCCTCTAAATAGATTCCAATAAACTTACTTTGGTAAGATTGATCAATGTTGAACAAAAATAAGAATTGTTATAGCATTTGGTTGCAGAGCAATGTGTTTCCTTCCCTTTTCAGTTCAGCTGAAAACACTTTCTGAAATGTCTGGAACACAAATCAAACGTCACAGTAGCTGTGTAATCTGATGGAAATTTCTCTCACTGACGGTCACACACAAATCACTCCACCTCTGTCTCATAACAAAATAATGCTCAATATAAACCTTTGCAAGAACAGAATCTTTGACATTTCCCTGTTTTGTTTGGCTGGGCCAATAACTAAATGGCACTAATAGTCTTGGAGACGTTAGATGCAATGTATATGCCCATTCTGCACAATCCACATGCAGCTCACATTCACATCTCTGGGAAAACTATTAAGTTCAAACTAAGGCTTTAAGGAGTGCTAAGGGCCATCATTTAAAAAAACTGTGTAAATAGATCGTAAGTCACTAAAGATCACACAATTGATAAATTTCTTTTTTATTCATTCATGGGATGTGGGCATCGCTGGCTCAGTCAGCATTTATTTCCCATCTGTAATTGCCCTTGAGAAGGTGGGGGTGAGCTGCCTTCTTGAACTGCTGCGGTCCATGTGAGGTAGGTACACCCACAGTGCTGTTAGGAAGGATGTTTCAGAACCCAGTGACAGTGAAGGAACGGCGATATAGTTCCAAAGCACGATGCTGTGTGACTTAGAGGGAAACTTGCAGGTGGTGGTGTTCCCATGCATTTGATGCCCTTGTCCTTCTAGCTGATGGAGGTCGCGGGTTTGGAAGGTGCTGTTTAAAGGACCTTGGTGCGTTGCTGCAGTGCATCTGGTAGGTGGTACACACCACTGCCATTGTGCGTCAGTGGTGGAGGGAGTGAACGCTTGTGGGTGGGGTGCCAATCAAGCAGGCTGCGTTGTCCTGGATGGTGTCGAGCTTCTTGAGTGTTGTTGGAGCTGCACCCATCCAGGCAAGTGGAGAGTATTCCATCACACTCCTGACTTGTGCCTTGTAGATGGTGGACAGGCTTTGGGGAGTCAGGTGAATTACTTGCCAGAGGATTCCTAGCCTCAGACCTGCTCTTGTAACCACGATATTTATATGGCTACTTCAGTTCAGTTTCTGATCAGTGGTAGCCCCTAGGATGTTAATAGTGGGGGATTCAGCGATGGTCTTCTTCTTTGGCCTCCTTGTCTCGAGAGACAATGGGTAAGCACCTAGAGGTGGTCAGTGGTTTGTACAGCAATGCCTGGAGTGGCTATAAAGGCCAATTCGAGAGTGACAGACTCTTCCACAGGCACTGCAGATAAAATTGGGTGTTGGGGCTGTTACATAGTTGGCTCTCTCCTTGCACTTCTGTCTTTTTTCCGGCCAACTGCCTGGTCTCTTCAACTCGCCACTCTTTAGCCCCGCCTTTATGGCTGTCCGCCAGCACTGGCGATCACTGGCAACTGACTCCCACGACTTATGGTCAATGTCACAGGACTTCATGTCATGTTTGCAGATGTCTTTAAAGCGGAGACATGGACGGCTGGTGGGTCTGATTCCAGTGACAAGCTCGCTGTACAATGTGTCCTTGGGGATCCTGCCATCTTCCATGTGACTCACATAGCCAAGCCATCTCAAGCGCCACTGGCTCAGTAGGGTGTTTATGCTGTGGATGTTGGCCACCTCGAGGACATCTGCGTTGGAGATATGGTCCTGCCACCGGATGTCAAGGATTCTCCGGAGGTAGCGCAGATAGAATGAGTTGAGGTGTCGCGGTAATGCCATTGAATGTCAAGGGGAGATGGTTAGATTCTCTCTTGTTGGAGGTAGTCATTGCCTGACACTGGTGTGGCGCGCATGTTACTTGCCACATATCAGCCCAAGCCTGGATATTGTCCAGGTCTTGCTGCATTTCTGCACGGACTGCTTCAGTATCTGAGGAGTCACGAATGGTGCTGAAGGTTATGCAACCATCAGTGAACACCCCCATTTCTGACCTTATGATTGAAGAAAGGTCATTGATGAAGCAGATGAAGATGGTTGGGCCCAGGACACTACCCTGAGGAACTCCTGCAGTGATGTCCTCGAGCTGAGATGATTGACCTCCAACAACCACAACCATCTTCCTTTGCGCTAGGTATGACTCCAAGCAGTGGAGAGTTTTCCCCTGATTCCCATTGACTCCAGTTTTGCTAGGGTTCCTTGATGCCATACTCTGTCAAATGCTGCCTTGATGTCAGGGCAGTCACTCTCACCTCACCTCTTGAGTTCAGCTCTTTTGTCCATGTTTGAACCAAGGCTGTAATGAGGTCTGGAGCTGGGTGGCCCTGGCAGAACCCAAACTGAGCGTCACTGAGCAGGTTATTGCTAAGCAAGTGCCACTTGATGGCATTGTTGATGACACCTTCTGTCACAGTACTGATGATTGAGAGTAGGCTGATAGGGCGGTAATTGGCTGGGTTGGACTTGTCCTACTTTTTGTGGACAGGACATACCTGGGCAATTTTCCACATTGCCAGGTAGATGCCAGTGTTGTCGCTGTACTGGAACAGCTTGGCTAGGGATGTGGCAAGTTCTGGAGCACAGGTCTTCAGTACTATTGCCAGAATATTGTCAGGGCCCATACCCTTTACAGTATCCAGTGCCTTCAGTTGTTTCTTGATATCATGTGGTGTGAATCAAATTGGCTGAAGTCTGGCATCTGTGATGCTGGGGAATTCAGGAAGAGGCCGAGATGGATCATCAACTCGGCAGTTCTGGCTAAAGATTGTTGCAAATTCTTCAGCCTTATCTTTCACACTGATGTGCTGGGCTCCCCCATCGTTGAGGAAGGGGATATTTGTGGAGCTACCTCCTCCAGGTAGTTGTTTAATTGTCCACCACCATTCATGACTGGATGTGGCATGACTGCAGAGCTGAGATCTGATGCATGGGTCATGGGATCGCTTAGCTCTGTCTATCGCATGCTACTTATGCTATTTGGCATGCATGTAGTCCTGGGTTGTAACATCACCAGGTTGACACCTCATTTTGAGGTCTGCCTGGTGCTGCTCCTGGCATGCCCTCCTGCACTCTTCATTGAACCAGCGTTGGTCTCCTGGCTTGATGGTAATGGTAGAGTGGGGAATATGTCGGGCATGAGGTTACAGATTGTGGTTGAGTACAATTCTGCAGCTGCTGATGGCCCACAGCGCCTCATGGATGTAGTTTTGCATTGCTTGATCTGTTTGAAATCTATCCCATTTAGCACGGTGGTAGAGCCACACAACACGATGGAGGGTATCCTCAATGGGAAGACTGTACTTTGTTTCCACATGGACTTTGTGGCGGTCACTCCTACCAATACTGTCATGGACAGATGCACCTGCGGCAGGGAGATTGGTGAAGACAATGCTACCATGCAACATATAATTTATAAATGTTATATTTTATTTAAGGGCTTATTACGGATATGAGATAATTCACTTACTAGAGAAAAGGAGATGAAAAATTTATGTCCAAGTTTTATTCAGAGAATAATTTGATCGATTAGCAGTTTAAAAAAAAAAGTTTGTGAAATGGCAAGGCAATGACATACTTTTCTGTAACTTACCAGTGAGCAGAACATAGATCATGCCACGAGATGATGATTCATTTTTATACTGACCAGACTTCCTCATGATTTAGTTTTCCTACCCTATTAGTAACTCGATGAAAATACTTGAAAGGAAACAAAACTATTAAGGGGAACTTTTCTTCGTGCAGTGTGAAAAATACTTTTTAGCCAATGACTGACTTTCTGTAACAACTACTTACTCTGAAACACTTTGGCATTTTAAGGGTGCATCATAAGATCCCACAAACAGACCGGAAACGTTAACTCTGCTTCTCTCTCCACAGATGCTACCTGACCTGCTGAGTATTTCTCGCACTTTCTGTTTTTATTTCAGATTTCCAGCATCTTCAGTATTTTGCTTTTATTGTAATGCTTTTATTGGTTGTACAATTTGACAAGATAACGTCGGCCTATGGTTAGTGACTGTCCTGTATAACTGGTTCATCAAACGTGTGCAGGGTAAAGAACAAAGAACAGTACAGCACAGGAACAGGCCATTCGGCCCTCCAAGTCTGCGCCGATCTTGATGCCTGTCTAAACTAAAACCTTCTGCACGTCCGAGGTCCGTAACCCTCTATTCCCATCCTATTGATGTATTTGTCAAGATGCCTCTTAAACGTCGCTATCGTACCTGCTTCCACCACCTCCGGCAGCAAGTTCCAGGCACTCACCACCCTCTGTGTAAAGAACTTGCCTCGCACATCCCCTCTAAACTTTGCCCCTCGCACCTTAAACCTATGTCCCCAAGTAGCTGACTCTTGCACCCTGGGAAAAAGCTTCTGACTATCCACTTTGTCCATGCCACTCATAACTTTGTAAACCTCTATCATGTCGCCCCTCCACCTCCGTCGTTCCAGTGAAAACAATCAGAGTTTATCCAACCTCTCCTCATAGCTAATACCCTCCAGACCAGGCAACATCCTGGTAAACCTCTTCTGTACCCTCTCCAAAGCCTCCACATCCTTCTGGTAGTGCGGCGACCAGAATTGCACGCAATATTCCAAGTGTGGCCGAACTCAGGTTCTGTACAGCTGCAGCATGACTTGCCAATTTTTATACTCTATGCCCCGACCGATGAAGGCAAGCATGCCGTATGCCTTCTTGACTACCTTATCCACCTGCGTTGCCACTTTCGGTAAATAAATAGAGGATTGCGATGATAATTTTTAAGGTCTGTTGTGAACAAGACTCTCTGAGATATCTGCTACATGGCCCAACGCGAAAATATTATCGCTCACAGACACGTTTTAAGATCAAGATATGTTTCATACTTTTTTTCAGTTGTTGACATCAACAGTGTCGAGCAACTGCAGCAAGTTAAAATGCAAAATAAAAAAGTCTTGATGATCAGAACTGAAGCATTTATCAGAAAGATCTGGCAATATCGGATTTGTGAACTCGAGATAACAAGTTCTGTTTACCGGCAGGAGAACTTTGAGAGTGGAAAGAGAAAATCTGACAATTTTCGGGCTGACATCAGAGATAACGACCATGAAAGCTTTCACATTGCGTAGAAACGCAGCAGGGTGAGTAAACAGCCACCATCGAGTTTGGCCTCGATGTCTGTGCTACTTTTTCTATCTTAAAGATTCAATTTGGGACTCCGAATCTGTCAGTTGAATCCAATGTTAGCAAACGTATTGGGAAATGTGTCAAAAGCTGTTTCCATTCAGACATTCCTGCATTGCGGAAGTGTGAGCTATCTTTGCAGAGACAGGAAATAGGGGCATTTGGATGGACCTGCAGGTTTTGGTTGATGGAATAAAGTGAGAATTTGATTTGTGTCCCTTGCAGATATACAGAGTTGAAGGTATTTACACTACACCACATGAAGGAACAGTGTAAGCTCAGTCAGTCAGACAATAGCAGTTGAAAGTGAATCTCTTTTTAATGGTTTTAATTTGAAGGCCTGAGCTGATGATTGAAAAAGCAGGAGTTCAAATCCCACACTGGGCTGTTGTGAATTTGAATACTGGTTTTTCTAAAAAAATAAAAAATAAATCTGGAATTAAAAAACCTCCAGGACAGAATGATTCACTCCTATCTGCTGGTGCAAAGCTCGTGTGTGTCTCAGTTTTGCTGTGTTTATTAGCGATTGAAGATGATGGGGTAGAATTCCACATACCCAAGTTTGCCAATGACACAAAAATAGGCAGCATTGTAAGCAGTGTAGCTGGAAGCATAAAATTACAAAGAGATATTAATATCTTAAGTGAATGTGTAAAACTGTGGTGGATGGATTTCAATGTCAGCAAAAAAGAACAGAACAGAGTACTTTATAAATGGTGAAAAACTAGAAACAGTGGAGTCTCAATGAGACTTGTGGGGTCCCTGTCCATTTGAGTGCAGCATAGGTTTACCAGAATGATAACTGGACTCCAAGGGTTCAATTACAGGGTGATATTACACAAACTAGGGATGTGATCCTGGATTTTAGCTGGATCAGGGGTGATTTGATCAAAGTTGTTAAGATATTAAGGAGAACCGATGGGGTAGTTTGGGAGAAACTATTTCAGCAGCTTGGGAAGTCTGGGATTAGAGAGCTTAGTCTGAAAAGTAGGGGCAGACCATTCAGGAGTAAAGTTAGGAAATACTTCGACAGGCAAAAGGTAGTATTAGTTTAGATCTGTCTTCTGCAAATGCCCATTGATGCAAAATCAATTGTTCATTTTTAAATCTAAGATTGACCTCATCAAATGCCTTTCGGAAATCAAAATATTCTTCTGTCGCTCTCTGTCCCTTGGTCACTCTGTTTCTGGATGTGTGTTTCTGGATGTGTGCCCGTTTCTCTCCCCTCTCTCAGACCCTTTGTAAAACTCCACATACTGCTGTTTGCTGTTTTTAGTTGGCTGCTTTTGGTGACGCCCCAACTGTTGCGGGTGCACTTCCTGATGCAGGCTGGTAAGAAACCTGCATCCTGCCATTTAATGGCAAATTGTGTATGCTTTATATATTGTAATTGATTAATCCCTAATAATTGATCAAATCGGACATTGATTACTGCTTGACAGTCTCAAGATTTACTGTTCTTCCAGGGCTGATTAGAAACACTGATATTAGTGCTGAAGGGAGTTCAAGTTTACCTCTGTGTTTTGAAAATATAAAACCCTGATATAAAAACAAAGTGCTGGAAATGCTCAGTATTTTTATTTCAGATTTCCAGGAAACGCAGTATTTTGATTGTGTTTTGGGGGGAGTGCTTTTTAACACAAGGGAGGGGGCTGGAGGGGCCTCTGAAGCAAATAGTTTGGGAAGCACTGCTCACAACAATCAATGTAATCCCGTAGATTTCCCTCTCCCTCTCTTGCTGCAACTTGTTCTCTGCCCCTTCCCTCCATGTTCATAGCTTTGCTTCTTCACATCTTTATATCCCTATCTCTGTATCTCTGAACATCATTTATATCACTGCCTCTCTCTAGAGTCGCACAAGTTTCCCTTTTCATTCACTTTCGGCGACTCTCTGCATCTTTATCTGTCTCTCAGCCCATTTCTCTCTCTCAGTTCCACATCTCCCTTCCTGCAAGATTATCTCTGCATCTCCCACCCCCCTTCCCGAGACACTCCCTCTCTATTCTGAATCTACATGTTACTTTGTATCTCTGTCCCTCGATATCTTTCTGTCTCTGCACCTCTCTCTTTGGGATCCTTCTCAATATCTACATCGCTGCTGCATTCTCTCTCTGCACCACCAGCTCTCTCTGTGTATTTCTCCATCTCCATCCATCTCTCTCTCTCTCTCCGTGCCCTTCTTGTTATTTCTGCTCTCTGCTCTTAGTTTCTCCCACTGTTTTCTGACTCCCTAACTCTCTTTCATTCCTGATCTCCCTCTCCATTTGTTTCTCTGTCCCTCCCTCACTCAGTTCTGTCCTGATCTCTGGATCTCTACTTCCAGTGTCTCTGTTCTTCTGTTTGGGGGTGGATTTGAACTCGCTGCAATGGTGACTGCGAACTGGGATCCTGCTTTCTGTCTCCCCTGAGTTTTGCACCCAACGAGGTAAAAGCAGGGGAGAGATATAGAACAGGCAGCCAAATCATAGCCACCGACACACCCTGGTTTGTACGATTGCAACCAAGAGCAAGTCCAGCCCAGTGTTTCCTCCCCTCTGTATATCTGCTCCCCGAGTGTCTCTACCTGTTTCTGCCTACCCCTTTCTCCCACGCTCTATCTCCGCTCTCTGTCTGCCTCCACCTTTCTCCCTCTTTCTCCACTCTCTGCCTCCCGCTTTCTCCCGCTCTCTATCTCCACTCTCTCTCTCCCTGCCTTGCCCCTTTCACCTTCACTCAGTCTCCAGTCTCTCTCTGCCTCCCCCATTCTCACTCTCTATATCTCCATCTTCCCTTCCCCCGCTCTCTATCTCCACTCTCTCTCTCTGCCTCCCCCATGCTCACTCTCTGTATCTCCATCTCCCCCTTCCCCATGTCTCTATCTCGACTCTCTCTCTCTCTGCCTACCCCTTTCTCCCTCTCTCAATCTCCACTCTCTCTCTCTCTGTCTCCTTGCCTCCCTCTCTCTATCTCCACACTCTCTCTGCCTCCCCCTTTCTCCCTCTCTCTATCACCACACTCTTCCCGTCCCACTTTCTCCCTCTCCCAATCTCCACTCTCTCTCTCTGCTTCCAGCTTTCTCCCTCTCTCTAACTCCACTCACTCTCTGCCACCCGCTTTCTCCCTCTCTCTATCTCCACTCTCTCTCTCTCTGCGTCTCCTTGCCTCCCTCTCTTTATCTCCACACTCTCTCTGCCTCCCGCTTTCTCCCTCTCTCTATCTCCACTCTCTCTGCCTCCCCCTTTCTCACTCTCTCTCTCTCTGCCTCCCCCTTTCTCCCTCTCTGTATCTCCACTCTCTCCCTATCTCCACTCTCTCTCTCTCTGCCTCCTCCTTTCTCACTCTCTCTATCTCCACTCTTTCTCTCTGCCCCTTTCTACCTCTCTCTATCTCCACTCTCTCTCTCTTTTAACCCCCCTTCCCCCTCTCTCTATCTCCACTCTCTCTCTCTGCCTCCCCCTTTCTCCCTCTCTCTATCTCCACTCTTTCTCTCTGCCTCCCTCAATCTCCAATCTCTCTCCCTGCATCCCCCTTTCTGCCTCTCTCTATCTCCACTCTCTCTCTCGGCGTCCCGCTTTCTCCCTCTCTCTTTCTCCATTTTCTCTCTGCATCCCCCTTTCTCCCTCTCTCTATCTGCATCCCCCTTTCTCACTCTCTCTATATCCACTCTCTCTCTCTGCGTTCCCCTTTTTCACTCTCTCTTTCTCCACACTCTGCCTCTGCCTCCCCCTTTCTCCCTCTCTCTATCTCCACTCTCTCTCTCTCTGCCTCCCCCTTGCTCCCTCTCTCTAACCCCGTCCCCCTTTCTCCCTCTCTCTATCTGCCTCCCCCTTTCTCCCTCTCTCTTTCTCCACTCTCTCTCTCTGCCTTCCCCTTTCTCCCTCTCTCTTTCTCCACTCTCTCTCTCTGCCTCCCCCTTGCTCCCTCTCTCTTTCTCCATTCTCTCTCTCTGCCTCCCCCTTTCTCCTTCTCCCTATCTGCGTCCCCCCTTCTCCCTTTCTCTATCTCCACTCTCTCTCTCTGCATCCACCTTTCTGCCTCTTTCTATCTCCACTCTCTCTCTCGGAGTTCCCCTTTCTCACTCTCTCTTTCTCTATTCTCTCTCTGCATCCCCGTTTCTCCCTCTCACTATCTGCGTCCCCCTTTCTCCCTCTCTCTTTCTCCATTCTCTCTCTGCATACCCCTTTCTCCCTCTCACTATCTGCGTCCCCCTTTCTCCCTCTCTCTTTCTCCACTCTCTTTCTCTGCTTCCCCTTTCTCCCTCTCTCTTTCTCCACTCTCACTGTCTGCCTCCCACTTTCTCCACTCTCTTTCTCTGCTTCCCCTTTCTCCCTCTCTCTATCTCCACTCTCTCTCTGCCTCCCCTTTTTCCCACTGTGCCACAGTGGTGCAGTGGTTAGCACTGCAGCCTCACAACTCCAGCGACCCAGGTTCAATTCTGGGTACTGCCTGTGTGGAGTTTGCAAGTTCTCCCTGTGACCGTGTGGGATTCGGCTGGTTGCTCTTGTTTCCTCACACAGCCAAAGACTTACAGGTTGATAGGTAAATTGGCCATCGTAATATGCCAGTAGTGTAGGTAGGTGGTAGGAGAATGTTGGGGATGTGGTAGGAATATGGGATTAATGTAGGATTAGTATAAATGGGTGGTTGTTGGTCGGCACAGACTCGGTGTGCTGAAGGGCCGGGTTCAGTGCTGTATCTCTAATCTAAACTCTCTCTTTCTCCATTTTCCCTCTCTCTCTCTCTGCCTCACCTTTTCTCACTCTCTCTCTCCCTGCTTCCCCATTTCTCACTCTCTCTCTCTCCACTCTCTCTCTGCCTCCCCTTTTCACTCTCTCTCTCTCTCTGCTTCCCCATTTCTCACTCTCTCCATCTCCACTCTCTCTCTGCCTCACCCTGTCACCCTCTCTCTATCTCCACTCTCTCTGCCTCCCCATTTCTCACTCTCTCTATCTCCACTCTCTGCCTCCCCCTTTCACTCTCTCTCTCACTATCTCTGCTTCCCCATTTCTCACTCTCTTTATCTCCACTCTCTCTCTGCTTCCCCATTTCTCACTCTCTCTACCATTCCGAAGAAGGGTCGCTGACCCGAAACGTTAACTCTGCTTCTCTTTCCACAGATGCTGCCAGACCTGCCGAGTCATTCCAGCATTTCTTGTTTTTGTCTCACTCTCTCAATCTCCACTCTCTCTCTGCCTCCCCCTTTCACCCACTCTCTATCTCCACTCTCTCTGCCTCCCCATTTCCCACTCTCTCTATCTCCACTTTCTCTGCCTCCCCATTTCTCACTCTCTCTATCTCCACTCTCTCTCTCTGCCTCCCCCTTTCTCACTCTCTCTATCTCCACTCTCTCTCTCTCTGCCTCCCCCTTTCTCACTCTATATCCACCCTCTCTCTCTCTCTGCTTCCCCCTTTCTCACTCTCTCTATCTCCACTCTCTCTCTGCTTCCCCAGTTCTCACTCACTCTATCTCCACTCTCTCTCTCTCTTTGCTTCCCCATTTCTCACTCTCTCTATCTCCACTCTCTCTCTCTGTCTCGCCCTTTCTCACTCTATCTCCACTTTCTCCCTCTGCCTCCCCATTTCTCACTCACTCAATCTCCACTCTCTCTCTGCCTACCCCTTTCTCCCTCTCTCAATCTCCACTCTCTCTCTCTCTGTCTCCTTGCCTCCCTCTCTCTATCTCCACACTCTCTCTGCCTCCCCCTTTCTCCCTCTCTCTATCACCACACTCTTCCCGTCCCACTTTCTCCCTCTCCCAATCTCCACTCTCTCTCTCTGCTTCCAGCTTTCTCCCTCTCTCTAACTCCACTCACTCTCTGCCACCCGCTTTCTCCCTCTCTCTATCTCCACTCTCTCTCTCTCTGCGTCTCCTTGCCTCCCTCTCTTTATCTCCACACTCTCTCTGCCTCCCGCTTTCTCCCTCTCTCTATCTCCACTCTCTCTGCCTCCCCCTTTCTCACTCTCTCTCTCTCTGCCTCCCCCTTTCTCCCTCTCTGTATCTCCACTCTCTCCCTATCTCCACTCTCTCTCTCTCTGCCTCCTCCTTTCTCACTCTCTCTATCTCCACTCTTTCTCTCTGCCCCTTTCTACCTCTCTCTATCTCCACTCTCTCTCTCTTTTAACCCCCCTTCCCCCTCTCTCTATCTCCACTCTCTCTCTCTGCCTCCCCCTTTCTCCCTCTCTCTATCTCCACTCTTTCTCTCTGCCTCCCTCAATCTCCAATCTCTCTCCCTGCATCCCCCTTTCTGCCTCTCTCTATCTCCACTCTCTCTCTCTCGGCGTCCCGCTTTCTCCCTCTCTCTTTCTCCATTTTCTCTCTGCATCCCCCTTTCTCCCTCTCTCTATCTGCATCCCCCTTTCTCACTCTCTCTATATCCACTCTCTCTCTGCGTTCCCCTTTTTCACTCTCTCTTTCTCCACACTCTGCCTCTGCCTCCCCCTTTCTCCCTCTCTCTATCTCCACTCTCTCTCTCTCTGCCTCCCCCTTGCTCCCTCTCTCTAACCCCGTCCCCCTTTCTCCCTCTCTCTATCTGCCTCCCCCTTTCTCCCTCTCTCTTTCTCCACTCTCTCTCTCTGCCTTCCCCTTTCTCCCTCTCTCTTTCTCCACTCTCTCTCTCTGCCTCCCCCTTGCTCCCTCTCTCTTTCTCCATTCTCTCTCTCTGCCTCCCCCTTTCTCCCTCTCCCTATCTGCGTCCCCCCTTCTCCCTTTCTCTATCTCCACTCTCTCTCTCTGCATCCACCTTTCTGCCTCTTTCTATCTCCACTCTCTCTCTCGGAGTTCCCCTTTCTCACTCTCTCTTTCTCTATTCTCTCTCTGCATCCCCGTTTCTCCCTCTCACTATCTGCGTCCCCCTTTCTCCCTCTCCCTTTCTCCATTCTCTCTCTGCATACCCCTTTCTCCCTCTCACTATCTGCGTCCCCCTTTCTCCCTCTCTCTTTCTCCACTCTCTTTCTCTGCTTCCCCTTTCTCCCTCTCTCTTTCTCCACTCTCTCTGTCTGCCTCCCCCTTTCTGCCTCTCTCTATCTCCACTCTCTCTCTGCCTCCCCTTTTTCCCACTGTGCCACAGCGGTGCAGTGGTTAGCACTGCAGCCTCACAACTCCAGCGACCCGGGTTCAATTCTGGGTTCTGCCTGTGTGGAGTTTGCAAGTTCTCCCTGTGACCGTGTGGGATTCGGCTGGTTGCTCTTGTTTCCTCACACAGCCAAAGACTTACAGGTTGATAGGTAAATTGGCCATCGTAATATGCCAGTAGTGTAGGTAGGTGGTAGGAGAATGTTGGGGATGTGGTAGGAATATGGGATTAATGTAGGATTAGTATAAATGGGTGGTTGTTGGTCGGCACAGACTCGGTGTGCTGAAGGGCCGGGTTCAGTGCTGTATCTCTAACCTAAACTCTCTCTTTCTCCATTTTCCCTCTCTCTCTCTCTCTCTCTGCCTCACCTTTTCTCACTCTCTCTCTCTCTGCTTCCCCATTTCTCACTCTCTCTCTCTCCACTCTCTCTCTGCCTCCCCATTTCTCACTCTCTATCTCCACTCTCTCTCTGCCTCCCCTTTTCACTCTCTCTCTCTCTCTGCTTCCCCATTTCTCACTCTCTCCATCTCCACTCTCTCTCTGCCTCACCCTTTCACCCTCTCTCTATCTCCACTCTCTCTGCCTCCCCATTTCTCACTCTCTCTATCTCCACTCTCTGCCTCCCCCTTTCACTCTCTCTCTCACTATCTCTGCTTCCCCATTTCTCACTCTCTTTATCTCCACTCTCTCTCTGCTTCCCCATTTCTCACTCTCTCTACCATTCCGAAGAAGGGTCGCTGACCCGAAACGTTAACTCTGCTTCTCTTTCCACAGATGCTGCCAGACCTGCCGAGTGATTCCAGCATTTCTTGTTTTTGTCTCACTCTCTCAATCTCCACTCTCTCTCTGCCTCCCCCTTTCACCCACTCTCTATCTCCACTCTCTCTGCCTCCCCATTTCCCACTCTCTCTATCTCCACTTTCTCTGCCTCCCCATTTCTCCCTCTCTCTATCTCCACTCTCTCTCTCTGCCTCCCCCTTTCTCACTCTCTCTATCTCCAGTCTCTCTCTCTCTGCCTCCCCCTTTCTCACTCTATATCCACCCTCTCTCTCTCTCTGCTTCCCCCTTTCTCACTCTCTCTATCTCCACTCTCTCTCTGCTTCCCCAGTTCTCACTCACTCTATCTCCACTCTCTCTCTCTCTTTGCTTCCCCATTTCTCACTCTCTCTATCTCCACTCTCTCTCTCTGTCTCGCCCTTTCTCACTCTATCTCCACTTTCTCCCTCTGCCTCCCCATTTCTCACTCACTCAATCTCCACTCTCTCTCTGCCTACCCCTTTCTCCCTCTCTCAATCTCCACTCTCTCTCTCTCTGTCTCCTTGCCTCCCTCTCTCTATCTCCACACTCTCTCTCCCTCCCCCTTTCTCCCTCCCTCTATCACCACACTCTTCCCCTCCCACTTTCTCCCTCTCCCAATCTCCACTCTCTCTCTCTGCTTCCAGCTTTCTCCCTCTCTCTAACTCCACTCACTCTCTGCCACCCGCTTTCTCCCTCTCTCTATCTCCACTCTCTCTCTCTGCGTCTCCTTGCCTCCCTCTCTTTATCTCCACACTCTCTCTGCCTCCCGCTTTCTCCCTCTCTCTATCTCCACTCTCTCTGCCTCCCCCTTTCTCACTCTCTCTCTCTCTGCCTCCCCCTTTCTCCCTCTCTGTATCTCCACTCTCTCCCTATCTCCACTCTCTCTCTCTCTGCCTCCTCCTTTCTCACTCTCTCTATCTCCACTCTCTGCCTCCCCCTTTCACTCTCTCTCTCACTATCTCTGCTTCCCCATTTCTCACTCTCTTTATCTCCACTCTCTCTCTGCTTCCCCATTTCTCACTCTCTCTACCCTTCCGAAGAAGGGTCGCTGACCCGAAACGTTAACTCTGCTTCTCTTTCCACAGATGCTGCCAGACCTGCCGAGTGATTCCAGCATTTCTTGTTTTTGTCTCACTCTCTCAATCTCCACTCTCTCTCTGCCTCCCCCTTTCACCCACGCTCTATCTCCACTCTCTCTGCCTCCCCATTTCCCACTCTCTCTATCTCCACTTTCTCTGCCTCCCCATTTCTCACTCTCTCTATCTCCACTCTCTCTCTCTGCCTCCCCCTTTCTCACTCTCTCTATCTCCACTCTCTCTCTCTCTGCCTCCCCCTTTCTCACTCTATATCCACCCTCTCTCTCTCTCTGCTTCCCCCTTTCTCACTCTCTCTATCTCCACTCTCTCTCTGCTTCCCCAGTTCTCACTCACTCTATCTCCACTCTCTCTCTCTCTTTGCTTCCCCATTTCTCACTCTCTCTATCTCCACTCTCTCTCTCTGTCTCGCCCTTTCTCACTCTATCTCCACTTTCTCCCTCTGCCTCCCCATTTCTCACTCACTCAATCTCCACTCTCTCTCTGCCTACCCCTTTCTCCCTCTCTCAATCTCCACTCTCTCTCTCTCTGTCTCCTTGCCTCCCTCTCTCTATCTCCACACTCTCTCTGCCTCCCCCTTTCTCCCTCTCTCTATCACCACACTCTTCCCCTCCCACTTTCTCCCTCTCCCAATCTCCACTCTCTCTCTCTGCTTCCAGCTTTCTCCCTCTCTCTAACTCCACTCACTCTCTGCCACCCGCTTTCTCCCTCTCTCTATCTCCACTCTCTCTCTCTCTGCGTCTCCTTGCCTCCCTCTCTTTATCTCCACACTCTCTCTGCCTCCCGCTTTCTCCCTCTCTCTATCTCCACTCTCTCTGCCTCCCCCTTTCTCACTCTCTCTCTCTCTGCCTCCCCCTTTCTCCCTCTCTGTATCTCCACTCTCTCCCTATCTCCACTCTCTCTCTCTGCCTCCCCTTTTCACTCTCTCTCTCTCTCTGCTTCCCCATTTCTCACTCTCTCCATCTCCACTCTCTCTCTGCCTCACCCTTTCACCCTCTCTCTATCTCCACTCTCTCTGCCTCCCCATTTCTCACTCTCTCTATCTCCACTCTCTGCCTCCCCCTTTCACTCTCTCTCTCACTATCTCTGCTTCCCCATTTCTCACTCTCTTTATCTCCACTCTCTCTCTGCTTCCCCATTTCTCACTCTCTCTACCCTTCCGAAGAAGGGTCGCTGACCCGAAACGTTAACTCTGCTTCTCTTTCCACAGATGCTGCCAGACCTGCCGAGTGATTCCAGCATTTCTTGTTTTTGTCTCACTCTCTCAATCTCCACTCTCTCTCTGCCTCCCCCTTTCACCCACTCTCTATCTCCACTCTCTCTGCCTCCCCATTTCCCACTCTCTCTATCTCCACTTTCTCTGCCTCCCCATTTCTCACTCTCTCTATCTCCACTCTCTCTCTCTGCCTCCCCCTTTCTCACTCTCTCTATCTCCACTCTCTCTCTCTCTGCCTCCCCCTTTCTCACTCTATATCCACCCTCTCTCTCTCTCTGCTTCCCCCTTTCTCACTCTCTCTATCTCCACTCTCTCTCTGCTTCCCTAGTTCTCACTCACTCTATCTCCACTCTCTCTCTCTCTTTGCTTCCCCATTTCTCACTCACTCAATCTCCACTCTCTGTCTGCCTCCCCATTTCTCACTCTCTCTATCTCCACTCTCTCTCTGCCTCCCCCTTCCTCCCTCACTCTATCTCCAATCTCTCTCTCTGCCCCCCTTTCTCCCTCTCTTTATCTCCACTCGCTCTCTCTGCCCCCCTTTCTCCCTCTATCTCCACTCTCTCTCTCTGCCTTCCCCTTTCTCCCTCTCTCGATCTCCACTCTTTCTCTCTGCCCCTTTCTACCTCTCTCTATCTCCACTCTCTCTCTCTCTTAACCCCCCTTCCCCCTCTATCTCCACTCTCTCTTTCTGCCTCCCCCTTTCTCCCTCTCTCTATCTCCACTCTCTCTCTCTGCCTCCCTCAATCTCCAATCTCTCTCCCTGCATCCCCCTTTCTGCCTCTCTCTGTCTCCACTCTCTCTCTCGGCGTCCCGCTTTCTCCCTCTCTCTTTCTCCATTTTCCCTCTGCATCCCCCTTTCTCCCTCTCTCTATCTGCATTCCCCTTTTTCACTCTCTCTTTCTCCACACTCTCTCTCTGCCTCCCCCTTTCTCCCTCTCTCTATCTCCACTCTCTCTCTCTCTGCCTTCCCCTTGCTCCCTCTCTCTAACCCCGTCCCCCTTTCTCCCTCTCTCTATCTGCCTCCCCCTTTCTCCCTCTCTCTTTCTCCACTCTCTCTCTCTCTGCCTTCCCCTTTCTCCCTCTCTCTTTCTCCACTCTCTCTGTCTGCCTCCCCCTTTCTCCCTCTCTCTTTCTCCACTCTCACTGTCTGCCTCCCACTTTCTCCACTCTCTTTCTCTGCTTCCCCTTTCTCCTTCTCTCTATCTCCACTCTCTCTCTGCCTCCCCTTTTTCCCACTGTGCCACAGTGGTGCAGTGGTTAGCACTGCAGCCTCACAACTCCAGCGACCCAGGTTCAATTCTGGGTACTGCCTGTGTGGAGTTTGCAAGTTCTCCCTGTGACCGTGTGGGATTCGGCTGGGTGCTCTTGTTTCCTCACACAGCCAAAGACTTACAGGTTGATAGGTAAATTGGCCATCGTAATATGCCAGTAGTGTAGGTAGGTGGTAGGAGAATGTTGGGGATGTGGTAGGAATATGGGATTAATGTAGGATTAGTATAAATGGGTGGTTGTTGGTCGACACAGACTCGGTGTGCTGAAGGGCCTGGTTCAGTGCTGTATCTCTAATCTAAACTCTCTCTTTCTCCGTTTTCCCTCTCTCTCTCTGCCTCCCCCTTTCTCACTCTCTCTATGCCTCCCGTTTCACCCTCTCTCTACCTCCACTCTCTGCCTCCCCCTTTCACTCTCTCTCTCTCTCTACTTCCCCATTTCTCACACGCTCTATCTCCACTCTCTCTCTGCTTCCCCATT
Organism: Heterodontus francisci; assembly: GCF_036365525.1. Classification (NCBI taxonomy): domain Eukaryota; kingdom Metazoa; phylum Chordata; class Chondrichthyes; order Heterodontiformes; family Heterodontidae; genus Heterodontus; species Heterodontus francisci. The sequence continues at coordinate 15,454,708 of NC_090399.1, forward strand.
TCTCATTGTCTATCTCCACTCTCTTTCTGCCTCCCCCTTTCACTCTCTCTCGATCTCCACTCTCTCTGCCCCCCTTTCTCACTCTCTCTATCTCCACTCTCTCTCCCAGTCACGCTCTGCCTCCCCCTTTCTCACTCTCTCTATCTCCACTCTCTCTCTCTCTCTCTGCCTCTCCCTTTCACACTCTCTCTATCTCCACTCTCTCTCTGCCTCCCCATTTCTCACTCACTCTCTCTCCTTTGCTGCTTCCCCTTTTCTCTCTCTCTCTATCTCCACTCTCTCTCTCTGCCTCCCCCTTTCGCACTCTATCTCCTCTCTCTCTGCCTCCCCCTTTCTCACTCTCTCTATCTCCACTCTCTCTCTATCTCCACTCTCTCTCTCTCTCTCTGCTTCCCCCTTTCTCACTCTCTCTATCTCCACTCTCTCTCTCTGCTTCCCCCTTTCTCACTCTATCTTCACACTCTCCCTGTGCTTCCCCCTTTCTCCCTCTCTCTATCTCCACTCTCTCTCTCTGCCCCCCCTTTCTCCCTCTCTCTATATCCACTCTCTCTCTCTCTGCCCCCCTTTCTCCCTCTCTCTATCTCGACTCTCTCTCTCTGCCTCCCTCGATCTCCACTCTCTCTCTCTGCATCCACCTTTCTGCCTCCCTCTATCTCCACTCTCTCTCGGCGTCCCCCTTTCTCACTCTCTTTCTCCATTCTCTCTCTGCATACCCCTTTCTCCCTCTCACTATCTGCGTCCCCCTTTCTCCCTCTCTCTTTCTCCACTCTCTTTCTCTGCTTCCCCTTTCTCCCTCTCTCTTTCTCCACTCTCTCTGTCTGCCTGCCACTTTCTCCCTCTCTCTTTCTCCACTCTCTCTCTGCCTCCCCCTTTCTCACTCTCTCTATCTCCACTCTCTCTCTCTGCCTCCCCCTTTCTCACTCTCTCTATCTCCACTCTCTCTCTCTCTGCCTCCCCCTTTCTCACTCTATATCCACCCTCTCTCTCTCTCTGCTTCCCCAGTTCTCACTCACTCTATCTCCACTCTCTCTCTCTCTTTGCTTCCCCTTTTCTCACTCTCTCTATCTCCACTCTCTCTCTCTGCTTCCCCAGTTCTCACTCACTCTATCTCCACTCTCTCTCTCTCTTTGCTTCCCCATTTCTCACTCTCTCTATCTCCACTCTGTCTCTGTCTCGCCCTTTCTCACTCTATCTCCACTTTCTCCCTCTGCCTCCCCATTTCTCACTCACTCAATCTCCACTCTCTCTCTGCCTCCCCATTTATCACTCTCTCTATCTCCACTCTCTCTCTGCCTCCCCCTTCCTCCCTCACTCTATCTCCAATCTCTCTCTCTGCCCCCCTTTCTCCCTCTCGTTATCTCCACTCGCTCTCTCTGCCCCCCTTTCTCCCTCTATCTCCACTCTCTCTCTCTGCCTTCCCCTTTCTCCCTCTCTCGATCTCCACTCTTTCTCTCTGCCCCTTTCTACCTCTCTCTATCTCCACTCTCTCTCTCTGCCTTCCCCTTTCTCCCTCTCTCGATCTCCACTCTTTCTCTCTGCCCCTTTCTACCTCTCTCTATCTCCACTCTCTCTCTCTCTTAACCCCCCTTCCCCCTCTATCTCCACTCTCTCTCTCTGCCTCCCCCTTTCTCCCTCTCTCTATCTCCACTCTCTCTCTCTGCCTCCCTCAATCTCCAATCTCTCTCCCTGCATCACCCTTTCTGCCTCTCTCTATCTCCACTCTCTCTCTCGGCGTCCCGCTTTCTCCCTCTCTCTTTCTCCATTTTCTCTCTGCATCCCCCTTTCTCCCTCTCTCTATCTGCATCCCCCTTTTTCACTCTCTCTTTCTCCACACTCTCTCTCTGCCTCCCCCTTTCTCCCTCTCTCTATCTCCACTCTCTCTCTCTCTGCCTCCCCCTTTCTCCCTCTCTCTATCTCCACTCTCTCTCTCTCTGCCTCCCCCTTGCTCCCTCTCTCTAACCCCGTCCCCCTTTCTCCCTCTCTCTATCTGCCTCCCCCTTTCTCCCTCTCTCTTTCTCCACTCTCTCTCTCTCTTAACCCCCCTTCCCCCTCTATCTCCACTCTCTCTCTCTGCCTCCCCCTTTCTCCCTCTCTCTATCTCCACTCTCTCTCTCTGCCTCCCTCAATCTCCAATCTCTCTCCCTGCATCACCCTTTCTGCCTCTCTCTATCTCCACTCTCTCTCTCGGCGTCCCGCTTTCTCCCTCTCTCTTTCTCCATTTTCCCTCTGCATCCCCCTTTCTCCCTCTCTCTATCTGCATCCCCCTTTTTCACTCTCTCTTTCTCCACACTCTTTCTCTGCCTCCCCCTTTCTCCCTCTCTCTATCTCCACTCTCTCTCTCTCTGCCTCCCCCTTGCTCCCTCTCTCTAACCCCGTCCCCCTTTCTCCCTCTCTCTATCTGCCTCCCCCTTTCTCCCTCTCTCTTTCTCCACTCTCTCTCTCTCTGCCTTCCCCTTTCTCCCTCTCTCTTTCTCCACTCTCTCTCGCTGCCTCCCCCTTGCTCCCTCTCTCTTTCTCCATTCTCTCTCTCTGCCTCCCCCTTTCTCTCTCTCTCTCTCTGTCTCCCCCTTTCTCTCTCTCTCTCTATCTCCACTCTCTCTGTCTGCCTCCCCCTTTCTGCCTCTCTCTATCTCCACTCTCTCTCTCGGCGTTCCCCTTTCTCACTCTCTCTTTCTCTATTCTCTCTCTGCATCCCCGTTTCTCCCTCTCACTATCTGCGTCCCCCTTTCTCCCTCTCTCTTTCTCCACTCTCTCTGTCTGCCTCCCCCTTTCTGCCTCTCTCTATCTCCACTCTCTCTCTGCCTCCCCTTTTTCCCACTGTGCCACAGCGGTGCAGTGGTTAGCACTGCAGCCTCACAACTCCAGCGACCCGGGTTCAATTCTGGGTACTGCCTGTGTGGAGTTTGCAAGTTCTCCCTGTGACCGTGTGGGATTCGGCTGGTTGCTCTTGTTTCCTCACACAGCCAAAGACTTACAGGTTGATAGGTAAATTGGCCATCGTAATATGCCAGTAGTGTAGGTAGGTGGTAGGAGAATGTTGGGGATGTGGTAGGAATATGGGATTAATGTAGGATTAGTATAAATGGGTGGTTGTTGGTCGACACAGACTCGGTGGGCTGAAGGGCCTGGTTCAGTGCTGTATCTCTAATCTAAACTCTCTCTTTCTCCATTTTCCCTCTCTCTCTCTCTCTCTCTGCCTCCCCCTTTCTCTCTCTCTCTGCCTCCCGTTTCACCCTCTCTCTATCTCCACTCTCTGCCTCCCCCTTTCCCTCTCTCTCTCTCTCTCTGCTTCCCCATTTCTCACTCTCTCTATCTCCACTCTCTCTTTGCCTCCCCATTTTTCACTCTCTATCTCAACTCTCTCTGCCTCCCCCTTTCACTCTCTCTCTCTCTGCTTCCCCATTTCTCACTCTCTCCATCTCCACTCTCTCTCTGCCTCCCCCTTTCACCCTCTCTCTAACTCCACTCTCTCTGCCACCCCATTTCTCACTCTCTCTATCTCCACTCTCTCTCTCTGCTTCCCCCTTTCTCACTCTTTCTATCACCACTCACTCTGCCTCCCCCTTTCACTCTCTCTATCTGCACTCTCTTTCTCTGCTTCCCCATTTCTCCCTCTCTCTATCTCCACTCTCTCCCTCCCCTTTTCTCACTCTCTCTATCTCCACTCTCTCTCTGCCTACCCATTTCTCACTCACTCTGTCTCCACTCTCTCTGCTCCCCATTTCTCACTCTCTCTATCTCCACTCTCTCTCTGCCTACCCATTTCTCACTCACTCTATCTCCGCTCTCTGTGCCTCCCCATTTCTCACTCACTCCATCTCCACTCTCTCTGTGCCTCCCCCTTTCTCACTCTCTCTATCTCCACTCTCCCTCTCTGCCTCCCCTTTTCTCACTCTCTCTATCTCCACTCTCTCCCTCTCTGCCTCCCCATTTTTCACTCACTCTATTTCCACTCTCTCTCTGCCTCCCCAATTCTCACTCACTCTCTCTCCCTCTCTGCTTCCCCCTTTCTCTCTCTCTATCTCCACTCTCTCTCTCTGCCTCCCCATTTTTCACTCTCTCTATCTCCACTCTCTCTCTCTGATTCCCCCTTTCTCACTCTCTCTCTCTGCTTCCCCCTTTCTCCTTCTCTCTATCTCCACTGTCTCTCTCTCTGCTTCCCCCTTTCTCACTCTCTCTATCTCCACTTGTGAGAAACGTAGCCCACTTAATAATAATTTACACCAAGTCAAACTCTGAAGAAGTAAGTTTATTTAACGTTCTTGCAAGATCGGGTGTCCTACAAGCAGGCACACCGATCAACATATTCAGTTCATGTTTATACAATACAAATCCATTTTTCCACGCCTTTAGTTTACATTATTGGTTATAACATATTATGACACTAACCTATCCTATAGTTGCTACAGTCTCCTCCTCTGTTTACTTCTCCCCCTACTCTAACTTTCTAGCCCCTAACTCTTGTTGTTGTTTTACCTTATTTGGCTCTCCATTGTGTGTTTTAACTTGCAGCTGTCAGCCTTTATCTTAGTGGGGCAGTTTCTTATTCACTACATCCTTTGTTCTAACTCTTGCTGTTTCTCTTTTCTCTGCCTAAGCACAATTTTTAACTGCTGTACTGTCTCAAGGTCTTTACTTACAAACCCTTATCAGTTCTCTTTTTCAGTGATTTCATTATGTTGTGCAGAAATGACTTCTCGGTAATTTTCCACAAGCTGTAGAAACAACATTTCAGTATTTCTTTATTCTCACACACTCTTTCTCTGCCTCCCCCTTTCTCACTCTATCTATCTCTACTCTCTCTCTCTGCTTCCCCATTTCTCACTCTCTCTATCTCCACTCTCTCTCTCTGCCTCTCCCTTTCTCACTCTCTCTATCTCCACTCTCTCCATCTCTGTCTCCCCCTTTCTCACTCTCTCTATCTCCACTCTTTCTCTGCCTCCCCCTTTCTGACTCTCTATCTCCACTCTCTCTCTCTCTGCCTCTCCCTGTCTCACTCTCTCTATCTCCACTCTCTCTTTCTCTGCCTCCCCCTTTCTCACTCTCTCTATCTCCACTCTCTCCATCTCTGCCTCCCCCTTTCTGACTCTCTCTATCTCCACTCTCTCTCTCTCTGCCTCCCCATTTTTCACTTACTCTCTCTCCCTCTCTGCTTCCCCCTTTCTCACTCTCTCTATCTCCACTCTCTCTCTCTCTCTGTCTCCCCCTTTCTCTCTCTCTCTATCTCCACTCTCTCTCCCTCTCTGCTTCCCCCTTTCTCTCTCTCTCTCTATCTCCACTCTCTCTCTCTCTCTCTGTCTCCCCCTTTCTCTCTCTCTCTCTATCTCCACTCTCTCTCTCTCTGTCTCCCCCTTTCTCTCTCTCTATCTCCACTCTCTCTCTCTCTCTGTCTCCCCCTTTCTCACTCTCTCTTTCTCCACTCTCTCTCTGCTAACCCCTTTCTCTCTCTCTCTATCTCCACTCTCTCTCTCTCTCTCTGTCTCCCCCTTTCTCACTCTCTCTGTCTCCACTCTCCCTCCCTTTTCTCACTCTCTCCCTCTCTGCCTTCCCTTTTCTCACTCTCTCTCTCTCCACTCTCCCTTTCTCACTCTCTCCATCTCTGTCTCCCCCTTTCTCACTCTCTCTATCTCCACTCTCTCTCTCTCTCTCTCTATCTCCACTCTCTCTCTCTCTACCTCCCCCTTTCTCTCTCTCTCTATCTCCACTCTCTCTCTCTCTACCTCCCCCTTTCTCTCTCTCTCCATCTCCACTCTCTCTCTCTCTACCTCCCCCTTTCTCTCTCTCTCCATCTCCACTCTCTCTCTCTACCTCCCCCTTTCTCTCTCTATCTCCACTCTTTCTCTGCCTCCCCCTTTCTCTCTCTCTCTATCTCTACCTCCCCCTTTCTCTCTCTCTCTATCTCTACCTCCCCCTTTCTCTCTCTCTCTATCTCCACTCTCTCTCTCTCTCTCTCCACTCTCTCTCTCTCTACCTCCCCCTTTCTCTCTCTCTCTATCTCCACTCTCTCTCTCTCTACCTCCCCCTTTCTCTCTCTCTCCATCTCCACTCTCTCTCTCTACCTCCCCCTTTCTCTCTCTATCTCCACTCTTTCTCTGCCTCACCCTTTCTCTCTCTCTCTATCTCCACTCTCTCTCTCTCTCTCTGTCTCCCCCTTTCTCTCTCTCTCTCTCTATCTCCACTCTCTCTCTCTCTGTCTCCCCCTTTCTCTCTCTCTATCTCCACTCTCTCTCTGTCTCCCCCTTTCTCACTCTCTCTTTCTCCACTCTCTCTCTGCTAACCCCTTTCTCTCTCTCTCTATCTCCACTCTCTCTCTCTCTCTCCCCCTTTCTCTCTCTCTCTCCACTCTCTCTCTCTCTCTCTCTGTCTCCCCCTTTCTCACTCTCTCTGTCTCCACTCTCCCTCCCCTTTTCTCACTCTCTCCCTCTCTGCCTTCCCTTTTCTCACTCTCTCTCTCTCCACTCTCCCTTTCTCACTCTCTCCATCTCTGTCTCCCCCTTTCTCACTCTCTCTATCTCCACTCTCTCTCTCTCTCTCTCTCTCTCCACTCTCTCTCTCTCTCTACCTCCCCCTTTCTCTCTCTCTCTATCTCCACTCTCTCTCTCTCTCTCTACCTCCCCCTTTCTCTCTCTCTCCATCTCCACTCTCTCTCTCTCTCTACCTCCCCCTTTCTCTCTCTATCTCCACTCTTTCTCTGCCTCCCCCTTTCTCTCTCTCTCTATCTCTACCTCCCCCTTTCTCTCTCTCTCTATCTCCACTCTCTCTCTCTCTCTCTCTCTATCTCCACTCTCTCTCTCTCTACCTCCCCCTTTCTCTCTCTCTCTATCTCCACTCTCTCTCTCTCTACCTCCCCCTTTCTCTCTCTCTCCATCTCCACTCTCTCTCTCTCTCTACCTCCCCCTTTCTCTCTCTATCTCCACTCTTTCTCTGCCTCCCCCTTTCTCTCTCTCTCTATCTCCACTCTCTCTCTCTCTCTACCTCCCCCTTTCTCTCTCTCTATCTCTACTCTCTCTCTCTCTACCTCCCCCTTTCTCTCTCTCTCTATCTCCACTCTCTCTACCTCTACCTCTACCTCCCCCTTTCTCTCTCTCTCTCTATCTCCACTCTCTCGCTCTCTACCTCCCCCTTTCTCTCTCTCTCTATCTCCACTCTCTACCTCCCCCTTTCTCTCTCTCTCTATCTCCACTCTCTCTCTCTCTACCTCCCCCTTTCTCTCTCTCTCCATCTCCACTCTCTCTCTACCTCCCCCTTTCTCTCTCTATCTCCACTCTTTCTCTGCCTCCCCCTTTCTCTCTCTCTCTATCTCCACTCTCTCTCTCTCTACCTCCCCCTTTCTCTCTCTATCTCCACTCTTTCTCTGCCTCCCCCTTTCTCTCTCTCTCTATCTCCACTCTCTCTCTCTACCTCCCCCTTTCTCTCTCTCTCTATCTCCACTCTCTCGCTCTCTACCTCCCCCTTTCTCTCTCTCTCTATCTCCACTCTCTACCTCCCCCTTTCTCTCTCTCTCTATCTCCACTCTCTCTCTCTCTACCTCCCCCTTTCTCTCTCTCTCCATCTCCACTCTCTCTCTACCTCCCCCTTTCTCTCTCTATCTCCACTCTTTCTCTGCCTCCCCCTTTCTCTCTCTCTCTATCTCCACTCTCTCTCTCTCTACCTCCCCCTTTCTCTCTCTCTCTATCTCCACTCTCTCTACCTCTGCCTCCCCCTTTTCTCAGCCGTTGTTTCCTGTTCATGTGTTCCAGTTCCGGGCGATGAACTCGTGGATTCGGTGCGGTTGAAGCTGCGGCCGGTGAGAGACCGAGAGCGGGGATCCGGGGATGGGCGAGGCCTGGTTCTGGTGTCTGACTCTATGCACACTTTGTGGCAGATCGGAGTCGAGGAACAGATCAAAGACCCGGAGTTTTTACTTAGTCACAGAGGTTCAGGCTGCACGGGGGCCCGGGGCTGAGGCTGCACGGGGGCCCAGGCTGCACGGGGGCCCGGGGCCCAGGCTGCACGGGGGCCCGGGGCTGAGGGTGCACGGGGGCCCGGGGCTCAGGCTGCACGGGGGCCCGGGGCTGAGGCTGCACGGGGGCCCGGGGCTGAGGGTGCACGGGGGCCCGGGGCTCAGAATGCACGGGGCTCGGGGTTAGTTTGGGGGAATGTTGAGGCTGATGTTGTGCCCCTGGCTTGGGGCTGTTTGATTTGAAGAGGGAATTCGCCTTATTTTAAATTTCTTTCACTTTTGTATCTTTTATAATTTTGCATTTGCCTACATGACATCAGAGACTGCTCTTCAGAAACAATCCATTGGCTGTAAAGACTTTGGGATGTGAAAGGTGTTCCAGAAGGGCAGGTTCTTTTTCTCAACAATGAGAGTTACTCTGTGCAGCGACTTATGGTCAAAGGGAGTGAGATCATTCACCCCACACATTGACCAACACAGAGCTGTCCTGTACCTTTGGATGAGGAACCAAACCTGCTCCTGGACTTCCCTGTGCAGACTAGTTCGTGCTGATCGGAGATGGTTGCCACCTTCAAAATGGACAGTTTTTTTGTTGGATCAGGGTGTCAGTGGATGCGGAGCAAAAGCGGGTCAATGAAGTAGGTGTGCAGATCAACCAAAAAAAATCAAATTGAGTGGTGGAACAGACCCGAGGGGCTGAATGGTTTCCTCCTGCTCCCAAATTCCTGTCTCACTCCTTCCGGAGCTGGACCAGGCCAGAGCAGAGAAGTCGTTCGGGTTTTGCTATTTACTGGAAGCACCAGTGACCAGCAAACCTCTCTATTAAGACACGAAATAGACGTTAAAGGAATGGACTTCTAATATGTAAGCACTCCATAGTACAGGTGAAGACAGCCTGACAGTCCAGCCAAGCTGCTGCTGAATCAAAAGAATGGTGTGTCAATTCAATTGAAAGCAGCACAATCAAAAGACCCCTATACACGGGGGAGGGAAGTAGGGGTTTCAGTTTGGTGAGTGGGCTCTGGTAGTATCGTCAACATTGGGCAGCTCCAAAGTGTGAGATTTTTCACTTGTGAACTGTACTTCTCACCGGGCTGAAATCAGTAAACCGGGGGTGGTGGCGGTGGTGATATTGCAAGCGCCGTGGAGGCAGCCAAGCTACCAAATCTCTCTCAATCCTTTCTTTAACTTATTTTCTTCCTTTCCTCTCTTTATCCCCATGCCTAGCTGGAGCAAAGCAAACACACATCCTGGGGGGCAGGCCTGTCCCACTCTTAATAGTGCTGGTGAAAGCTGTTCTACTGAAACTGTTGGCCTCTTTTGAGCCAGAGGGGCACCAGGAATTACCAAGACTGTGGCACTGTGTACGACAGCATAATTCTGAGGTGCAAAAGCAGGATACAGTGATTTTTATGCCAGTTTTCCTAAAAAGCTGCGCATCTTTTATTTTATTTCACTCTCAGGATGGATATGTCGCTAGCAAGGCCAGAATTTATTGGCCAGTTCTCATTGCGGTGGTAATGAGCTGCATTCTTGAACCGCTGCAGTCCTTCCAGTGACGGAATCCCTGTGGTGCTGTTCGGGAGCCCCAGCGACGATGACGGAATGACAAATCTTATGTTCCAAGTTGGATTGGTGTTTACCTTGGAAAGGTGGTGGTGTCCCCATGTGCCTGTTACCCTTGTCCTTCCAGGCGGTAGAGGTCGTGGGTTTGGGAGGAGCTGTCGAAGGAGGCTTGGCGAGTTGCTACAGTGCGTCTTGTAGATGGTACACACTGCGGTCACGGTGTGCTGCTGGTGGATTTACATTTTAGACATTTCTGGGATTGGTCCAAAGTTGGATGGATCGGACTAGAATTTGTCACTGAGCCACATCAGGAGATATCTGGACTGAGGACTAAAAATGTGCTCAAAGAAGCATGTTTTAAGGAGCTTCTTAAAGGAAGAGAGAGTTTGAGAGGCAGTAAGGTTTAGGCAGAGAATTCCAGAGCTAAGGGCCCAGGCAGCTGAAGGCAGAGCCATTGATGGTGGGACAAAGGGAGTGGGTGATGAAAGAGAGGCCAGAGTAGGAGAGAAACACATGGATCTTGGAGGGTTGTTGCGTTGGAGGAGGTTACAGAGATAGGGAGGGGCAAGACATGGAGGGATTTGAACACAATGGATTGAAAATCATGGGCAGTCTTCTTATTCTTTGGCCTCCTTGTCTCGAGAGACAATGGGTAAGTGTCTGGAGGTGGTCAGTGGTTTGTGAAGCAGCGCCTGGAGTGGCTACAAAGGCCAATTTTAGAGTGACAGACTCTTCCACAGGTGCTGCAGATAAAATTGGTTGTTGGAGCTGTTACACAGTTGGCTCTCTCCTTACACTTCTGTCTTTTTTACTGCCAACTGCTAAGTCTCTTCGACCCGCCACTCTTTAGCCCCGCCTTTATGGCTGCCCGCCAGCTCTGGCGATCGCTGGCAACTGACTCCCATGACTTGTGGTCAATGTCACAGGACTTCATGTCGCGTTTGCAGACGTCTTTAAAGCGGAGACATGGACGGCCGGTGGGTCTGATGCCAGTGACGAGCTCACTGTGCAATGCGTCCTTGGGGATCCTGCCATCTTCCATGCGACTCACATGGCCAAGCCATTTCAAGCGCCGCTGACTCAGTAGGGTGTATATGCTGGGGATGTTGGCCGCCTCGTGTTGGAAATATGGTCCTGCCACCTGATGCCAAGGATTCTCCGGAGGCAGCGAAGATGGAGTGAGTTGAGACGTCGCTCTTGGCTGAATACGTTGTCCAGGCCTCGCTGCCATAGAGCAAGGTACTGAGGACACAGACTTGATACACTCGGACTTTTGTGTTCCGTGTCAGTGTGCCATTTTCCCACACTCTCTTGGCCAGTCTGGACATAGCAGCAGACGCCTTTCTCATGCGCTTGTTGATTTCTGCATCTAGAGACGGGTTACTGGTGATAGTTGAGCCTAGGTAGGTGAACTCTTGAACCACTTCCAGAGCGTGGTCGCCAATATTGATGGATGGAGCATTTCTGACATCCTGTCCCGTGATGGTCGTTTTCTTGAGGCTGATAGTTAGGCCAAATTTGTTGCAGGCAGCCGCAAACCTGTCGATGAGACTCTGCAGGCACTCTTCAGTGTGAGATGTTAATGCAGCATCGTCAGTAAAGAGGAGGTCCCTGAGGAGGACTTTCCGTACTTTGGTCTTTGCTCTAAGACGGGCAAGGTTGAACAACCTGCCACCTGATCTTGTGTGGAGGAAAATTCCTTCTTCAGAAGAGTTGAACGCGTGTGAGAGCAGCAGGGAGAAGAAGATCCCAAACAGTGTGGGTGCGAGAACACAGCCCTGTTTCACGCCACTCAGGATAGGAAAGGGATCTGATGAGGCACCGCTGTGCTGAATTGTGCCTTTCATATTGTCATGGAATGAGGTGATGATACTTAGTAGCTTTGCTGGACATCCGATCTTTGCTAGTAGTCTGAAGAGACCACGTCTGCTGACGAGGTCAAAGGCTTTGGCGAGATCTATGAAAGCAATGTAGAGGGGCATCTGTTGTTCACGGCATTTCACCTATAGCTGGCGAAGGGAGAACAGCATGTCAATGGTGGATATCTCTGCTCGAAAGCCACACTGTGCCTGAGGGTAGACACGCTCAGCCAGCTTCTGGAGTCTGTTTAAAATGACACCAGCGAAGACTTTCCCCAATATGCTGAGCAGGGAGATTCCACGGTAGTTGTTGCAGTCACCGCGGTCACCTTTGTTCTTATAGAGGGTGATGATATTGGCATCGTGCATGTCCTGAGGTACTGCTCCCTCGTCCCAGCACAGGCAAAGCATTTCATGCAGAGCTGAGAGTATAGCAGGCTTGGCACTCTTGATTATTTCAGGGGTAATGCCGTCCTTTCCAGGGGCCTTTCCACTGGCTGGAAAATCAGTGGCATCACTGAGTTCTGATTTTGTTGGCTGTTCGTCCAGCTCATCCGTGACTGGCAGATACCAGGGATTATCTGACAAGCTTCCTGCCGAGTGCAAAGACCCACCAGATTCATGGGGTCTCGGGGGAAATTCTATGCTAGTGTATGTGTGGTGCTGCATAGTGTGTTGTATGCTTCAGTATCGGGGTGCTTTGTTGAAGGTGGTCCTGGGAGCTGAGCAGCGATGCACAGCCGTTAACTGCACCTTTTCTGAGGGTTAACTGTTGGGTTAGCTCACTATTCCTTGTCGTGTCTGAAGTGTGTGGTTGCATACTGTCATGGGCTTGTTCTTGGGCGTGTTGTGCGGTTGGTAAAGACTGTAACTCTTCCAGCGCCTTCTGCTGAATAAACCGCCAGCGTGCTCAACCGTCATGCCCCCATTCCGCTCCGCACCAGTCTTCTCCCACCCCCACCCCCGCTGTCCTCCTCCTTGCTGTCTACAGCTCCACAGACGCTGGGCTACTCACTCTGCTATCTCACCCAAGCAGCTATTTTCGCTTCGACGCTTGGCAGTTGGTGGTGAGGAGTGGGGGGGCTGGGGGTCTTCACAGCCAAGTCTGATCCTGTCCTCACAAAAAACAAAAGAGGAAGTGCTGGAACTACTCAGCAGGTGTGGCAGCATCTGTGGCGACAAAAGCACAGTTAACGTTTCGGGTCGATGACCTTTCATCTGAACTGGCAAAGGTTAGAAATGCAATAGGTTTTAAGCAGTGAAGTTAAGGGGGCGGGGAGTAGGGGGAAGAACAACAAAAGGGAAGGTCTGTGATCGGGTGAAGGGCAGGAGGGATTAAATGAGAAAAGGTTTCATGGGACAAAGCCAAGTAAAGAAACAAAAGCTGTGTCTGGATGAGCAGCCGTCAGATGGGGAGTGGGAACCTGGCTGATTCCCTCCCCTCCCCTCCCCTCCCTTGCCCCGGCCAGTGCTCCCCCATTCCCTGTCTGAGAGGGTGTGAGCACCAATTCTGATGCCTCCAGTGGGAAAACAGTAACCCAGCAAAAAACTGCTCAGAGAACCCAGCAACCTCTTGATCTGTGTCCCTGGATGAAGACCACTCTGAGCCGTCCCTTTTCAGCTGTCGTATAAAATTATATAGAGTTAGAATTGGAGAGCTGAGTGCAGTTATGTTCCCCACCCTTGTTTTGCAGAACTTGATTCCGACTGTTCCCTGTGTTACTGGTTCTGACGTGACCCATGAAGATTCAGAGTCTTCGGTGAAGTACTTCTGAAGTGTCGTCGCTGTTGTAATGTAGCTAACGCGGCAGTCAGTTTGTGCACAGCAAGATCCCGCAAACAGCAATGCGATTGTGACCTGATAATCTGTCTTCGTAACAATCGGCCAGAACAACGGGGAGAACTCCCCTTGTATGTTCACCGGAGAGCGCAGACGGGGCCTTGGTTTAACGTCTCATCTGAAAGGCGGCACCTCCGACAGTGTGGCGCTCCCTCAGTACTGCAGTCAGCCTGGATTCGTGTGTTTTGAGTCTCGAGTGGGTCTCCACCTCACCAGCCTTTTGACTAAAAGGTGAGAGTGCTACCCGCCGACCCTGGGTCTTCAATGAAGGTGCACCAAGGCCGAGTGTCAGGAATGCATTAAGTAAATACTGAGGGCTTAGTGTTCAGCATGTCCCCTAAACCCTCAGGGAGCCCAAAGGTTCAGCCCCTCTGTTTCCTCAACGCGTCACCTCTGGCCTCCAGGAAGCTGCTCAAGTTTATTCACGCAATGGTGAAAAATATTCATTCACAAATGAAAAAACAGCCCCAGGGTGCACCTCCTAAAGCCACGATTCTGTCGATGAGTGAATCTGCTTGCCCACGCCCAGTCAATGTGATGCCTCCCATTGTGCACTATCCTTTGAGGCGGGCTGTGTTGTTTCAATGACTAAGCTGCTGCTGTCAGCCTCCCTCTCTTCATCTGATAGGAAATGGTTTGGTTCCTGAATCAGCCAGATGAGATTCAAATGATGGAAGACTGTGAGGAGTTCCCCAGAACTGGGAAGGGGAAAAGGCAATAGACCCTGACAAGTCTATCCCTTTCTGAGGAATCTCGATCCCTCTTCACACCGTACCTCTGTCTTCTTTCTCTCCGTTTGCACATCTAAATGCCTCTTAAGCCCATTTATACAAACATATGAAATTAGCAGGGAAAGGCCCACTGGTCCCTGAAGCCTGGCCCACATCACAATGGTCGGAGAATCCTGATTAGACTCGGCATCCCTCCGCTCCCCACTGGGAGAGGAAAGCCAACAGCACAAAAATTCAGGACCACAAAGGGGAAAGAATACTCTGGAAAATGTCCTCTCTTTGCCACCCTCAGGCAATCGAGACCAGTCCAGTAGATTACATGCACCAAGCGATGTCTATGAAGCCACTCGCCGAGGAACAGGCGTGGGCTGTTTTAGCCCGTAGGAGCTGCACCCATCCAGGCAAGTGGGAGGGTATTCCATCACACTCCTGACGTGTGCCTTGTAGATGGTGGACCGGCTTTAGGGAGTCAGGAGGTGAGTTAACTCGCCACAGAATTCCCAGCATCTGACCTGCTCTTGTCGCCACACTGTTTATCTGACTGGTCCAGTCAATGATAACCCCCAGAATGTTGATGGGGAATTCAGGATGGTAATACTATTGAATGTCAAGGAGAGATGGTTAGATTCCCTCTCGTTGGAGATGACCATTTGCTTGGTGCAAATGTTACTTGCCACTTATCAGCCCAAGCCTGAATATTGTCCGGGTGACCCCCGATTGGCCGAGCTCTAATTTCAAGGTTATGCCCCCCCCACCCCCAACCAGAGGGAACAGTTTCTCTCCACCCTATTGACTCTTTAAGCAACTTATTGAAACACTTCCACTAGATTCCCCCTTAATCTTCTGTATATGATGTGATCTCTGCACCAGTCCAGCCACCTCCAGAAGGCAATACAGACAGTCAGAACCTACCACACCAGCTGGCTCATTCCTCTTCCTTCAGCGCCCTTCCCCGGTAACGTATTCCATAACTCTGCCCCTTTTGATGGTAAAGGTTCCACCTGACTCCCATTCTTACTGCTCGCTTCCCAAATTTTACCTCATTTCCCCATCACTCCCCCCCTCCAGCATTTGAACCCTTCGCCTCAGTGAACAGTTTGTCAGGATCAAGCTTGCACAATTATCCCGGATAAGCTGGAAAACTTCCTTTCGGTTTTCTGGACGTTAAAAAGAAAGCAGCCCAGTGTGGTGCCAGTTTGGCTCAGTTGGTAACACTGGCTTCTGGAAGAGGAGGTTGTGGGTTCAGGTCCCGCTCCAGACCTTGAGCACATAATCTAGGCCAATGCTGCACTGTGGGAAATGCCACATTTCGGATGAGACGCTAAACCAAAGTCCCACGTGCCTGTAAAAGATTTCACTTTTAATGATATCTCCTGGTCAACATTCATCCCTCAAATAAAACACCTAAATAGATTAACTGGCCATTCACCTCACTGTAATCTCGGAGACCTTGTTGTGTTCAACATTCCCCCGCAGCCCTTAGAATAGTCAAATAGCCCATCCATACTCACTATCAAAGCTTGCACATGAAAAATGGAAGAAGGACTCTCATTTACACAGTGCTGGTCATAACTTCAGTATGTACCAAAGCACTTTCCCGCCACTGAACTACTTCTGAAGAGGACTCACTGTTGTTATGTAGGAAACACAGTGGCCAAGTTGCACACAGCAAGCTCCCACAAACAGCAATGTGACAATGACCAGATAATCTGTTTTCATGATAATGATTGGGCAAAAATAATGTTGGCCAGGACACAACTCCCCCGCTCTTCTTCGAATTGGAGCCATGGGATCTTTTACATCCACCTGAGAGGGAAGGCGGGGCCTCAGTTTAATGTCGCATCCGAAAGACGGCATCTCCAACAGTGCAGCACTCCCGCAGTACTGCGCTGGAACGTCAGCGCAGATTTTCGCACTGAAATCTCTGGAGTGGGACTCGAACGCACAGTCTTTGAATTCAGAGATGAGAATACAACCCACTGAGCTACAGTCAACACTTGGAGGAAATTGGGGCTGGAGAAGGGCAAATAATTTTTAATGGTGCTTTTCTGCATGTTTGCCTGAAATTGTTTGCTCCTTTCTCCCCCGCCCCAACCATCAACTGAATTGAATGTCCTCAGTCAATCTATTGAGGGATGGTGAGTATCAGTGAATGCCAAGCTTTCTTCTAGCTGGTGCCTTTAACTATTTTAGGCTAAATGCAGAACATTCTTCGTAAGAGCTGGCACAGACTCAGTGGGCTTTAATGGCCTCTTTCCGTGCTGTAATATTCTATAACATAACTCTGTGCCTGTTTCCAATGCCTCTTCTCTGGTGTCTGCACAGGGAAATGCGTGACTTCAGTCAGGCGTTGGGCAGTCTGAGACTCGGCCTCAAACACAGCCCCTTCAAAGCCACATTGCTTGTAAGTTAGTTTTTGCCTTTATTCTACAATGAGCTGATCTCCTGTCGAAACAAAGTCTCCCATTTTCATGCACTCGTCCCTCTGCTTGTCTCTTAGCAACTGTATGTCCGTGGTGAACTAATAGAGGTCTTCTAAAATTCTGAAAGCGTTTGATAGTGTAGACCTGGAGAAGATGTTTCCAATTGTGTGTGGGGGAGACCAAAACAAGGGGCCATAAGTATAAGATAGTCACCAATACTAGGGCGGCACAGTGGCGCAGTGGTTAGCACCGCAGCCTCACAGCTCCAGTGACCCGGGTTCAATTCTGGGTACTGCCTGTGTGGAGTTTGCAAGTTCTCCCTGTGTCTGCGTGGGTTTTCTCCGGGTGCTCCGGTTTCCTCCCACCGCCAAAAGACTTGCAGGTTGGTAGGTAAATTGGCCATTATAAATTGTCACTAGTATAGGTAGGTGGTAGGGAAATATAGGGACAGGTGGGGATGTGGTAGGAATATGGGATTAGTGTAGGGTTAGTATAAATGGGTGGTTGATGGTCGGCACAGACTCGGTGGGCCGAAGGGCCTGTTTCAGTGCTGTATCTCTTTAAAAAAAAATACATCCAAAAGAGAATTCAGGGGAAACTTCTTTAGCCAGACAGTGGTTAGGATGTAGAGCCAGCCGCCAGAAAAAGTGGTTGAGGAGATTATCATAGACAGGTTTACAGGGAAGCTCAGTCAGTACATGAGGGAGAAAGGTAGAGAAGCATAACAGAGGCAAAATACTGCAGATGCTGGAAATCTGAAATAAAAGCAGAAAGTTCTGGAAATACTCAGCAGGTCAGGTAGCATCTGTGGAGCGAGAAGCAGAGTTAACGTTTCAGGTCTGTGACCTTTCATCCAAAAGCATGACCCCGAGCATGGTCGCTTGCCATTTCAACACACCCCACCCCCCCTCCCCGCTCTCATGCCCTCATTTCTACCCTTGACCTGCTGCAGTGTTCCAGTGAACATCAACGCAAGCTCGAGGAGCAGCACCTGATCTTTCCATTAGGCACTCTACAGCCTCGTGGACTCAACCTTGAGTTCAGCAATTTCAGAGCATGACTGGCCTTTTTTTGTATCTTTTTTTAATTAATTTATTTTTTAACCACTGCCTGTTTTTCATGTAGTCAGAGCTGCTCATTATTCTGCCATTAACACTCTCTCTGAACTGATGCTTTTTCTTTCACCACAAGCATGAACACTCTCTTTGCCTTTGTCCCAAGACAGCTTTGTTATTTAATCTCTCCTGCCCTCTGCCCTATCACACACCTTCCCTTTAGTTCCCTTCCCCACCACTGCCCCCCTCAACTTCACTTGCTTAAAACCTAATTCTTTTCTAACCTTTACCAGTTCTGATCAAAGGTCACAGACCTGAAACGTTAACTCTGTCTCTCTCTCTCTCTCTCTCTCTCCACAGAAGCTACCAGACCTGCTGAGTATTTCCAGCACTTTCTGTTTTTAATTTAGGAATAGAAGGATACGCTGATGAGGCTAGATGAAGAGGGCTGGGAGCATAAATACCAGTATGACCCATTTGGGCTGAATGGCCTGTTTCTGTTCTGTAACATTCCACATAATTCTCTTTTTTGTCTTCATAGTGTTGTAATATTAAGAGACTTTAATCTATTTAAAATAAACTGGTTAAAGGCTCTGTTAAATGACTAAAAATTATTACAATGAACAGTTACCAGGCTCTGGTCTTTTTCCACCTCTGCTATCTCTGTCTTTGTTTGTATGTCACTCTCACACTTTTCTCACTTCAACACTATGCCCATTTGCTTTCGATTCTCTTGCTCGCTGTACTTCCTTCTGCCAGTCTCTGCATTTCCATTGGAGGGAGCGAGGCTGGTTGGAAGGGAGGGAGGGGAGGTGATCACTACTGACAGAACCTTTCTGTGCTTTACGAAGACTAAGGTCTGCTGTGGCATTGCTCAGCATGAGCAGTAGCAGAGCGTGGGTATAGTAGCCCAGTTATGTTACTGGATGAGAAGGGAAGGAGAAAGAAATGAAAGACTTGCATTTGTATCGCACCTTTCACAACCTCAGGACCTCCCAAAGCACTTTACAACCAATGAAGTAAATTTGAAGTGTAGTCACTGTTGTAATGCAGGAAACGTGGCAGCAGATTTGTGGGGACCAAGCTTTCCCCAAACAACAACGTAACAATGATAAGATAATCTGTTTTAGTGATGTGGACTGAGGGGTAAATATTGGCCAGGACACCGGGGAGAATTTCCCTGCTCTTTTAATAACATCATGGGATCTTTTAGATCCACCCGAGAGGGAAGATGTCTCATCTGGCAGACAGTGCAGTGCTCCCCCAGAACTGCGCTGGGCGTGTTAACATAGATTATAGACACCAGTCTCCGTTGTGGTACTTGAGCTAGCAACCTGCTCATGTAAGAGGTGAGAATGCTACTGAATAATCCACGGCTAACACCCGAGAGGAGAGGAGGAGAGAGAGTGGGTGAAGAAGAAGGGATCTGTTTTCTATGAAACAAGTGTTTGCCATCAATTCCACTTCTAGTACATTGTTTAAACCTACATTACCTGATCTTAGCTGTTATGGGGAGTCAGGATTGTCCCCTCCAAGCCATTTGGATGACTGGATAGAGTTCTGTGAATGCTGTATCTGGGTTCGAGAAAAGTCTGTCCTGAGCAGGACAGTTAACACTCCAGGTTGGAGCCAAGCGATACAAACAGGACCCTGTCCCATTGGATGTGGAGTGCACCCAAAGACATTAGGGGGAGTATGGGATGCAGTTAGATGTTTGACTGGGTCAGTTAGATTAGTGGAGGGAGCAGCTGCACTGGGAGCAAATTACCTTTGTTTGGGGGCGGCGCAGTGGTTAGCACCGCAGCCTCACAGCTCCAGGGACCCAGGTTCAATTCTGGGGACTGCCTGTGCGGAGTTTGCAGGTTCTCCCTGTGACCGCGTGGGTTTTCACCGGGTGCTCCGGTTTCCTCCCACAGCCAAAGACTTGCAGGTTGATAGGTAAATTGGCCATTGTAAATTGCCCCTAGTGTAGGTAAGTGGTAGGGGATATGGGATTACTGTAGGGCTAGTATAAATGGGTGGTTGTTGGTCGGCACAGACGTGGTGGGCCGAAGGGCCTGTTTCAGTGCTGTATCTCTAAATAAAATAAAATAAAAAAATAAATAAAATACTGTCCTTGTCTGTGAAGCTAAGGTTAAATAGTTATACTGGGGATCTGCCAGCATTTCAGTGGCTGAGGGAAGGGAGTTGCTGTCAGTGCCTTCCTGACCCGAGTTGTCAGTTTAGATGCACATCACCTGCTTACACTTGTGAATAACTGGCGCACCGCTTAATTGCACAATAAATGTTTGAAGGTCCCTCAGCTCTGAAGGTGCTGTGAGCTGCTTGATTAAATGCCACCGTCGCACATAATGGTTACTTGTCATTGGCTCTGGCCGTCTGCTGGATTCTCGTGAGGCTTATTGACTGGGCTGTGTGGAAATAGCCTGCGGATCCACATAACTAGCAGTACCTCACAGAAGGAACTATGTGGAAATAGCCTGCTGATCGCTCTCATCCTCTCTTATCTCCTGTAGGCTCTGCTTTTCACCCTGTTGATGTTCTCCAGCCTGAGGAGTGTGGGATTGAGACTCTTCTCCATGGCGACAGAAAGCTACGTGTCCGGGACCCACTCTGCGGCCTTCGTTACGTGCCCCAACCTGGAGGTTGCCAAAGACATTGCACGGTGAGACAGGAGCTGTTTCATCTGCCGCTTTCCGGGTTCTTGTGTCTAAGTTGGTGGATGATTTATCCAATTCCCTTTTGAAAGTTACTATTAAAACTGCTTCGTCTGCCCTTTCAGCTGGTGCTTTCCAGATTATCTCAGCTCGCTGCAGAATTTTGTTTTCCTCGTGTCGCCTCTAGATTTTTTTTAAACAATGCTCTTAAGTCTATGGCCTCTGGTTACCAATCCTCCCGTCAGTGGAAACTGTTTGTCCCGATTTAGTCTACTAAAAAAGACCCTTATCATTTTGAGCACCCCTATTAAATCACCCCTGGACCCACTCTGCCCTCAGGAAGTTGGATAAGCACATGAAGAGAAAGCATTTGCAGGGCTGCGGGGAAAGGGCAAGGGCGTGGGACTAGCTGAGTCACTCTTGCAGAGGGCCAGCACAGACACAACAGGCCGAATGGCCTCCTTCTGTGCTGTATCCATTCGATGATTCTATGAGAACAACCCTGGCCTCTCCAGTCCCTCCTATCTGTAATATTAAACCGCAAACTTCTGCTAACTGTTCCCTTTGAAGTTTAATTTTCAGCGAGCCTCAAAAGTATGAGATATATGTGTATATATCATCAGTTCCAGCTTGTCTCCGTAGCACTTGGACCCCTGTGTCAAAAGGTTCTGTGTCCGAGCCCTTTTGCACAACTTGAACACACCATCTAAGCTCGCACCTCAGTAGAAGCGCCGAAGGAGGCCTGCTTTGACTGAGCTGCCAATTTTCTGATGAGACTTTAAATCGTGGTCCCAATTACCAACTGAATGGGAAGGATACTAGAACACCTTTTCGGAAGAAAAGCAGGAGAGATCATCTGATGTGCTGGTCTGACACCCCATCCCTCAACCCACTCCGTCAGAATCGGCTAACTGGCCGCTCGTAACGTTGCACAGAAATTACAAAATGGGAACAGGCAGCTCGGCTCAGCCAGTCTGTTGTTCTTTACACTCCACACCAGTAGTGGGCCCAATCCCTTTACGCACATCCCTTCACCTCCCCCCCCCCCCCCCCCCCCTTTCCATCAACCACTTATCTAAGCTGTTCCTGCATGTTCACAAACTCTCTGCTTCAGTTACTAATTACAGTCGTGCGTTCCACAGCCTCAAACCTTTATCGATGAGACGGTGCATGAAAGAGGCCGTTGTTTGGTCCTCTGTGCCAAAAAGAATGTTTTCCTTCTCTCTGTCCGTTAATGTTATGTCTGTGTCCCCACAATCTAGATCCCTCAATCACTGGCAGCAGGTTGTTGTTGACAACTCTGTCCCTTCATAATTTTAAACCTCTACTAAATCGCCATATAATCTTCTTTGTGTTTGTAGTTCCACTCACCAGGCAGCATCGGAATGAATCTGCCTCAACGTCTTTCCTCTAGTGTGGAGCCCAAAGCTACACACAAGACTCCAACCACGGCCTTACTGAGATTTTATATCGATTCACCGTTGCATCTGTTACGTTCTGTTTGTCTGGTCACGAAACCCAGTATTTTTACTGGGCTCGCATAAGTGGCCCTTATCCACTTGCGGTGCGGCTTTTAATGTCTAGTAAACGTGAACCACGCCCGAATCCATCTCAACCAGCTTTCCCAAAATGTTTCTGCAATGTGAGCATCATTGACAAGGCCAGCATTTGTTGCCCATCGCTAATTACCCTTGAGATGGTGGTGGTGGTGAGCCACCCTCTTGAACCGCTGCAGTCCATTTGGGGTAGGTACACTCACAGCGCTGTTAGGGAGTGCGTTCCAGGTTTTTGACCCAGTGACAGTGAAGAAACGGCGATATAGTTCCATGTCAGGATGGTGTGGAGGGGAATTTGCAGGTGGTGGTAGTCCCATACACCTGCTGCCTTTCTCCTTCTAGTTGGTTGTGGTCACGGGTTTGGAAGGTGCTGTCTAAGGAGCCTTGGTGAATTGCTGCAGTACATCTTGTAGATGGTACACACAGCTGCCACGGTGTGCCGATGCTGGAGGGAGTGAATGTTTAAAGTGGTGGATGGGGTGCCAATCAAGCGGGCTGCTTTGCCCTGGCCGGTGTCGAGCTTCTTGAGTGTTGTTGGAGCTGCACCCATCCAGGCAAGCGGAGAGTATTCCATCACACTCCTGACTTGTGCCTTGTAGATGGTGGACAGGCTTTGGGGAGTCAGGAGGTGAGTTACTTGCTGCAGAATTCCCAGCCTTTGATTCTTGTAGCCACTGTGTTTATGTGGCTGGTCCAGTTCAGTTTCTGGTCAATGGTAACCCCCAGGATGTTGATAGTGGGGGATTCAGTGATCATAATGCCATCGAACATCAAGGGGAGATGGTTAGATTCTCTCTTGTGTGAGATGGTCATTTCCTGGCACTTGTGTGGCATAAAATCTTACTTGCCACTTATCAGTCCAAGTCTGAATGTTGTCCAGGTCTTGCTACATGCGGGCGCGGACTGCTTCAGTATCTGAAGAGTCGCGAATGGTGCTGAACATTGTCCAATCATCAGCAAACATCCCCACTTCTGACCTTATGATGGAGGGAAGGTCATTGATGAAGCAGCTGAAGATGGTTGGGCCCAGGACACTACCCTGAGGAACTCAGACTGAGTATGGACAAGCAGGTTGCTGAGTAAGTGCTGCTTGATAACACTGTCAGTGACACCTTCCGTCACTCTGCTGATGATTGAGAATAGACTGATGAGGTAGTGATTGGCCAGATTGGATAAATGAAAGCAGCAATTCATGCTTTGCGATGCACAGTGGCCGTTGTTAAGGAAGAAATAGCAGGACATTTAGCAAAACATAATGCAATCAAACAGAGTCAACATGGTTTTATGAAAGGGAAATCATGTTTAACAAATTTGTTAAGAGTTCTTTGAGGATATAACAACAGAGTGGATAAAGGGGAACCGGTAGATGTTGTGTATTCGGATTTTCAGAAGGTGTTCGATAAGGTGCCACATGAAAGGTTATTACATAAAATAGGAGCTCAGGATATTGGGGGTAATGTGTTGGCATGGATTGAGGATTGGCTAACACACACAGAAGGCAGAGAGTTGGGATCAGTGGGTCTTTTTCAGGTTGGAAAGCTGTAACTAGTGGGGTGCCACAAGGATCGGTCCTAGGACCTCAACTATTTACTATCTATATTAATGACTTGGAGGAAGGGACAGAGTCTAGTGTATCCAAATTTGATGACGATACAAAAATATGTGGGAAGGCATGTTGTGATGAGGACACAAAGAATCTGCAAAGGGATATAGATAGGTTAAGTGAGTGGGCAAAAACTTGGCAGATGGTGTTCAATGTTGGGAAAGTGTGAGGTAATCCACTTTGGTAGGAAGAATAAAAAGGTAGATTATTATTTAGATGGAGGAAGACTACAAAATACCGCAGTACAGAGGGATCTGGGTGTTCTTGTTCATGAAACTCAAAAAGTCAGCATGCAGGTGCAGCAAGTAATTAGGAAGGCAAATGGAGTTTTGGCCTTTATTGCTAGGGGGTTAGAGTTTAAAAATAGGGACGTCTTGTTACAACTGCACAGGGCGTACAGTAATGAGGCCACACCTGGAGTACTGCGTACAGTTTTGGTCCCCGTATTTAAGGAGGGATATACTAGCATTGGAGGCAGTTCAGAAAAGGTTCACTAGGCTGATTCCTGGGATGAAGGGGTTGTCTTATCAAGAGCGGCTAAACAGGTTAGACCTTTATTCATTGGAGTTTAGAAGAATGAGAGGTGATCTTATAGAAACATATAAGATTTTAAGGGGGCTTGACAGGGTAGATGTTGAGAAGATGTTTCCACTAGTGGGGGAATCTCAAACTAAGGGACATAATTACAGAATAAGGGGGCACACATTTAAAACTGAGATGTGAAGGAATTTCTTCTCTCAAAGGGTGGTGAATCTCTGGAATTCTCTGCCTCAGAGACTTGTGGAGGCTAGGTCACTAAATGTATTTAAGGAGGAGG
This sequence comes from Heterodontus francisci, assembly GCF_036365525.1. Classification (NCBI taxonomy): domain Eukaryota; kingdom Metazoa; phylum Chordata; class Chondrichthyes; order Heterodontiformes; family Heterodontidae; genus Heterodontus; species Heterodontus francisci. Next base: position 15,478,757 of record NC_090399.1, read on the forward strand.
TAGATAGATTTTTGAAATCTCGGGGAGTCGAGGGTTAGTCGGAGCAGGCCCGAAAGAGAAGTTGAGGACTGGGACAGATCAGCCATGATCTTATTGAATGGTGGGGCAGGCTGAAGGGGCTGAATGGCCTACTCCTGCTCCTATTTCTTGTGTTGTGTTCTTGATAGTTTTTTGCTCTGTTTAAACCCTCCAGGGGCGTTGTACAGAAGAAGCTGGCTGCCTGTGTGAACATTGTCCCACAGATAACATCTGTGTAAGTGAGTCTTTGATGGAATAGACGGACGGTACACCCAGAAACAAGCCATTGGACGCAACCAGTCTGTGTCGGGATTTTTACATCCCATTTCTCCACTTTCCCATTCTCTCTCTGACCCTGTCTTTCCTCCACTTAACCCCAATCGAATCTTGAATATTGACCACTCACAGCTCCGAGTTAAATGACCAGTCAATCTATTTTACTGATATTGGTCTTTGGATATTGGGTACAGGACGCTGGACGGACACCTCGGCCATGAGATCTTTTTATCTCTGCATTCATGGGATGTGGGCATCCCTGGCCAGGCCAGCATTTATTGCCCATCCCTAAGTGCCCTTTGAGAAGGTGGTGGTGAACTGCCTTGATGAGCTGCTGCAGTCCCCCAGCTGGAGAAGGTGCTCCCACAGAGCTACTAGGGAGGGGATTAACCTATCAACCTGCAAGTCTTTGGCATGTGGGAGGAAACCGGAGCACCCGGAGGAAACCCACGCAGACACAGGGAGAACTTGCAAACTCCACACAGGCAGTAGCCAGAATTGAACCCGGGTCACTGGAGCTGTGAGGCTGCGGTGCTAACCTTTGGCTCAGCGTTGGAAGGGGGGGGGTATGGTAGCAGAGTGGTTATGGAATGATGAGCCCGAGGCCCAGATGAACGAACCAGCCACATGCGTTCAAATCCCACCATGGCAGCTCGGGAATTTAAGTTCAATTAATTAATTAAACCTGTAATGAAAGTTTACTTTCAGTAATGAAAATACAGGATTGTCATTTTTTTTTTTAAAAACATCTGGTTCATTGATGTTCTTTAGGAAAGGAAACCCGCTGTCTTTACCCAGTCTGGCCTGCATGTGACTCCAGACCCACAGCAATATATGGTGGACTCGTTACTGCCCTCTGAAGTGGTATAGCAAGCCATTCAGTTGTATTCAAGAAGGCAGCTCACCACTGCCTCCTCAGTGCAGGTTATGAAGTGAATCTGTGAGCCGCTGATCTGCTGACACTTTGTTGAAGTAGTTGAGCGGGGGGGGGGACCCCAAACGTTTTGCCGCACTCTTAGTGGCAATGCAACGTGTCCACTGACATCATCAGCCCATGTCACTTCATTTGTTGTCAGCCGTGGCTCAGTGGATAGCATTCTCACCTCTGGGTCAGGAGGTCCTGGGTTCAGGTCCTGCTCTAGGAACTTGAACACAGAAATCGAGGCTCACACTCCAGTGCAGTACTGAGCGAGTGCCACACTGTCGGAGGTGCCATCTTTCAGATGAGACGTTAAGCCAAGTCTGTGCTCTCCGGTGGATGTAAAGTATCCCGTGACGCTGTTTTGAAGAAGAGCGGGTGAGTTATCGACAGTGTCCTGGCCAATATTTATCCGTCAGCCAACATCACAAAAACAGATTATCTGACCGTTATCACATTGCTGTTTGTGGGATCTTGCTGTGTGAAAATTGGCTGCCACATTTCCTACGGTTACAACAGTGACTACACTTCCAAAGTACATCATTGGCTGTAAAGAGCTGTGGGACATCATGATGTGAAAGGCGCTATATAAATGCAGGATTTTTTTTTTTCAGAGTGCGTGCTTTATTTGGTTTGATGTTTTGATCACGCAATATTTTAAATTCCTTTCTTTCCATCTCTAGATACGAGTGGAAAGGGAACGTTGAAGAAGACAGCGAAGTTCTGCTTGTGAGTTTTCAGATTACAACACATCTTTTGGACAAATGCAGAATGAATGTGTCTGTGCAGAATTATATATTTAATATAAATACAGCACAGGTGGAAGCCAGATCTGAACAAGCCTGGGGCAATGAAGGGAGGGGGCTGATGGTGAGGTCAGAGAGGTTGGTTATCAGGGGGCTTTCGAAGATGCAGAGAGATGTGGTATGGGGAGGAGGTGTTTGCGGGGAGAGAGCTCCAGAGTGTGGGGCACAATACTCTTCTCCTTGGGGCACAAGAGATTAAGGAGAGATTTGATCAAGGTCTATAAGATTATAGAAAGAAAAGCTGCTCCCATTAGCTGAAAGTACAAGGGCCAAAAGACACAGATTTGAGGCTTTGGGCAAGAGATAGAGGAGGGAATGTGAGGAAGGATGTTTTTTTATGCAGCGAGTGCTGAGAATGTGGAACTCACTACCACAGCGAGTGCTTGACGTCAATAATATAGACTCATTGAAGGGGAGGCTAGATAAGCACATGAGGGAGGAGAGAATAGAGGATTATGCTGATAGAGTTAGATCAGGAAAGATGGGAGGAAGCTCGAGTGGAGCTTAGACTGGATGGGCTGAATGGCCTGTATGTCCTGTGCAAAACATGAGTTTGTTTAATAACTGTGCAGTTCCGCCGGGTGAAGGTGAAAACATCAGTCAATGTGTTTGCTCTTTAATTGTGTGCAGTTCTGAAAATCTTTACCTCGGTCAAAGGTTGTTTCCCTGGGAACGATGATGACATTTCATCTCATGCAGTTATGAGAGATGTCGTCATCCACTGCCCTGACTTTCGATATCACAGTGGAGATTGTCCCAATCCACCTGCAAACAGATCAAAGGAGCTTGGAGTGGAGGGTTTGACCAGCAGTTTGTGTCTGTTAGCTTTGACAAGAGAACTTGGGCTTGATCCCACAGCCTTTCTGCCACAGAGGGGAGAGTGCCAGGGCTGAGTCAAGCCCATGGCAGGGGATCATCCTCGGGATGCCTCCAATTATAGCAATTTGATCTGTGCCCTTAAAGGAACCAGCTGCACCTCAGCGATAGTGCATTGCGTTGGAGATGGTTTCACTCCAGCTACCTGTGGAACTCGACAAGAGTTAGAATTAGTGCTGGCTCATTCAGGAGAGGAGAGGAGAGGAGAGGCATAGCAGGGTAATGAAACAGAGAGAATGACGGGGACATGTGAGGTCGAGTGAAATAAATGACAGGAGCTTGAAGGGGTTGAAATTGGACCTGGGATGGGAATGCGAAACAGATGTGTCTCGTTCGTGGCCTGCTTTATGCCCTGCCCTCGTATTGGCAGCCACTCTCTTCAGCGGCACCGAATATTGGGCCGCAAATCCCATTTTGCCTGTTTTGTGTCCCGCACAGGTCCAATTTCACCCCCCCCCCCCTAAAGTCTGTTAATGCAGAAAATGCTGGGAGCTCTCAGCATTGCAGCCAACGTCTGTTCCTGTGCAAATGCTTCCCGAGCTGCATGAACGTTCCCAGCATTTCCTCCTGTTTTTTTTTAATGGAGGTTTCCAGCGGCCGCAGTACATTGGCTTTTATTCCGTCGATGTTTAAGTGTTAACTGATTTTCCGCGCGTTCTGGAATGTGTGAGCCAGCCTCGTGCTGCCTCTGTTGTTGGCACTGCACGGTGCCAGGTGGACTTCAGCTTGGTTCTGCTTCAACACAAGGTGGCGGTGGTCCAGCAGGGGTCTGTCTCCTCGTATAGAAGCTCCCAGGTTTGATGTGAAGGGTCCTGCGGTGACTGACTCCTGTGTCAGGGGAAACAGAGCACATCTGCCTCAGCTGGCTGTCGGCCGGATGGCAGTAACCCGGGGCTGGGTAAAACATCTGCTGTCGCTCCTGCGGGATGTACAAGCACGGTCGACGCCCAGTTTGAGGGTCACGATTCACTGAACTGCCATCAGTTCTCGTGTGAAGTAGCTGACTTGGACACAGCACTTGTAGCGGAGGACCAGCCTGTGTTTCCTTTCTGTCCACAGTATACAAAGTTTAAGAGTTAATGCCTCAATGGAAACCAGTTCACCTCAAAGATATTGACCTCCCACCTTAGGTACAGCAGAGCTGATGGGTCACTTTTCTGAGAGCATTGTGATTGGGATGGGGATGTTGGCTGAGGGACCGGGAAGTAAAATCACGACTGTTCTGTCGGCAAATACAGCGACCAGTCAGCACCCAGTCGCCGTATCACCAACAGCAGTGTGATAATGACCAGCTCATCTACTTTCGCAATGTTTGGACGAGGGATCAATACTGACCAGGACACTGGGGAGAACGTCAGCTGCTTTTCCAATAGTTTAACATCGGTTTAACCTCCATCCAAAACGTCTGACAGCGTCGCACTCCCTCAGCACTACCCTGGAAGTGTCGGCCGACGTCACGGGCTCATGTTTCTGGAGTGGGCCTTGATCCCATGGCCTTCAAACACAGGCGAGAGGGTTTAAACACTGAGCCAGGCAGGCAGTTTACGATCAAATCCGAAGCATTTCTTCAGAATAACAGTTCCTTTATTTTTTTTCTAAACAGATGATTAAAACACGAAGTAGCAAAGTTGGCGATTTAGCGGCGTACGTGCGGTAAGTGAGGTGACTCGGTTTGTCGCGTACTTGTGTGGGAAGAGGGGAGCGCGGCCCGTGGGACTGTTGTCGTCCGCTCTCTCCCCCGCCACGGAGTCTGTTAGGACTGACGGGCTGTCGCGAAGGAAGGCAAGGACAAGGATCACGGAACATGATCAATGCAGTGGCATCAGTATATGATTGCCCCCCCCCCACCACCCCCTACACACTGGTGGCTGCGTGGTGACTGCTACTTAGCGGACGTGGCTATGGCCAAAATACAGTGGGCCTGCCAGTGCGGCACCCCTTCAGTGCTACAGTGACTGGATTAGAAAGCCTGGCATCGCACACTCCTCTTACACACTCACCCTGGTGTTGGACAGAGCTGCTGTGATATTTCAGTTTGCAGCTCAATTCTTCCACACCGTCTGGAGCAAGGTCCCACTTCAATATCGGCCTGTGAACTCGTTGTTTTAAACGGGTGAACATATTTGCTGAAATGACAGCCCATTGAATGGTGAATGCTAATATCACGCAGCACAATTTCACCTCGGGAGGTTTGAGCCGAGGGCAGGTTGCATCGACTTGGCTTGCGTTCTCTCGAGTGTAGAAGATTAAGGAAGTGTCTCATTGAGATGTTTGAAGTGATTCCAGGATTTGATAGGTCGGATGGAAGCTATTTCCTCTGGTGGCGGAGTCCCCCAGACCTCAGGGGTGATGTCAGGAAGCACTTCTTCACACAAAGGGTAATGACGCTGTGGAACTCTCTTCACCAATAAAGCTGTTGAGGCTGGGGAGAGATGGGAAATGTCCAAACGCTGATTGATCGTTTTTTTGTTTTTTGTTGGGTATAAGGGTTACGGAATGAAGGTGGAATTGAGATGCAGATCAGCAATGATCTCATTGAATGGTGGGGAACAGGCTCGAGGGGCTGAATGGCCTCCTCCTATCCCTGTGACCAGTCTAGAAAGTGGGTCGTGGAGCTGTTTAGTTTAATGGTGTGACGTGTGATATTTCTCCCGTTCGTCTCCTCTCTTAGGTCAGTTCACCCGTATGAAGTGGCAGAAGTTATCAGCATGCCAATCGACCAGGGAAACCCACCGTACATGAAGTGGCTGAGCGAGATGGTGCCAGAATAAACTCCTGACCATTCGACCGGGGGAGGGGGAGGTACATGATTTGTAAGTGCAGTGGCTGCTGGAGATAGACTGTTCTCAAGCCTTGTGTGTTTTATTTCTGCCCTCACCCTGCCCGGTGCTTTGTATTTTTTGTTTTGTTTTTTTTTGCAGTCTCTCCGCTCCTATTTTTCCTCCAGCCCTGGAAAACCTGGCCTAATTCCTGCTTCCTTCTGAGGGCCCGTGATGAGGTTTGAAAGGCTTTCGTGCATCTGATTGCTTTCTCGCTTGCAGGCGAGACATCGACTGTGGTGAAAGGCCCTTGGCCAGAGAGAAGGGCTTGGTCTGATCATTCATTTCATTGCTGGATGGCCTGGCAAGCAGCAGGCACTGCGGTGCAGGACTTTGAGCAGTTTGGACAGTCCTGTGAGATGCAGTAGAAAGGAACGTGTCCTCCCTTCTTTATAATGTGCAGGGGCCTCACTAGCAGTGTCCTGTTTAGTGGTCGTCCCTCTGTTAATTTCTCATGAAAAATTCAATCTGATTTATGCTTTTTCTAGTTTTAGTTTACAATTTTTCTTTGTGTGTGTACAATAATTGATGATACAGTTACCCCCTCTCTCACCATCTCCATCTGCTGGTGTCCCTGTCTCACTGCACTCAGTTACCCCCTCTCTCACCATCTCCATCCGCTGGTGTCCCTGTCTCACTGCACTCAGTTACCCCCTCTCTCACCATCTCCACCCACTGGTGTCCCTGTCTCACTGCACTCAGTTACCCCCCCCCCTCCCCCTCACCATCTCCATCTGCTGGTGTCCCTGGCTCAGTGCAGATGGAGATGGTGAGGGGGGAGTGGTAACTGCAGTGAGAAAGGGACACCAGCAGATGGAGGTAATGAGCGGGGGCAATAACTGCAGTGAGACAGGGACACCAGCAGATGGAGGTAGTGAGAGGGGGCAGTAACTACAGTGAGACAGGGACACCAGCAGATGGAGATGGTGAGAGGGGGCTGTAACAGCAGTGAGACAGGGACACCAGCAGATGGAGATGCTGAGCCATTACTGATGGGGAGATTCTGTGTTCCTGAGAGATTGAAAGTTTCCAAAGGTTTGAGGAATTTACTTTATGTAAACTTGAGAAGCTTAATAAAAGAATTTCAATACAATCTGTGTTAACTGGCTAATTTCCAATTGTGTAACATTAAACTGGTTCCGGTTTGGAAAATTATTTTGAGTGATTAAAGGTACAGGCGCGTATCCATTGTCTCTCGAGATAAGGAGGCCCAAAAGAAAGAAAGAAAGGAAAATAAAACAACAGCATTAAATAAAATTCGAATCATCATTTACAAATAAAAACTCTGTAAATAAGTTGTGTTGAGTTCTTCATCACACAAATTATGATATCTCTATCTCTCAATTCTCTTTCTGTGCTGATATCTTCACTACGGAAGTAAGAGGAATTGAATTTTTAATCCAATTATCTTTTAAAAGTTAATATTGAATCTGTTTTCACCAACCTGCCAGACAATGATTTCCAGACCATAATAACTCCCTGCCTATTTGTTTCTCTACTCATGTTGCCTGCAGTTCAGAGATTTCTACTTATCTTCTATCACTGCTTTCTGATTCCCCTTTGCTATTGGAAACAGTCTCTCCTCATTTCTCCAAACTGAGGGAAAGATTTTAATTGCAGTTTATTCCTCCAGGAAAGCAGCTGCAGAGAGGCTGCTGGCTCCTGAATTTTGACAAGCGATGAACAAAAATCTCTCTGAATCCCCCAGGAGAGCAGAGGAAAGAAACAGTCAGGAGGCAAAGGGAAACAAATGACACTTTAATAGAAGAGCAAACACTCTTTGCCAGAATTTCAAGGTACCTGCAGGGAGACATTTTCAATCATTTTCTGAACTTTCTGTAAACTGGAGGTGAATGGTGAAGGACATTTTTAATGCAATTTGTGTTAAACTATTATCCAAACCTCAAGGTTTTAAATTACAGCAGCTTTTCTGTTCTGCTAATGAGGTTTCTGGGGGAGGGAGAGAGAGACGTACAGAGACGGGTTTCTGTCTGGTTAATCCATTTGGACATTGGCTGGAATATCCCTCCCCCATTCCCTGTTTACACAGAGACTCACCTTGGACTGTTCCATACCTGGGAGGGAGTGTCCAGCTGGATGAAGCAGAGAGCTGGTTGGATGAACTGTTTTTTGGGTGGACTGGGTGTTTGAGTGACAGGTTCTGGGATATATTGGGACAACATCAGCCACCATTCATTCTTTCCAAGTGGCTGGTGTCTGAAGGTAAGTTTCTGTCTCTCAGTCTCTCTCTGTGCCCAGGTGAATTGCAAGCTGGTTACAGTGTGTGCGTGTGAGAGAGTCCAGACTGAATCCCTCTCGCTCTGTCCAAGTCCTGACCCATTTCCCCAATTCCCACCCCAATGCACCTGGTCCAGGATCTTTTCCCCATGGACAAACTGATGGAGGGAAGATGTGAGTCCAACGATAGAGTGCAGACCATGTGGGATGGTGAGTATGACATCTTTATTGTCTCTCTCTGCCTTTCTCCCTCCTTCTGACTCAATCTCTCTCTCTCACTCAATCTCTCTCTCTCAATCTCTCTCGCAATGTCTCTCAATCTCTCTCTCTCTCAATCGCTCTCTCTCTCAATCTATTTCTCTTTGTCTTTCTGTGTGTGATTCTCTGTGTCTTTCTCTCTCACTGGCTTTCTCTCTGATGCCTGCTATTTCTATGTGGCTCCACTTTTTTCCCTCCACTTTTATCTGCCTTTTCTCTTTATTTCTTATTTTCTGACTTTGCTGTCTCCTGTTGTCTTTTCCCCATTTCTCTTCTGGCTTTCTTCCCAATTTCCTGCCCGCAAAATCTCCCCCTGCCCACCGCCAACCCCCACCCCCACCACCGCTGCAAATCCACCCCCCACCTCTGAATTTCTCAAAGGGGATGGAGGGGAGAGTGGAGGAGATTGAGGGGAAAATGGAGGGGAGAGTCGAGGGGCTAGGGAAGGGATCAAGGGGAGAGTGGAGGGGAGATTCAAGGGGAGTGTGGAGGGGATCAAGGGCAGAGTGGAGGGATAGAGGGGAGAGTGGAGGGGATCGAGGATTGTGGGAGAGAGTAAGTGGTTCAGGATGGAGGGGAATCAGGGAGCTGGGGAATTCAGGATGGAGGGGAATCGGGGAGCTGGGGAATTCAGGATGGAGGTGAATCAGGGAGCTGGGGAATTCAGAATGGAGGTGAATCAGGGAGCTGGGGAATTCAGGATGGAGGTGAATCAGGGAGCTGGGGAATTCAGGATGGAGGTGAATCAGGGAGCTGGGGAATTCAGGATGGAGGTGAATCAGGGAGCTGGGGAATTCAGGATGGAGAGGAATCAGGGAGCTGGGGAATTCAGGATGGAGAGGAATCAGGGAGCTGGGGAATTCAGGATGGAGAGGAATCAGGGAGCTGGGGAATTCAGGATGGAGAGGAATCAGGGAGCTGGGGAATTCAGGATGGAGAGGAATCAGGGAGCTGGGGAATTCAGGATGGAGAGGAATCAGGGAGCTGGGGAATTCAGGATGGAGGTAAATCAGGGAGCTGGGGAATTCAGGATGGAGGTAAATCAGGGAGCTGGGGAATTCAGGATGGAGGGGAATCAGGGAGCTGGGGAATTCAGGATGGAGAGGAATCAGGGAGCTGGGGAATTCAGGATGGAGGTGAATCGGGGAGCAGGGGAATTCAGGATGGAGGGGAATCAGGGAGCTGGGGAATTCAGGATCTAAAAACTCCAACTGAGAATTTTTCAGATCCGTTTCCTGGTTCAGTGACACTTGTCGAGTCCTCCCAGGAATCTCTCTCTTCATTCTGACACTTCATGTTTTCACTCAGTGTTTCTGGGAGGACAGCCTACCCGAGTTCTCCTCCAATCAGCTTTATTCATTGCCTTCGCCACCTGAGCTGACTTGTACTTGACTCTCACATCAGCAGACTTTGGGTAATTTCTTTCCAAAGGGTTTCCGTTAGGTTGCTGGGTTGGGTGCAATGTTCCCTCTAAGATGCAGATGTGTGACCCTGCAGCCATCTGCAATGTCCTGTGCATTGATATAAACAGGCTGATCCCAATAATGAGCTGGAGCGGGAAGTGAGTCTGAACCCAGTTACCCCAGAGTAAACGTGTGAGCATCTGGAGAGAGAGCAGCAATAGATAGAGCTGTGATTGGAGGGGAAGAGACCGGATCTGTGATTGGAGGAGCAGAGAACGGGGGAAGAGACCGGATCTGATTGGAGGAGCAGAGAGCGGGGGAGAGACCGGATCTGTGATTGGAGGAGCAGAGAGCGGCGGAGAGACCAGATCTGTGATTGGAGGATCAGAGAGCAGGGGAGAGAGGGAATTTGATTGGAGGAGCAGGGAGAGACCGGATCTGTGATTGAAGGAGCAGAGAGCGGGGGGAAAGACCGGATCTGATTGGAGGAGCAGAGAGCAGGGAGAGACCGGATCTGTGATTGGAGGAGCAGTGAGTGGGGGTGTGACCGGATCCAATTGGAGGAGCAGAGAGCGGAGGAGAGACCGCATCTGCGATTGGAGGAGCAGAGAGCGGGGGGAAAGACCGGATCTGATTGGAGGAGCAGAGAGCAGGGAGAGACCGGATCTGTGATTGGAGGAGCAGTGAGTGGGGGTGTGACCGGATCCAATTGGAGGAGCAGAGAGCGGAGGAGAGACCGCATCTGCGATTGGAGGAGCAGAGAGCAGGGAGAGACCATATCTGATTGGGCATATGGAACCATACCATAAGGACCTTTGCTGCTTTTCCCGGAATTACTAGCCACCCCCCGCCCCGCCCCTTTTAGCAGTGTTGACTGTGGCTCAGTGAGTTGCACTCTCACCTCAGCATCAGAAGCTTGTAGGTTCAGTCCTTCCTCCAGAAATTGGAACACAATATCTAGGCTGACCCTGCAGTGCACCACTACCACTCCAGGTGATGGAGAAGATCCTGCATAATTATCTCAAAGAAGAGCAGTGGAGTCTCCCTCAACCAGCATCACCTTCTGGTCATTACTACATTGCTGTTTGTGGGAGCTTGCTGTGCGCAAATGGGCTGCCACGTTTCCAACAACAGTGACTATTACTTCAAGAAAGTATTTTATTGGCCATCAAGTACTTTGAGATGTCCTAAGTCTGTGAAAGTTGTTGTATAATTGCATTGTCTATTCCAGTCATATCACAACATCAGTAATGTATTAAAAATTTCACAGCTGTCCGCACCTCACGGCTACAAAGTTTTATTACATTATCACGTTTTTCTGCGCAGAATGATATGGATTTTGCAGGACCGAAAGAGGCCATTTGACCCAACCCATCTTGATCTGGTGTTTAAGCTCCACATAGACCTCCAGCCACTCTATTTACAATCATCTCAGCCCATCACCAGGTCTTTCTATTCCTTTCTCCCACATGTATTTATCTAGCTTCTCCTCAAATGATTCTGTGCTGTTCGCCTTTTCACGGTCTTGTGTCATTTTTTTCTCTCGGGAAAATTGTGTGCGTCTTTAAGACTGTAAAAAGGTCAGTGCACCTTTAAGAACTCTCCGGAGGCTCAGTGAGCCAAAATACATCCTGGTTGCCACAGAGAAAGAGAGAGAGGACAGAGATTCATAGTTGCCGTTTGACTTTTGAAAACTGGCTGGCAAAAACTAGTTTGAGTAGAGACAGACTGTTCCAGCAATTGAAGGGAGAAGGAGAGCTCTCTGAGACAATTTAAACTGAAGGGAAAAGAGCTGTGTTATTTCTTTCTCAAGAAGATTCGACAAAGTCAAGCCAAATAAATTCCCTCAGAAAAATAAGTCAAGCTTTTCTTTCTTAACAAAGTATCAGTCTTCTTCGTTGGCCTCCTTGTCTCGAGAGACAATGGGTAAGCGTCTGGAGGTGGTCAGTGGTTTGTGAAGCAGCGCCTGGAGTGGCTACAAAGGCTAATTCTAGAGTGACAGACTCTTCCACAGGCACTGCAGATAAAATTGGTTGTTGGGGCATTTACACCCTGAAAGAGGAAAGAGAGATGGAGAGGCGGAGGTTTGGAGGGAGGAGGGGGAGTGCGGGCGGTGGGGAGGGAATTCCAGAGTTTCGGGCCGAGGCAGCTGAAGGCCTGGTCGCCAATGGAGTTGCGATTAAAATGAGGGAGTGAATTTTAAAATCGAGGTGGAGCTGTGAGGGGAGCCAACGTGGGTCAGCGAGCACAGGGGTTGGTGGGTGAGCAGGACTTGGTGCGAGTTAGGATATGGACAGTAAGGTTTTCGATGCTTCAGCAGACGAGTTATATAAAAAACCTTCTCACTTCTCTGAAAGATGAAACATTCAGAGTCCAGGTGCTGCCCGTATTAAAAAAAGACGCCAAATCTTATTTGTCGGCTGTGTTGTCAAAGTTCTGGGAGAGTTCTGCTAATACATGGAAATATACACAAATATATACAGGGAAGTGGTCCTTTTTCATGGATGTTTTCCTTCACCCTCGGATTTGCTTTGAAAGCAGTTTGCACTGTGAGAGGAATGTAGCCCGTTCTGCCAGCGTGTATGTGTTTGAAGACTGAGGCGGTCAGCTCTGAAGTGAACTAAAGAGTATGCTGGGGAAAGGAAAGTGACCGAGGTCCTCACTGCCAATGACATTAATGGCATGAAAAATACAACAAGGAAATAGGCCGTTCGGCCAAACCAATGTGTGTTCTTTATCCTCCACACGAACAGTGTTCCTAATCCCATGTACCTGCCCTGTTTCCATATCCCTATAATCCCCTTTCAACCACCCATCTAACCTGTTCCTAAATGTCAACACGGCCCCTGCTTCAACCACAAACTCGGGTGTCGTGTGTTCCACAACCGTCTGTGTAAATAAAGAAATGTTCCTCCTCCTACATTTAATTTTGTGTCAGTCCATCGTGGACAGTGAACTTGGTGATTCAGGCTGGTTACAGTGGAATCAACCAGCAATCCCACATCTGCTTGAATACATCTGCACAAAGCTCACAGCTTTGCTTTCAATAGAAAGATAGAAGCTCCAATAGCAGGTACATACACGATAGGTAGAAAAGAAGGACTTGCAATTCACAGCTTCTGGGTGACCCAAAGCACGTTTGAAGTGTGTTCCCTGTTGTGATGGGGGAATCGCAGCAGCCAATTTGCACACAGCAAGATCCCACAAGCAAATGGCCAGATCGTTGGGTTTCGGTAATAAAGACAGAAAATACTGGAATGACTCACCTGGTCAATCTGAGAAACAGAGTTTAACCTTTCAGATCAATGACCGTCACTCGAACAGTCCAAAGAAAAGTCATTGACCATAAACATAAACTCCCTCCACAGATACTTCCTCACCTGCTGAGTTCAGATTTCCAGCAGCCACAGGATTTTGATTTGGTGTTGGTTTTAGGTGCTGGTTGGATGATAAATATTAGCCAGAAAGTGAGGTAACAGATAAGAGATGAAAGATAAAAGCTGATCAGTTAACACTTTTAAAAATTCATTCATGGGATGTGGGCCTCACTGGCAAGGCCGACATTAAATGCCCATCCCTAATAGCCCTCAGGGAGGTGGTAATGAGCTGCCTTGCTGAACCACTGACGGAGAAATGTGACACAACTGGACTGGCTTTCTCAGCCATTTCAGAGGGCAGTTAGAAAGTCACTTGAAAAATAAATCTATACTGAACTATTTCATCAGTTCATTGGTGTTCACTAGTCAGTTTCTTAGTAAAACAAGGATTTCTTTCAGATAGAAAAGCCAGGACAATTGGCAGATTCTCGCAATATCGACATGGGAGTGTAGACAGCTTGTAAGTGGGACCTGATCCAGGTAAATTGAATCTTAAACTAGTGTAAAAGACTGCGGAAAACATGAACATCGGTGAATTTGGGCATAACACCCATACATTTTAAATCGTTGGTCTTTTGAATTGGTACAGCTGATTCCGCCCAGATTGTGCTGATATCACTGGTGTACAGGATTGGATACTCGACCCCTTACATTCAGTGCTGTGTCTATATCGTCCAATCCTGTAACCCAGTGATGTAAAAGTGGGCAAAAAGCCCCCTCGAGGCCCAATACAAAGACAGCTGAATAGACCGTCCCAACCCATCACTCTGAATAGACCGTCCCAACACATCACTCTGAATAGACCATCCCAACCCATCACTCTGAATAGACCGTCCCAGCCCATCACTCTGAATAGACAGTCCCAACCCATCACTCTGAATAGACCGTCCCAACCCATCGCTCTGAATAGACCATCCCAACCCATCACTCTGAATAGACCGTCCCAACCCATCGCTCTGAATAGACCATCCCAGCCCATCACTCTGAATAGACCGTCCCAACCCATCACTCTGAATAGACCGTCCCAACCCATCGCTCTGAATAGACCATCCCAGCCCATCACTCTGAATAGACCGTCCCAACCCATCACTCTGAATAGACCGTCCCAACCCATCGCTCTGAATAGACCATCCCAACCCATCACTCTGAATAGACCGTCCCAACCCATCACTCTGAATAGACCGTCCCAACCCATCACTCTGAATAGACCGTCCCAACCCATCACTCTGAATAGACCGTCCCAACCCATCACTCTGAATAGACCGTCCCAACCCATCACTCTGAATAGACCGTCCCAACCCATCACTCTGAATAGACCGTCCCAACACATCACTCTGAATAGACCGTCCCAACCCATCACTCTGAATAGACCGTCCCAACCCATCACTCTGAATAGACCGTCCCAACACATCACTCTGAATAGACCGTCCCAACACATCACTCTGAATAGACCGTCCCAACCCATCACTCTGAATAGACCATCCCAACCCATCACTCTGAATAGACCATCCCAACCCATCACTCTGAATAGACCGTCCCAACCCATCACTCTGAATAGACCGTCCCAACACATCACTCTGAATAGACCGTCCCAACACATCACTCTGAATAGACCGTCCCAACCCATCACTCTGAATAGACCATCCCAACCCATCACTCTGAATAGACCGTCCCAACACATCACTCTGAATAGACCGTCCCAACCCATCACTCTGAATAGACCGTCCCAACCCATCGCTCTGAATAGACCGTCCCAACCCATCACTCTGAATCGACTGTCCCAACCCATCGCTCTGAATAGACCGTCCCAACCCATCACTCTGAATAGACCGTCCCAACCCATCACTCTGAATCGACTGTCCCAACCCATCGCTCTGAATAGACCATCCCAACCCATCACTCTGAATAGACCGTCCCAACCCATCACTCTGAATAGACCGTCCCAACCCATCACTCTGAATCGACTGTCCCAACCCATCGCTCTGAATAGACCATCCCAACCCATCACTCTGAATAGACCGTCCCAACCCATCACTCTGAATAGACCGTCCCAACCCATCACTCTGAATAGACCGTCCCAACCCATCACTCTGAATAGACCGTCCCAACCCATCACTCTGAATCGACTGTCCCAACCCATCACTCTGAATCGACTGTCCCAACCCATCACTCTGAATAGACCGTCCCAACCCATCACTCTGAATAGACCGTCCCAACCCATCACTCTGAATCGACTGTCCCAACCCATCACTCCGAATAGACCGTCCCAACCCATCACTCTGAATCGACTGTCCCAACCCATCACTCTGAATCGACTGTCCCAACCCATCACTCTGAATCGACTGTCCCAACCCATCACTCTGAATCGACTGTCCCAACCCATCACTCTGAATAGACCGTCCCAACCCATCACTCTGAATCGACTGTCCCAACCCATCACTCTGAATCGACTGTCCCAACCCATCACTCTGAATAGACCGTCCCAACCCATCACTCTGAATCGACTGTCCCAACCCATCACTCTGAATAGACCGTCCCAACCCATCACTCTGAATCGACTGTCCCAACCCATCACTCTGAATCGACTGTCCCAACCCATCACTCTGAATCGACTGTCCCAACCCATCACTCTGAATAGACCGTCCCAACCCATCGCTCTGAATAGACCATCCCAACCCATCACTCTGAATAGACCGTCCCAACCCATCACTCTGAATAGACCATCCCAACACATCACTCCGAATAGACCTTCCCAACCCATCACTCTGAATAGACCGTCCCAACCCATCACTCCGAATAGACCGTCCCAGCCCATCACTCTGAACAGACAGTCCCAACCCATCACTCCGAATAGACCGTCCCAACCCATCACTCTGAATAGACCGTCCCAACCCATCACTCTGAATAGACCGTCCCAACCCATCACTCTGAATCGACTGTCCCAACCCATCACTCTGAATCGACTGTCCCAACCCATCACTCTGAATCGACTGTCCCAACCCATCACTCTGAATCGACTGTCCCAACCCATCACTCTGAATAGACCGTCCCAACCCATCACTCTGAATCGACTGTCCCAACCCATCACTCTGAATAGACCGTCCCAACCCATCACTCTGAATCGACTGTCCCAACCCATCACTCTGAATAGACCTTCCCAACCCATCACTCTGAATAGACCGTCCCAACCCATCACTCTGAATAGACCGTCCCAACCCATCACTCTGAATCGACTGTCCCAACCCATCACTCTGAATAGACCGTCCCAACCCATCACTCTGAATCGACTGTCCCAACCCATCACTCTGAATCGACTGTCCCAACCCATCACTCTGAATCGACTGTCCCAACCCATCACTCTGAATAGACCGTCCCAACCCATCGCTCTGAATAGACCATCCCAACCCATCACTCTGAATAGACCGTCCCAACCCATCACTCTGAATAGACCATCCCAACACATCACTCCGAATAGACCTTTCCAACCCATCACTCTGAATAGACCGTCCCAACCCATCACTCCGAATAGACCGTCCCAGCCCATCACTCTGAACAGACAGTCCCAACCCATCACTCCGAATAGACCGTCCCAACCCATCACTCTGAATAGACCGTCCCAACCCATCACTCTGAATAGACAGTCCCAATACATCACTCTGAATAGACAGTCCCAATACATCACTCTGAATAGACCGTCCCAGCCCATCACTCTGAACAGACAGTCCCAACCCATCACTCTGAATAGACAGTCCCAATACATCACTCTGAATAGACCGTCCCAACCCATCACTCTGAATAGACCGTCCCAGCCCATCACTCCGAATAGACCGTCCCAACCCATCACTCCGAATAGACCGTCCCAACCCATCACTCCGAATAGACCGTCCCAACCCATCACTCCGAATAGACCGTCCCAACCCATCACTCTGAATAGACCGTCCCAACCCATCACTCTGAATAGACAGTCCCAACCCATCACTCTGAATAGACAGTCCCAACCCATCACTCTGAATAGACAGTCCCAATACATCACTCTGAATAGACCGTCCCAACCCATCACTCTGAATAGACCATCCCAGCCCATCACTCTGAATAGACCGTCCCAACCCATCACTCTGAATAGACCGTCCCAGCCCATCACTCTGAACAGACAGTCCCAACCCATCACTCCGAATAGACCGTCCCAGCCCATCACTCTGAATAGACCGTCCCAACCCATCACTCTGAATAGACCGTCCCAGCCCATCACTCTGAACAGACAGTCCCAACCCATCACTCCGAATAGACCGTCCCAGCCCATCACTCTGAACAGACAGTCCCAACCCATCACTCCGAATAGACCGTCCCAACCCATCACTCCGAATAGACCGTCCCAACCCATCACTCTGAATAGACCGTCCCAACCCATCACTCTGAATAGACAGTCCCAACCCATCACTCTGAATAGACAGTCCCAACCCATCACTCCGAATAGACCGTCCCAACCCATCACTCTGAATAGACCGTCCCAACCCATCACTCTGAATAGACAGTCCCAATACATCACTCTGAATAGACAGTCCCAACCCATCACTCTGAATAGACCGTCCCAACCCATCTCTCTGAATAGACAGTCCCAACCTATCACTGCCCACATGTTTTGGGGCAGAGTATCAAAAGGACAGTCAGGGCTGGTGCTACCCAAACCCCCTGGTGCAAATCAGCACCTTGCAGAGGGTCTGGGGGGAATGTACAATGCAAGGTGCTGATGAGCCTGGACCCTGGAGATCAGTCAGCTGCGTACCCTGGATGGGGGGAGTGGTGCTGGGGTGGATCGTGAGGAAAACGGGTTGGAAATTGAGTTGGGGCCTGGTTCCGCAGGACCTTTTTATGCCGCGGCAAAATTCGACATGAGGGAGGCCGGCATTTACTCGTTTCCTCCTCCCCCATAACTCCTCACATTCTGCTGTCATTGGTCAGGTGGGACAATGACACAATGCTGGTTCCTCCACCTCTTCTAAACCCCCCTCCCCATGGAACACCTGCCCTATGGAGTGCAGTGGCAGTGAGGGCCCACATTGCTTCTTCCCTCAGAGCAGTTGATCACACAGCGGGCAAGTTGCCGTGAGGAAGATGGCAGGTTTAAAAGTGTGCACCTTTTTCCTCTTGTTGTATCTCTTCAATTGTCCTCAGTCTCAATAGGGCTGGGCTGAGAGTTTCTGGGGACTTAACCACCAAGAGCATTAGACAGCAGCCTCCACACTACTGGGGAACCAGCTACCTGTCCTGATCCATTAAAACACAAACATATAGTCAAATTCATGAGATCTAATCGAGGTCTTTAAAGCTGTGAAGGGGTTCGAAATGGTAAACACTTGCGGCAGGGGCCAAAACTAACGTAAATATAAGTAACAAAAATCAGAACAGTGCTGGAAATACTCAGCAGGTCTGGGAGCATCTGTGCAGAGAAAAACAGAGTTAACGTTTCAGGTCTGTGACCTTTCATCAGAACCTGAAACGTTAACTCTGTTTCTCTCTCCACAGATGCTGCCTGGCCTGCCGAGTATTTCCAGCACTTTCTGCTTTTCTATCAGATTTCCAGCATCTGCATTATTTTGCTTTTGTATAAATATAAGATAGTCACTGATAAATCCAATAGAGAATTGAGCAGAAACTTCAAAGAGTGGTGAGAGAGAATGTGGAACTCGCTACCACATTGAAGTGGCTGAGACAAATAACGTTGATGCGTTTGAGGGGAAGCTCGATAAGCAGGACGGAGAAAGGAACATGGGGATCTGCTGGTAGAGTGAGATGAAAAGGGTTGGGAGGAGGCTTGTATGGCGCAGTCGGGCCGAATGGTCTGTTTGTGCTGTACTTTCTATATAATTCTGTGTAAGGTACAGGCCCATATGATATTTCGAAGGACTGCAGATGCTCCTCCTGTTTATGAATGAGGTCCCTGCAAGATAAGAATCTCGTCTTACTTTTGCTCAGTGGGGAACAACCTCACCTTTGAATCAGTCAGACCTGGGCTCATGTTCCAGTCCAGAGGCTTCAGCTCATGATCCAGGCCCACACTGCCAGAGCGTCACTGAGGGAATGCTGCACTGTCAGAGGTGCTGGCTTTATGATGAGATGTTAATCCATCTGCCTTCTCAGGTAGATGTAAAAGGTCCCACAGCACTATTTCGAAGAAGTACAGGGGAGTACTCCCCTGTTTCCTGGCCGGTATCTATCCTGCAGTGAGCACCTAAAAGCAGATTCTCTGGTGCTTATCGCATTGCTGCGTGTGGGAGCTTGCTGTGTACAAATTGGCTGCTGCATTTCCGACATTACAACAGTGCCAAAACTTCAAAACAAATACTTCATTAGCAGTAAGATGCTTTGGCATGACTTGACCTTGTGAAAAGTGCTCGCTATGTAAATGCAGAGTATTTGGGTCTTTTTCAATTCATTCCTGTTTGAAAGCGCAGTGACTGTCATTGTGTCTGAAAAGCACAGCCCTGAGCCGACACCATGAAATATCTATAAAATATCTCTGAGGTGTCTGTACAGGAAAGGCAGCAGGAAAGTGCCAGTGAGCACAGAGGAGGATGCAGGGATGGAGGACGTTACACAGATTGGGAGTCGTGCCAAATCCCTCCAACCTCCTCCAGCCCTCCTCCAACTCTGACCTCTTATGCATGCCCTACTTCCTTCGCTCCATTGGTGGCTGGGCCTTCAGCTGCCTCGGCCCTAAGCTCTGGAGGTTCCTCCCTAAACCTCTCTGCCTCTTCACCTCTCCTCTTTTAAGAGTCTCTTTGAAATCTACCTCTTTGAACAAGCTTTTAGTCACCCATTCTCATAGCATATCCCCTTCTTTTGCTCAGTATCAATTTTGATCTATTACCTTCCTGAGAAGTGTGTTAGGACTTTTTCTACATTAAAGGCTTTCTATAAATGGAAGTAGTAACACTGGTACAATGGTCGGGCGTCTGAGATGTGATTGCTGGCAGTTCTCCCTGTCAAACACTAGATGGCGGTCTTCACTATATATCGGTTTCCAGCACCAAGTGACTCACTGCCAGAGGTCTCAGAATCACAGAGACGTTACAGTGCGGAAGGAGGCCATTCGACCCATCGGGTCTGCACTGGCTCTTTGAAAGAGCAGTTCACTCAGTTCCATTCCCCCGCCTTCACCCCGTAACCCTGCACATTCTTCCTTTTCATATAACCGTCTAATTCCCTTTTGAATGCTTCAATTGAACCTGCCTCCACCACGTTCTCAGGCAGCTCATTCCAGACCTTAACCACTCACTGCTTGTAAAAAACTTTCCTCATGTCACTTTTGCTTCTCTTACCAATTACTTTAAATCTGTGCCCTCTCGTTCTCGATCCTTTCACGAGTGGGAACAGTTTCTCTGTCTACTCTGTCCAGACCCCTCATGATTTTGAATATCTCCATCAAATCACCTCTCAGCCTTCTCTTCTCTAAGGAAAACAGTCCCAACTTCTCCAATCTATCTTCAAAACTGACATTCCTCATCCCTGGAACCGTTCTTGTGAATCTTTTCTGTTTTCTCTCCAATGCCCTCACGTCTTTCCTCGAGTGCAGCGCTCAGAACTAGACGCAATACTCCAGCTGAGGCCGAACTAGTGTCTTATACAAGATCAATATAACCTTCTTGCTCTTGTACTCTCTGCCCTTATTAATAAAGCACAGGGTATTGTACGCTTTCAGGTGGAGGTCCTTGAACCAGGTGCCAGGAACAGACAAGCTTTGACTGGACAGAGCAGGGACTGGACTCGACAGTGAGGTAAGAAACAGCGGCCCAGTTAATCTGTCCAGGAGAGACAGGTGAAGAAGACTGTGGGGAGGAAAATCCTCCTTTCATCAGGGTTAGAATGAGCAGCTGGATGACAGGAGGAGGCCATTCAGCCCCTCGAGCCTGTTCCGCCATTCAGTTGGACCTTGCTGGTATTGTAACTCCATCTACCCACCGTGGTTCCCTATCATTAAATACACAACAAAAATCTAACAATCTCCGTTTTGAAATTTTCAATTGGCCCACAGCCTTTTGAGGGAGAGAGTTCCAGATTTCCACTCCCCTTCGTGTGAAAAAGTGCCTCCTGCTTTCACCCCTGAGTGAACTAGCTCGGATTTTAAGGTTATGCCTCTTTATTTTGGTCTCTCCAAGAAGAAATAGTTTCTCTCTATCTACCCCTTTAATCGTCTTGATTAGGTCCCTTAATCATCTATACTTGAGGAGTACAAACCTCTCCTCATCATTTAACCAATTTACTTTCTGACCTGCCTGACAGTCTGGGTGGGTGACTGCACACGAGGCCTGGTCGAGACACACCAACACAGAGGTGTTCCACAGCAGCCTCGATCATCAGATCACAACCCGGCACGGCAGCATGTTAAACAAGTTCTCTTCTCTCCGACGGGAGGTCTTCCCGCAGGTCATCGAGCTGGTTCCTCTCAGTGCTGCCCTGACTGTGTGTTTTCCAGCAGTTTCTGTTTTTATTTCCGCACTCTGTGTCTTTTTTTCCCCAATTTGTCACCTCTTTTACTGAGTCAGGAAGGTCACGGGTTCAACCCCCCCCCACCACGGCCCCAAAAGGGATAATTTATACCCACCTGAGAAGGCAAACAGGGCCTTGGTTTAACATCAGAGCCAGAAGACTGTGCAGCAGTCCCTCAGTACTGCACCGGGTGTGTCAATCTAGATTTTCTGCTGGAGTGGGACTTGATTCTATGACTTTCCTCATCAAAGGGTAAGAGTGCGACCACTGAGCCACAGCTGACCTCAGGGAGGGTGGTGGAATGGGGAGAGTCACTGTCCGGTCACTCTCCTAGTCAGACAGCAGGATGAGAGGAATGATAACGGGCCCATCTGCTCCATGGGACGAGGAGAGTTTGAGGGCGAGGAAGATGAGGAGGTCATTGCTCCTCACTCAGTGTCGAGTTGCTTCCTGTCTCTTGTCGCAGTTTGTGGTCTTCGATCCCATCCTCAACTTCAGCCTCTTCATCGCCCTCGCAACCCGGCCCCAGTCTTCACCCACATCTCCCTTTTGCTCTTAAACTCTTTGTCACACTCAGCCTTGCTGCCAACTCCGTCCCTGTCTCACCTTTATTGTTTCCTTCACACTGAGGAATAGCAATCTCTTTCTCCTCGCCCCTATTCTCATCCTCCCTGTTGCTCATCTTCATCCTACCCTATCTCTCCATCACCCTCAGCCTCATCCTACTAACATCTCCATCCTCACTGTCACCCTCATCCTGAGCCTCAGCTCAATCTCAGCCTCATCCATACCCTAACCTTCACTCTGCCTCACACTCACGCTCACTCTCAATTCTCAGCTTTGCCTTTTGCCTCCCTCACCTTTACCCTCAGTCTTACCTCCATTCATACCCTCACTCTTACTCACTCGATATTTACGAGATACAGAGGACTGGAGAAATGCAAATATTATGCCCTGTTCAAAAAAGAGTGCAAGGTTAAACCCAGCCACTGCAGGGCAGTCAGTTTAACCTCGGTGGTGGGAACGTTTTTAGAAACGATAATCTGGAACAAAATTAACAGTCACTTGGACAAGTGTGGATTAATTAAGGAAAACCAGCATGGATTTGTTAAAGGCAAATCGTATTTAACTAACTTGATTGAGTTTTTTGATGAGGTAACAGAGAAGGTTGATGAGGGTAACGTGGTTGATGTAGTGTACCTGGACTTCCAAAAGGCGTTTCAAAACATGCCACATAATAGGCTTGCTGACAAAGTTGAAGCCCATGGAATAAAAGGGACAGGAGCAGCATTGATGTTAAATTGATTGAGTGACAGGAAACGGAGAGTAGTGGTGAATTTCTGTCTTTCTGACAGGAGGAAGGTGTTTAATGGACTTCCCCAGGGATCGGTACTAGCACCACTGCTTTTCTTATTCTATATTAATGACCTAGACTTGGGTGTACAAGGCAGAATTTCAACATTTGCAGATGGTACAAAACTCGGAAGTTGTGAACTGTGAAGAGGATAGTGATAGACTTCGAGGACATAGGCTGGTGGAATGGGCGCACACAGGGCAGATGAAATTTAACGCAGAGCAGTGTGAAATGATACATTTTGGTAGGAAGAACAGGGAAAGGCAATATAAAATAAAGGATACATTTCTAAAGGAGGTGCAGGAACAAAATGACCCTGGGGGTATATGTGCAAAAATTATTGAAGGTGGCAGCTCAGACTGAGAAAGTGGTTGAAAAGGCGTACGGGATCCTTGGCTTTATAAATAGAGGCATAGAGTACAAAAGCAAGGAAGTTATGATGAACTTTATAAAACACTGGTTCAGCCTCAACTGGAGTATCGTGACCAATTCTCACTGGACCACACTATAGGAAGGATGTACAGGCTTTAGAGAGGGTGCAGAAAAGATTTCTGAGAATGGCTTCAGGGATGAGGGATTTCATTTGAATGGATAGATCAGAGAAGCTGGGGTTGTTCTCCTTAGAGAAGTTTGAGAGGATATTTGACAGAAGTGTACAAAATCATGGGGGGGGGTCGAGACAGAAGAGATAAAGAGAAATTGTTCTCATTGACAGAAAGCTCAAGAACCACAGGACACTGATTTGAAGCAATTGGCAAAAGAACCAAAGGAGAGATGAGGATTTTTTTCTATGCAGCGAGTGGTTCGGATCTGGAATGCACTGCCTGAGAGTGTGGTGGAGGCAGATTCAGTGAGTGGTTCGGATCTGGAATGCACTGCCTGAGAGTGTGGTGGAGGCAGATTCAGTGAGTGGTTCGGATCTGGAATGCACTGCCTGAGAGTGTGGTGGAGGCAGATTCAGTGAGTGGTTCGGATCTGGAATGCACTGCCTGAGAGTGTGGTGGAGGCAGATTCAGTGAGTGGTTCGGATCTGGAATGCACTGCCTGAGAGTGTGGTGGAGGCAGATTCAGTGAGTGGTTCGGATCTGGAATGCACTGCCTGAGAGTGTGGTGGAGGCAGATTCAGTGAGTGGTTCGGATCTGGAATGCACTGCCTGAGAGTGTGGTGGAGGCAGATTCAGTGAGTGGTTCGGATCTGGAATGCACTGCTTGAGAGTGTGGTGGAGGCAGATTCAATCATGGCTTTCAAAAGGCAAATGGATAATTATCTGAATAGAAAGAAAATTGCGGGGCTACGGTAAAAGGGAGAGGGAATGGGACAAGCTGATTTGCTCTTACGAGAGCTGGCATGGACACGATGGGCTGAAGGGCCTCCTTCTGAGCTGAAAACATCTATGATTTTTACATAACATCACAATCTTTGCCCTTCGCCTTTCCATAAACCTTAAACATGCTGAAACCATTGGCCTCAAACTCACCCTCACCCTCAAACTCACCCTCATCCTCAAACACACCCTCATCCTCAAACACACCCTCAACCTCAAACTCACCCTCATCCTCAAACTCACAATCACCCTCAAACTCACCCTCACCCTCAAACTCACCCTCATCCTCAAACTCACCCTTACCATCAAACTCACCCTCAAACTCAAACTCACCCTCACCATCAAACTCACCCTCACCCTCAAACTCATCCTTACCCTCAAACTCACCCTGAATCTCACCCTTACCCTCAAACTCACCCTCACCCTCAATCATACCCTCACCCTCAAACTCACCCTCACCCTCAATCTTACCCTTACCCTCAAACTCGCCCTCAATCTCAAACTCACCCTCACCCTGAAACTCACCCTTATCCTGAATCTCACCCTTACCGTCAATCTCACCCTTACCCTCAAACTCACCCTCACCCTTACCCTCAAACTCACCCTCACCCTCAATCTCACCCTCACCCACAAACTCACCCTCACCCTCAATCTCACCCTCACCCTCAATCGCATCCTTACCCTCAAACTCACCCTCAATCTCACCCTCACCCTCAATCTCACCCTCACCCTCAAACTCACCTCAAACTGGTGAATATCAAAGTGAGTTGAATGTGATGGAAGGAAGCAGGGAGTTAACAGGCCAGGGACTGCGCTTTCACTGAGAATGTGGCAAAGTATGGTTGCCAAGGCGACAGGATTCAGGAGTAAAATGGTGGAAAACAACAACAGATGGAGAGTAAATGTGGAGAAATTGACAGGAAGAAAGGGAGCCGTTGCCTACGAGGTAGTCGGGATGACATGGTGGTTTGGAAGATGACCTTTCACCTCTGGGAGCAGGGTTCAAATCCTGCCCAGAACAATGAGATAACAGTCTTTGCTGCCTATAGAACTCCTTATAGAAACAAAAATGAGATGATCATGGTCTGAGTAGTGAGTTTAACCTGTAACACAAAACTGCCTTTATTTGGTACGGCTCCAAGTTCTGCTTGTGATGGAACACACCTCTCCCTGTTACTCTGAACATGTCTTTATCACATCAAGGCTCAATCTCGCTAATACTTCCGGCTCCATAAGTTCAAACCTGTTTACAATGGCACTGCCCGTGTCCTTACCCTTTCAAATTCCCCCACTTCCTGGACTTCTGGATTCCTGAACCCAGCACAGAAAGAGGCCACTTGGCTCATAGTGTCTGCGCCTGCCAAAAAAACAGCCTAATCCCACTTCCCAGCATTCTTCTCTGACCACTGCCTCCAACCGGCCGACTGTCACTTATAGGAGAACCAGCGGGTTGGCAGGGAGACATGGAAGCTGAATGTAAAACTGCTGACCCCAGAGAACACTGAGGAACTCAAAAGGGATTATACAGGTTGGAGAACCATGAAACCCCTCTTTGAGTCTCTGGCGCATTGATGGGAAGTGATCAAGGAGAACATCAAGAGGTTCTTCATCCTCAAAGATGTTCAGAGGGTGAAAGGGAAACAGAGGGAAATGTCCCGACTCCAGAAAAGAATGCAAAATCTACTCCAGCTGCAGTCGATGGGGGTTGAGGTCAAGGAGGATCTCCAAGAGTTGCTTCGCAGTCTGACATACTAAGGATCATCAAATCCTTCTGTGCTGGGCTGTACGAAGTGTACCCCACGGACAGCACGGCTTCCCAGTCCTTCCTGTCATCTATCACAGAGGTCTTAGATGACAGAACGCAGGAGATTCTGGGCAAACCACTAACTCTGGACGAGCTGACAGAGGCTGTCAGGTCCTTCAAGACAAGTAAAACTTGCAGAAGTGACGGCTTACCGGTTGAGTTGTATTCGGCTCTGTGGGACTGGATCGGCCCAGACCTGCTGGAAGTGTACGAGAGTATGTTTCTGGCCGGCAGCATCTCAGAATCCATGAGGAAAGGCATCATCACCCTCATCTACAAGAGGAAGGGGGAGAGGGCGGAAATCAGAAATTGGCGGCCCATCTCACTGCTTAATGTAGACTACAAGATTCTGTCCAAAGTCATAGCCAGTCGAGTCAAGTCTGCTCTGGAGTTGGTGATTCACCCTGACCAGACCTGCACTGTACCCGGCAGGAAGATCTCTGATAGTCCCGCGCTACTCAGGGATACGATCGCCTAGGTACGGGACAGGAGGGTGGACACCTGCTTGGACCAGGAAAAGGCTTTTGACAGGATATCGCACACCTACATGATGGACGTGCTGTCCAAAATGGGGTTTGGGGAGGGAATCTGCAATTGGATCAAACTGCTCTACACAAACATCAGTAGCGCTGTCTCAAACAACAGGTGGAAATCAGAAAGTTTCCCAATCCAATCTGGAGTCAGACAGGGCTGTCCTCTCTCCCCAGTCTTGTTTGTTTGCTGTATTGTACCTTTTGCTGAGTCCATTAGGAAGGATGTGGGTATAAGAGGGGTGACAAACCCAGGCAGTGGAGGCACTCAGGTTAAAACATCCCTGTCCATGGACGTCACTGTCTTCTGCTCGGACCCGCTGTCTGTGCGCAAACTGATGAGCATCTGCAACAAGTTCGAACTGGCCTCGGGAGCCAAAGTAAATCACAGCAAGTGTGAGGCAATGTTCTTCGGGAACTGGGCTGACCGATCCTTTGTCCCCTTCACCGTCAGCTCAGACTACCTGAAGGTGCTGGGGATATGGCTTGGAAGGGCCGGGGGATGCGCAAACCTGGAGGGAGCGAGTAGCCAGGGTAAAGCATAAACTGAGCATGTGGGAGCAGCGATCTGTCTCCAATGTGGGTAAGAACCTGGTCATCAGACCCGAGGTGCTCACATTGTTGCTGTATGTGGCGCAGGTCTGGCCCATACCCCACTCCTGTTCCATGACGGTCACCTGAGCCATTTTCCGCTTTATCTGGAGATGCAAAATGGACCGTGTCCGGAGGGACACGATGTTCAAACCTCTGGATATGGGCGGGGAAAATGTACCAACATCGTCCTCATCCTGATGACTACCTTAGTGTGCAACTGCATCAAGCTGTGTGTAGAACCCCAGTACGCAAACACCAAGTGTCACTACGTGCTGTCTGTCCCCGGTGTTGCGGAGGATGGGTCTGGTCACATTGCCGTGGAACGCTCCATCCAGTTGGACCGTGCCGTACCTCCTATCCTTCATGAAAAAGTTTGTGCAGAAACCACTTTTGACCACCAATTCATCAGGCAGTGGTCTGCACGGAATGTCCTCAAGGCCCTGCGGGAAAAGGAGATGGTGGATCCTGTCGGATGGTTCCCCGAGCAGACCGTCAAAGTCATTTGGCAGAATGCCTCATTACCAGAACTTTCAAACAAGCACCAAGATGTAGCTTGGCTGATGGTGAGAAGAGCCCTCCCCGTCCGATCCTTCCTGCAAGCCCGGAGTCTCACCCCCTCCGCACGCTGCCCTCGAGGTGGCTGTGGTGGGGAAGAGACAGTTGCCCACCTTCTTCTGGAATGTGTCTTTGCAAAGCACGTGTGGAAAGAGATGCAGTGGTTTTTGTCGAGGTTCATCCCAAGCAGCTCTGTAACACAGGAGACTGTGCTCTACTGGCTGTTCCCAGGGACTCACACCAAGATAAACATCAACTGCTGCTGGAGAACCATCAACTCGGTGGAAGACGATCTTTGGTCTGCTCGAAACATTCTGGTCTTCCAGCGCAAAGTGTTGTCCACGACCGAATGTTGCAGACTGGCACATTCCAAGGTCCAGGACTACGTGCTGAGGGACGCACTAAAGCTTGGGGCAGCCGCAGCAAAGGTTCAATGGGGAAAGACCACAGTGTAAGGTCCTCCCGCCATAGTGAACCAAGGGGCTGGAACCCATGGGAAATCCTTTGGGCTGTATATCCCAAAATATGGGTTTGCTGTAAAATGTACATTGCACATTAAATGGAATGGAAGGGTTGTGAGGCAACTCACTCCTGTATTGAAGAAAACTGATTTCCTTTGCACTTCCTGGAATGTCAACTTGGAACTGTTTTGTAATGTATTTTGTGCAGATTTTTGATGAATAAAGTATATTTTTGGGAAAAAAAACCCTGCCTAGTGTTTGTCGTACCTGCGGCAAATCTGGTGATGTGATGGCCTGCTGCAATATCTGCAAGCAGGAAGGCCATCAGACAAAGGACTGCAAGCAGAGTAAGTGTTGCAACCTGTGTGCTGGGGAAGGCCACCTCTACAAGACCTGCCCCAAACGCTGCCTCAGATACACACAAGTGACGAGAACCAAGGAGTGGCACGAGGAAGGAACTGAGAACCTGGCTGCTGTTGCAACCCCACGCCCGCCATGACCCGAGTGAAGAAATTCTGTCTAAGAAGGACAAAGAGAAGAAGGCTGGAGCTGCAGAAAGCTGCCAAACACCAACCCAGTGCCCTGGAACCACCTGCTGAGCAGACAACCAATGGAGGAGGAGCCAGCAGAGGGACAACTGGGTGAGTGGCAAGTGGTCAAGAGGAACACCGTAATGAAGAAAGCCCAAAAAAGGGAACAGGCCACCACCCAAACAGTGAGAAGAGGAGGTTAATGTCTGTAACGGATGACAGCGGCTGCTCCTCATCAGGAACAATGACAACAGGAGAAGAAGCAGCAGAATGCAAAGGAGCTGGAAGAGGTTTAAAGATGAATGTGCGCAACATTAAGTCTACTATGCAATGTGTTTCGAACTTGGGGTACCTTGCCAAGGTCAAAGCCGACCTGCTGATTCTGTCGGAGTGTGGAATACTGAACCTCAGCACCTACAGTGGCACAGTGGTTAGCACCGCAGCCTCACAGCTCCAGTGACCCGGGGTTCGATTCTGGGTACTGTCTGTGTAGAGTTTGCAAGTTCTCCCTGTGTCTGCGCGGGTTTTCGCCGGGTGCTCCGGTTTCCTCCCGCAGCCAAAAGACTTGCAGGTTGATAGGTAAATTGGCCATTATAAATTGCCCCCAGTATAGGTAGGTGGTAGGGGGATATACGGAAGGTGGGGATGTGGTAGGAATATGGGTGGGATGCTGCACCTCAGCACCTACAGGCAATGGATGCGATGGTCCCACGGGCCATCGATCTGGTCAGGGGGAAATGATTGATGTTCCTCTGGCCTGGGTATTCTGCAGTGCGGAGGCAACTTCACCATTTCTCGAAGTCTCTAACAGGACTTGACAGGGTAGATGCAGGAAGGATGTTTCCGATGGTCGGGGAGTCCAGAACCAGAGGTCATAGTCTAAAGATACAGTTTAAACCTTTCAGGACTGAGATGAGGAGAAATCTCTTCACCCAGAGAGTGGAGAGCCTGTGGAATTCGCTACCACAGAAAGCAGTTGAGGCCAAAACATTGTATGTTTTCAAGAAGGAGTTAGATATCGCTCTTGGGGTGGAAGGGATCAAAGGATATGGGGGGAAAGTGGAAACAGGTTACTGAGTTGGGTGATCAGCCATGATCATAATGAATGGCGGAGCAGACTTGAAGGGCCGAATGGCCTACTCTTGCTCCTATTTTCTACGTTTCTATGTTAAGGAGGTGGTGGATGGACGCCTCCTCTTAGCAAATGTGATGTACATAAATGCTACATTCCAGTTCAAAACAGTGAATGGCTGTCCGTCCTCCAGCAGCTTCCACTGCTGCTGCCAACATACAGGCTAATCATTTTAGGCCAGGGTTGTCCAACCTCTTCACATCTGGGGGCCACATTACAATTTTTGTCTTACTTAGGGGGCTGGTGAGACAATTTTGGAAAGATAAAGGCATTAAAAATTTATCTTACTATTAATCGAAACAGCAACAAATGTACATTTTTGTGAAGAAGCTTTAAATGAGAAGATTAATTTATTGACTTACTTTCTCATCACTATGTTGGACTCTGAATTAGTGAGATACCTGGCATTTTTTTATGTGCACAAGTAGTCAATGTTTGCCCGCGCACTTCTTGTAGCGATGTGAAGTATTCCGGATAGATGTCCATCTGTCAGGAGTGATCATGATATCTCTCCCTCCCTCTCTCTCTGTCTCTCTCTCTCTCTCTCTCTCTCCCTGTGCCCCTTCCCCGCTCTGTTCCCCCCTCTCTGTTGTTCACCCCGTCTGTGTCATCCCAGCTTTTTGTGTCTCCCCCCTTTTTCTCTGTCCACCCTCTTTCTCTGTAACTAGGCTCTCTGTCTGCCCTCTCTCTCTGCCCCTATCTCTTTCTCTGCCCCTCTTTCTGCCCCATCTCTCTCTCTTTGTCCTCCCTCTCTCTGCCCCTCGCTCACTTTCCCCCTCTCTCTCTTTCCGTTAACCCCTCCTCTCTCTCTCTCTCTCGCTGTCCCCCTTCTCTCCCTCTGTGTACACCCCCCACCCCCGACAGTTGCAGGGAACAGGAGCGCTCAGTACAGCTGCTTTGTAATTGGTCAGTTTTCTTCTTTTTAAAAATGGCACTGTCAGTTTGACAGCTGTCCTGACAGGTGCTGGCAGTGGGAACAGCGGTTTCCCAACTTTGGACCGATTCAGGGTTTTCCAGATGTCAAGGAGGACCTCCGAGAGGTGAAGAGCCAGCAGGCCTCGCTCTTTGCCATGGAGGCCTCCAAGATCATCTTCCAGTCCAGAGCAGGATGAGATGTGCCCGCGTTTCTTCTTCCAATAGGCACACAGAGAGAGCTCTGTGATCAGCAGCCTGAAGGAATAGGATGGTTCGGTAACGTCTTCGCAGTCTGACATACTAAGGATCAGCAAATCCTTTTATGCTGGGCTGTACGATGTGAAGCCCACGAACAGCACGGCCTCCCACTCCTTCCTGTCATCTATCACAGAGGTCTTAGATGACAGCATGCAGGAGAGACTAGACAAACTGGTAACTCTGGATGAGCTGACAAAGGCTGTCAGGTCCTTCAAGACGAGTAAAACGCACGCAAGGGACAGTTTACTGGTTGAATTGTATTCGACTCTGTGGGGCTGGATCGGCCCAGACCTGCTGGAAGTATATGAGAGTATGCTCCTGGCCAGCAGCTTATTAGAATCCACGAGGAAAGGCATCATTACCCTCATCTACAAGTGGAAGGGGGAGAGGGCAGAAATCAGAAATTGGCGGCCCATCTCATTGCTTAATGTTGACGACAAGATTCTGTCCAAAGTCATCGCCAGTCGAGTCAAGTCTGCTCTGGAGTTGGTAATTCACCCTGACCAGACCTGTACTGTACCCGGCAGGAAGATCTCCGATAGTCTCGTGCTACTCAGGGATATGATCACCTATGTACAGGACAGGCAGGTGGACACCTGCCTCATCAGCCTGGACCAGGAGAAGGCCTTTGACAGGATATCACACACCTACATGTTGAACGTGGTCTCCAAAATGGGGTTTGGGGAGGGACTCTGCAATTGGATCAAACTGCTCGACACAAACCTCAGTAGCGCAGTCTCAATCAATGAGTGGGAATCGGAAAGTTTCACGATCCAATCTGGAGTTAGACAGGGCTGTCCTCTCTCCCCTGTCTTGTTTGTTTGCTGTGGCGAACCCTTTGCTGAGTCCATTAGGAAAGATGTGGGCTTAAGAGGGGTGACAATCCCAGGCAGTGGAGGCACTCAGGTTAAAACCTCCCTCTGCATGGATGACGTTGCCGTCTTCTGCTCATTCCCGCTGTCTGTGCGCAGACTGATGAGCATCTGTGACCAGTTCGAACTGGCCTCAGGAGCCAAAGTTAACCACAGCAAGAGTGAGGCCATGTTCTTTGGGAACTGGGCTGACCGATCCTTTATCCCCTTCACTGTCAGGTCAGACTACCTGAAGGTGCTGGGGATATGGTTCGGAAGGGCCGGGGCGTGCGCCACAAACTGAATGGGGCAATTAGTCAAGGTAAAGCATAAACTGAGCATGTGGGAGCAGCGATCTCGCTCCGTTGTGGGTAAGAACCTGGTCATCAGGCCCGAGGCGCTCACGTTGTTACTGTACGTGACACTGGTCTGGCCTGTACCCCACTCCTGCACCATGGAGGTCACCCGAGCCATCTTCCACTTTAGCTGGAGATCAAAAATGGACCATGTCTGCAGGGACACGATGTTTAAACCTATGCATAAAGGGGGAAAAGATATACCCAACATTGCCCTCATCCTGATGACCACCTTCATGTGCGGCAGCATCAAGCTGTGTGTAGAACCCCAGTACGCAAACTCCAGGTGTCACTACGTGCTGAGGTTCTATCTGTCCCCGGTGTTGCAAAGGATGGGTCTGGTCACATTGCCGCGGAACGCTCCATCCAGTTGGACCATCTTGCACCATCTGTCCCTTGTGGAAAAGTTTGTGTGGAAGAACACCTTTGATCACAAGTCCATCAGGCAGTGGTCCGCACGTAACATCCTCGAGTCCCTGCGGGAAAAGGAGAATTTCAGGTGAATCCTGTCGGATGGTTCCCTGAGCAGACTGTCAAAGTCATTTGGTAGAATGCCGCATCACCAGAACTTTCAAACAAGCGCCAAGACTTAGCTTGGCTGGTGTTGAGAAAGGCCCTCCCTGTCAGATCCTTCCTGCACAGAGGTTTGAAGAAAGAGTCGTCTAAAGCGAGCTGGGAAGACAGACTAAGGGGAAGGTCAGTGGATGAGCAGTGGCAGACAGTTAAGCAGATATTTCATAACACTCAGCAAAAATTTATCCCGGTCAAATAGAAGGACTCGATGAGAAGGAGGAACCACCCGTGGTTAACAAAGGCAGTCAAGGAGAGTATCCAATCAAAAACTAAGGCATATAAAGTGGCAAAAACTAACAGTAGGCCAGAGGATTGGGAATTTTTTAGGAACCAGCAGCGGATGACT
Organism: Heterodontus francisci; assembly: GCF_036365525.1. Lineage (NCBI taxonomy): Eukaryota > Metazoa > Chordata > Chondrichthyes > Heterodontiformes > Heterodontidae > Heterodontus > Heterodontus francisci. The sequence continues at coordinate 15,511,818 of NC_090399.1, forward strand.
AAAAAGCTAATAAAGAGGGAGAAAATTAATTATTAAAGTAAATTGGCAAGAAATATAAAAACAAACAGCAAGAGCTCCTACAGGTATATAAAAAGAAAGAGAGTATCTAAAGTGAGTGTGGGATCTTGGAGGATACGACTGGAGAATTGATAATGGGGAAGAGGGAAATGGCAGATAATTTAAACCAATATTTTGCCTCGGTCTTCATGGTGGAGGACACTATAAACATCCCACAGATATCAGATAAGCAAGGAGCTAATGTGAGGAAAGATCTTGTAACAGTCTCTATCACGAAGGACAAAGTATTTGACAAACTAATGGGATTAAAGGCAGACAAGTCGCCAGGACCTGATGGCTGACATCCAAGGGTTTTAAAGGAAGTGGCTGCAGAGATAGTGGAGGCATTGGTCGAAACATTCCAGAACTAACTGGATTCCGGGAGGGTCCCAGTGGATTAAAAAACCGCTAATGTGATGCCCCTGTTCAAGAAGGGAGGGAGACAAAAAGCAGGGAACTAAAGGCCAGTCAGCCGAACGTCGGTCGTTGGGAAAATGCTAGAGTCCCTTATTAAGGAAGAAATAGCAGGACATTTAGAAAAGCTTAACGCAATCAAACAGAGTCAACATGGTTTTGTGAAAGGGAAATCATGTTTGACAAATTTACTAGAGTTCTTTGAGGATATAACAAGCAGAGTTAACAAAGGGGAACTGGTAGATGTAGTGTATTTGGATTTCCAGAAAGCATTTGATAAGGTGTCACATAAAAGATTATTGCACAAGATAGGAGCACACTGTATTGGGGGTAATGTATTAGCATGGATTGAGGATTGGTTAACTCACAGAAGACAGAGAGTCAGGATTAATGGGTCTTTTTCAGGTTGGAAAAACATAACTAGTGGAGTGCCACAAGGATCAGTCCTAGAGCCTCAACTATTTACTATCTATATTAATGACTTGGAGGAGGGGGCAGAGTGGAATATATCCAAATTGGCTGATGGTACCAAAATAGGTGGGAGGGCATGTTGTGATGAGGACATAAGGAATCTGCAAGGGGATTATAGATAGGTTGAGTGAGTGGGCAAAAACTTGGCAGATGGAGTTCAGTGTAGGAAAGTGTGAGGTCATGCACTTTGGTAGGAAGAATCAAAAGGCAGACTATTATTTAAATGGAGAAAGACTCCAAAGAAAATGCAGCACAGAGGGATCTGGGTGTTCTTGTGCATGAAACACAAAAAGTTAGCATGCAGGTGCAGCAAGTAATTAAGAAGGCAAATGGAATTTTGGCCTTTGTTGCTAGGGCTTGGAGTTTAAAAATAGGTAAGTCTTGTTACAACTGCACAGGGTGTTGGTGAGGCCACACCTGGAGTACTGGGTACAGTTTTGATCCCCGTATTTAAGAAAGGGTATACTGGCATTGGAGGCAGTTCAAGAGATTCATTAGGCCGATTCCTGAGATGCGAAGGAATTTCTTCTCTCAGAGGGTAGTGAATGTCTGGCATTCTCTACCCCAGAGAGTTGTGGAGGCTCAATCACTGAAAGTATTTAAAGAGGAGGTAGACAGATTTTTGAGATATTGGGGAGTTGAGGGCTATGAGGAGCTGGCACGAAAGAGGACTTGAGGTCTGGGGCAGATCAGCCATGATCTTATTGAATGGCGGGGCAGGCTTGAGGGGCCGAATGGCCTACGCCTGCTCCTATTTCTTATGTTCTTATGCACACCCGGAGTCTCACCATCTCCACACGCTGCCCTCGAGGTGGCTGCGGTGGGGAAGAGACCATCGTCTACCTCCTTCTGGAAAGAGATGAAAACAGAAAGTGCTGGAGAAACTCAGCAGGTGAGGTGAGAGTGACTGCCCTTGACATCAAGGTAGCACTTGACCAAATATGGCATCAAGGAGCCCTAGCAAAACTGAGGTCAATGGGAATCAAGAGGAAAACCCTCCACTGGCTGGAGTCATACCTAGCGCAAAGGAAGATGGTTGTGGTTGTTGGAGGCCAATCATCTCATCTCCAGGACATCACTGCAGGAGTTCCTCAGGGTAGTGTCCTCCGCCCAACCATCTTCAGCTGCTTCATCAATGGCCTTCCTTCAATCATAAGGCCAGACGTGGGGATGTTCCCTGATGATTGCACAATGTTCAGCACCATTCGTGACTCCTCAGATACTGAAGTAGTCCGTGTAGAAATGCAGCAAGACCCGGACAATATCCAGGCTTGGGCTGATAAGTGGCAAGTAACATTTGTGCCACACAGTGCCAGGCAATGACCATCTCCAACAAGAGAGAATCTAACCATCTCCCCTTGACATTCAACGGCATTACCATTGCTGAATCCCCCACTATCAACATCCTAGGGGCTACCATTGACCAGAAACTGAACTGGAGTAGCCATATAAATACCGTGGCTACAAAAGCAGGTCAGAGACTAGGAATCCTGCGGTGAATAACTCACCTCCTGACTCCCCAAACCCTGTCCACAATCTACAAGGCACAAGTCAGGAGTGTGATGGAATACTCTCCACTTGCCTGGATGGGTGCAGCTCCAACAACACTCAAGAAGCTCGACACCATCCAGGACAAAGCATCCCACTTGATTGGCACCCCATCTACAAACATTCACTCCCTCCACCACCGATGCATAGTGGCAGCAGTGTGTACCATCTACAAGATGCATTGCAGCAATGCACCAAGGCTCCTTAGACAGCACCTTCCAAACCCGCGACCTCTACCAACTAGAAGGACAAGGGCAGCAAATACATGGGAACACCACCACCTGCAAGTTCCCCTCCAAGTCACACACCATCCTGACTTGGAACTATATCACCGTTCCTTCACTGTCGCTGGGTCAAAATCATGGAACTCCCTTCCTAACAGCACTGTGGGTGTACTTACCCCAAATGGACTGCAACGGTTCAAGAAGGCAGCTCACCACCACCTTCTCAAGGGCAATTAGGGATGGGCAATAAATGCTGGCCTGGCCAGTGATGCCCACATCCCATGAATGAATAAAAAAAAGGTCTGGCAGCATCTGTGGAGAGAGAAGCAGAGTTAACAGCTTAGAGTTAACTAAAGGTCAGTGACCTTTCATCAGAACGATGCAGTGGAAAGAGATGCAGTGGTTTTTGGCAAGGTTCATCCCGAGCAGCTCTGTAACAGCACTCTGTGCTCTGTTCCCAGGGTCGCACACCGAGATAAACATCAACTGCTGCTGGAGGACCATCAACACGGTGAAAGACGCTCTTTGGTCTGCCCGAAACTTGCTGGTCTTCCAGTGCAAAGAGTTGTCCATGACCGAGTGCTGCAGACTGGCAGATTCCAAGGTCCAGGACTACATGCTTAGGGACGCACTAAAGCTTGGGGCAGCTGCCGCAAAGACTCAATGAGGAAAGGCCACTGTGTAAGTTCCACCCCCCCCCATAGTGAACCGAGGGGCTGTAACCCGTGTCAAACCCCTCGGGCTGTATACACCAGAGAATGTTTTTGCTATGTAATGCAAATGTACATTGTAAATATTACCTGGAATGGCAAGCCTAGTGAGGTATCTCATGTTCTGTATTGAAAGAAACTGATCTTTAATGTACTTTATGAAATGTCCAACTTGAATTGCTTTGTAATGTATTTTTACAATTTTTTTACGAAAACGGTATATTTTTGGGTGGAGAAAAAGGCACTGTACAAATGCAAGTTACTCTTTTAAAACTTTGGGCTGCACCAAGGAATGGGGTTGGTTCAAGTATCAATTGAGGAAGACTTTGACTATGGCCTCTTTTGGATTGGTCAGTTGAAGTGTCTGTTATCGCTGGGAGACTGTAAAGTGCCCTGGACAAACATTAAAAATAAATTATCTGCAATAATCACCCGCTCACGGGCTGTAAGAGATCCCACAGCACTATTTTAATGATGAGCAAGAGACTCCTCCCCGGTATCCTGGCTAGTTTTTAGCCCTCAAATAACACCTAAAAACAGCTTTTTGGTCATTATTTTGGTCATATTTGTGGGATTTTGTTTTATTCGTTCATGGGATGTGGGCTTTGCTGTCTAGGCCAGCATTTAGTGCACATCCCTAATTGCCCTTTAGAAGGCGGTGGTGAGCTGCCTTCTTGAACCGCTGCAGTCCATGTGAGATAGGTAGACCCACAGTGCTGTTAGGAAGGGAGTTCCAGGATTTTGATCCAGCAACAGTGAAGGAACAGTGATATATTTCCAAGTCAGGATAGTGTCTGGCTTGGAGGGGAACTTGCAGGTGGTGGTGTTCCCATGCATTTGCTGCCCTTGTCCTTCTAGTTGGTAGAGGTCGCGGGTTTGGAAGGTGCTGTCTAATGAGCCTTGGTGCGTTGCTGCAGTACATCTTGCAGATGGTACACACTGCTGCCACTGTGCGTCGGTGGTGGATGGGGTGCCAATCAAGAGGGCTGCTTTGTCCTGGAAGGTGTCGAGTGTTGTTGGAGCTGCACCCATCCAGGCAAGTGGAAAATATTCCATCACACTCCTGACTTGTGCCTTCTAGATGGTGGACAGGGTTTGGGGAGTCAGAAGGTGAGTTACTCGCCTCAGGATTCCTAGTCTCTGACCTGCTCTTGTAGCCACAGTATTTATAAGGCGACTCCAGTTCAGTTTCTGGTCATGGTACCCCCAGGATGTTGATAGTGGGGGATTCAGTGATTGCAATGCCATTAAATGTCAAGGGGAGATGGTTAGATTCTCTCTTGTTGGAGATGGTCATTGTCTAGCACTTGTGTGGTGTGAATGTTACTTGTCACTTATCAGCCCAAGCCTGGATATTGTCCAGGTCTTGCTGCATTTCTACACGGACTGCTTCAATATCTGAGGAGTCACGAATGGTGCTGTGCATTGTGCAATCATCAGCAAACATCCCCACTTCTGACCTTATGATTGAAGGAAGGTCATTGATGAAGCAGCTGAAGATGGTTGGGCCTAGGACACTACCCTGAGGAACTCCTGCAGTGATGTCCTGGAGCTCAGATGATTGACCTCCAACAATCACAACCATCTTCCTTTGCGCTCGGTATGACTCCAACCAGCGGAGAGTTTTCCCCCTGATTCCCATTGACTGCAATTTTGCTAGGGCTCCTTGATGCCATACTCGCCTTGATGTCAAGGGCAGTCACTCTCACCTCACCTCTTGAGTTCAGCTCTTTTGTCCATGTTTGAACCAAGGCTGTAATGAGGTCAGAAGCTGAGTGGTCCTGGCAGAACCCAAACTGAGCGTCAATGAGCAGGTTATTGCTAAGCAAGTGCCGCTTGATGGCACTGTCAGTGACACCTTCCATCACTTCACTGATGATTGAGAGTAGACTGATGGGGCGGTAATTGGCCGGGTTGGACTTGTCCTGCTTTTTGTGTACAGGACATACCTGGGCAATTTCCCACATTGCTGGGTAGATGGGATCTTGTTGTGCACAAATTAACTGCTGTGTTTCCTACATTAAAATAGTGATTCAACTTCAGAAGTGATTCGCTGGCTGTAAAGCTCTTTGGGATGTCCTGAAGTTGAAAATTGCTACATAAATGCAAGTTATTCTTTTAAAGTTTAGGGCTGCACCAAGGAAGTTGTGAATGGGGTTGGCTGTCCCCTGTCAAAGTGGTGAGGATTGTGGTGCTCTGTTACGCACTACACAAATTGTGGGAATATTTAAGAGCGTTCACTTAAATACAGTAATTTGATTATTAGGGTTCTGCTGGACTTACAGAAGTACAGCTGGGGGACAGTCAGTAGCACAGGGATCCTGGAAAATTCATCTTCAATTGTCAGTGTGTCATAGAATATTAAACAAGCGGGAAATTATTAAAGGGTATCAGCCATGGCCTAGTAGGGATTCAGGAGGAGCTCAGACCCACTTGGTATGTGAGGTACAGAGAGAATCCAGCAGAGGGAGATCGTTACAAAATGAGTGGGGAATCAGAGAGTTTCCCAATCCAATCTGGAGTCAGACAGGACTGTCCTCTCTCCCCTGTCTTGTTTGTTTGCGGTATCGAATCTTTTGCTGAGTCGGTTAGGAAGGATGCGGACATAAGAAGAGTGACAATCCCAGGCAGCGGAGGCACTCAGGTCAAAGCCTCCCTGTACATGGACGACGTCGCTATCTTCTGCTCGGATCCGCTATCCATTCGCAGACTGATGAACATCTGTGACCAGTTCGAACTGGCCTCCGGAGCCAAAGTCAACCACGGCAAGAGCGAGGCCTTTGGGAACTGGGCTGACCAATCCTTTGTCCCGTTCACCGTCAGGTCAGAGTAACTGAAGGTACTGGGGATATGGTTTGGAAGGGCCGGGTCGTGCGCCAAAACCTGGAAGGAGTAAATAGCCAGGGTACACAATAAACTGAGCATGTGGGAGCAATGATCTCTCTGCATTGTGGGTAAGAACCTGGTTATCAGGTGCGAGGTGCTCACGTTGTTGCAGTATGCAGCGCAGGTCTGGCCCATACCCCACTGCTGCGCCACGGCGGTCACCCGAGCCATTTTCTGCTTTATCTGAAGATGCAAAATGGACCATGTCTGGAGGGCCACGATGTTCAAACCTCTAGATAAGGGAGGGAAAAATGTACCCAACGACACCCTCATCCTGATGACCACCTTCATGTGCGGCTGCATCAAGCTGTGTGTAGAGCTCCAGTACATAAACACCAAGTGTCACTACGTGCTGAGGTTCTATCTGTCCCCGGTGTTGCGAAGGATGGGTCTGGTCACATTGCCGCGGAATGCTCCATCTAGTTGGAACGTGCCGTACCACCTAGCCTTCGTGGAAAATTTTCTGCGGATAAACACCTTTGACCACCAATCCATCAGGCAGTGGTCTGCACGGAATGTCCTCAAGGCCCTACGGGAAAAGGAGATGGTGGATCCTGTCAGATGGTTCCCCGAGCAGACTGCCAAAGTCATTTGGCAGAACGCCTCATCACCAGAACTTTCAAACAAGCACCAAGATGTAACTTGGCTGATGGTGAGAAGGGCCCTCCCCGTCAGATCCTTCCTGCACGCCCAGAGTCTCACCTCCTCCGCATGCTGTCATCGCGGTAGCTGTGGTGGGGAAGAGACGGTTGCCCACCTTCTTCTGGAATGTGTCTTTGCAAAGCAGGTGTGGAAAGAAATGCAGTGGTTTCTGTCAAGGTTCATCCCAAGCAGCTCTGTAACACAGGAGTCTGTGCTCTACGGGATGTTCCCAGAGATGCACACCGAGATAAACATCAACTGCTGCTGGAGGACTATCAATTCGGTGTAAATCGCTCTTTCGTCTGCCTGAAACTTGCTGGTCTTCCAGCGCAAAGAGTTGTCCACGACCGAATGTTGCAGACTGGCACATTCCAAGGTCCAGGACTACGTGCTGAGGGACGCACTAAAGCTTGGGGCAGCCGCTGCAAATGCTCAGTGGGTAAAGACCACTGTGTCAGGTCCTCCCGCCATAGTGAACTGAGTGAGTGAGACAACTCACTCCTGTATTGAAGAAAACTGATTTCCTTTGCACTTCTTGGAATGTCAACTTGGTGCTGGTTTGAACTGTTTTGTAATTTATTTTTTACAGATTTTTATGAATAAAGTCTATTTTTGGGGGGAAAAAAGAGGGAGATTGTTACAATTTGTGAGACTGAGAATATCCAACAGAGGGAGCTTGCTGAAAGTGAGTGAGGATGGTTTGTGATACCCAAACTATCCAACAGAGGGAGATTGTCACAATGAGTGTCTTTGGCCTCTGTCTCGAGAGACAATGGGCAAGCGTCTGGAGGTGGTCAGTGGTTTGTGAAGCAGCGCCTGGAGTGGCTATAAAGGCCAATTCTAGAGTGACAGACTCTTCCACAGGTGCTGCAGATAAAATTGGTTGTCGGGGCTGTTACACAGTTGGCTCTCTCCTTGCGCTTCTGTCTTTTTTCCTGCCAACAGCTAAGTCTCTTTGACTCGCCACTCTTTAGCCCCGCTTTTATGGCTGCCTGCCATAAAGGAGGATAAGCAAGCACAGGTGGTAGGGACAGTGTAGAATGAAAGGGATAGTGAGGATGAGGCAGAAGGAGGCCTAGACAATTCTCAAATTGAATCTCCTACTATCCAGTTAACTAATACTGAATTGTTAGGGAGATTGGAAACTATACTTTCATACTTAGTTGCAGACCAACGAGAAGACCTAACAAGGCTAATCAAAGCACTTAATGAGGATTTTCTTGATGAAGAAGGTGCAATCAACCGGTGCATCTCCTTCCTTGTCCTTCACCACAACCCGAACGGTGTAACACACTCCCTGGCCTGAAACTCGAAGATTGGTTATAGCCATTTTACTCAAAGCATACCCAGGATCAAAAGCCACCGATCATGGTTTCTCCCCTGCCAGATAAGTATGTTGTCCATGCCTCACTGCCGTAGAGCAAGATACTGAGGACACAGGCTTGATACACTCGGACTTTTGTGTTGTGTGTCAGTGCGCCATTTTCCCACACCCTCTTGGCCAGTCTGGACATAGCAGCAGACGCCTTTCCCATGCACTTGTTGATTTCTGCATCGAGAGACAGGTTACTGGTGATAGTTGAGCCTAGGTAGGTGAACTCTTGAACCACTTCCAGAGCTTGGTCGCTTATTTAGATGGATGGAGCATTTCTGACGTCCTGTCCCATGATGTTCGTTTTCTTGAGGCTGATAGTTAGGCCAAATTCATTGCAGGCAGCTGCAAACCTGTCGATGAGACTCTGCAGACACTCTTCAGTGTGAGATGTTAATGCAGCATCGTCAGCAAAGAGGAGTTCCCTGATGAGGACTTTCCGTACTTTGGTCTTTGCTCTAAGACGGGCAAGGTTGAACAACCTGCCATCTGATCTTGTGTGGAGGAAAATTCCTTCTTCTGAAGACTTAAACGCATGTGAGAGCAGCAGAGAGAAGAAGATCCCAAACTGTGTAGGTGTGAGAACACAGCCCTGTTTCACGCCACTCAGGATAGGAAAGGGGTCTGATGAGGCACCGCTGTGCTGAATTGTGCCTTTTATATTGTCATGGAATGAGGTGATGATACTTAGTAGCTTTGGTGGACATCCAATCTTTGCTAGAAGTCTGAAAAGACCACATCTGCTGACGAGGTCAAAGGCTTTGGTGAGATCTATGAAGGCAACGTGGAGGGACATCTGTTGTTGAGTGACACTGAGATTATCCAGCAGAGGGTTTGGTGAATGAAGCCTAAGTTTCTTCCCAAGCATCACCCGATTCAGATTGAATCTGATATCCACAAACAACTAAGTCTAGGAATTAACCCTTTCCTGCCAAATCACCAAGGAAGAAGTGAGACACCAAGTCATGCATGAGCAACTATTTATTGAGTACAAAAATCATACCTCACAGTTAAACATTGAGTATGCAAACCATCAGTAGGAGCCATTATAACGAGTATGACTGAGCAAGTATCTGAAGTGGCTGACTTTAAAGGCCTGCTACCCAACCCGAACCAACGTGTGTCGGGTTCGGATGGGGTCGCACTTCCGGGTCCGGCATTCGGGCTCGGGTCGGACATGCTCTATCACAGGTAAGTGGCTCCAATTTTTATTTAATTTTTGGACTAGAAAGGTGGTTTTGTTACAGTTATTTTAAGCTTGTGCAGATCAACAACAAAGTGAAAAACGGAAGGTAAGTTAACTGATGGTCGGGTCGGGTCGGGTCGGGCGTGGGAAAAAATGGAAGAACTCGGGCCAGGTCGGATGTGGTTCTGTCGGGCTCGGGTCAGGTTTTTTTTTGCAGACCTGAGCAGGCCTTTAGCTGACTTAACTCTCACCTTCCTTGATCTCAGACACTTGTGCAGTTAAGCAATACACTTATTTCTACCTGTAATTGCCTGGAAAAGTGATTTGACTTACATACTCTTGCTGTCTGTCCTGGATATACAATGTCATAATGAATGTACAGCAACACCATCTTGTATTTTTATAGCAACATTAACATAATAAAGCATCCCAAGGTGCTTCGCAGGAATGTTTCTCGAACAAATGTTGCCAGCTACCACAGTGGCTTTCGATCCATGACTGAACCTCACAGATAACTGAGAGAAGCAGCAAGTAATTTCAATCCTTCTCACTCGTTTTCTCAACCATTCCGGATGGCGTCAAGAGAAGCTAAATGTTCCTTTGGGATGTCCATGGTTTCACCATTCCAATAGTGGTGCAGTGGTTAGCACCGCAGCCTCACAGCTCCAGCGACCTGGGTTTGGTTCCGGGTACTGCCTGTGCGGAGTTTGCAAGTTCTCCCTGTGACCGCGTGGGTTTCCTCTGGGTGCTCTGGTTTCCACCCACATGCCAAAGACTTGTGGGTTGATAGGTAAATTGGCCATTGTAAAAATTGCCCCTCGTGTAGGTAGGTGGTGGGAGAATTGAGGGAAGGTGGGGATGTGAGAGGGAAAATGGGATTAATGTAGGATTAGTATAAATGGATGGTTGATGGTCGGTGCTGACTCGGTGGGCTGAAGGGCCTGTTTCAGTGCTGTATCTCTCGATGACTCTAATGAGTTTAAGCCAGTGGTTCTGTTACTTGTCTCTCTTTATCTCCTCTATCTAAAGGACTCTTTTCCCAAATTCCTACTAGTTTGTTTCGGAGCCAGCACATGTTCTATCCAGCTGTCCTTAGTTTCCCCCTTTATTTACTGGAACTTTGCACTCTCTTACCCCTGGCCTCAGTTCCTTATAACTAGCTCGCTTTGAGTTCTTGTTCATGCCTATTGACACCTGTTACATTCTGCCTGTGGCTCAACAGTTCTCTTGTTTAGTTTCTCGGAAAAGTGTTTGTTTGGTGTAATATTTCCGGTTCCCTTTGTGTGTTGACTGTGATTTGGCCTCCTGCATGACTCACTCATTCTGTCTCAATTGTTGGATCAACTCCAGTTCTTTCGGATTTAAGATGTTGCTTAAGTTCCAGGTCTCCTTTAGCAGGGATGTTTTCTATAACTTGAAGTTCCCAGGCCAGCAGTCGCTGCTGATTACATTCTGCCTGTGAGGTGTTTTCTCTCAGGGTTGTCTGTTGTTTAAATTCCAATTCTCTTTGTGCCAACAGATTTTTACCCTGTGAGCTGATAGTTTAACTTAGGAATGTAAAAATATATTAAAGCGACAAGAGAAGAGCTGGGAGCCAATGTTGATTGCTAAGTCTGTCCACTTTCCGACTTCTGACAGCTAGCATTTTTAGCAGCAGTAGTATTCTAGTTTCTAGCAGTCAGCAAGTACTCTAAGAAATCAGAAGTTAGTGAAACATGGATACCTAAACAGGCCGCTTTATCTTTCTCTCTCTTCTGCAGCAGAGGCACCTACACATGAACAGATAACGTACCACCTCTCGAGAACTATCCCAGGATCTGTGTCAACCAAATGGGTTTTCTAACACGATACGCAAGCTTTTTGTGGTTTAATTGGGGACTTTCTTGCTTTTTATTAGCTTCGCTTTCATGGCCATTTCCCAGCATTCAGTTCAACAACCGATTCCAGTTTGAGTGGGCAACTTTGAGCCGAACTCCTTTTTGACAGTCTGACAGGCATTTTGCAGGAGGCTCTGAGAGACTTCAATAAGTGTACATATGACTCCTCTATAATATCAGAAATTATGCAATATTTCAGGTCACAGCATTTCCATCTTAAAAGGGCCTTATGGATTGTGGTGTATTGATAATCATTACTGATCATTTTAACAGGTGTTAATAAACAGAGATAAATAAGAACACAACAGATTCTGTGCTGCCAAGTGAAAATTAGTTGTTTTCTAATGACATCAACAACTTATATTTATATAGTGCGTTTAATGTAGTAAAACATCCCAAGGCATTTCATGGGAGCAATTATCAATCAAAATTTGACACTGAGCCAGGTGATATTAGGACAGATGACCAAAAAGCTTGGTTAAAGAGGTAGGCTTTAAGAAGTGTCTTAAAGGAGGAAAGCCTGGTGGAGAAGCCAAGAAGTTGAGGGAGGGGATTCCAGCGCTTAAGGCCCAGGCAGCTGAAGGCATGGCCACCAATGGTGGAGTGATTAAAATCTGCGATGCACAAGAGGCCAGAATTGGAGAAGTGCAGATACCTCAGAGGATTGTAGGACTGGAGGAGATTACAGAGATAGGGAGGGGGCGAGGTCACGGAGGGATCTGAAAACATAGATGTGGGTAAAAGATGGGAGGCCGTTAAGGAGAGCATTGTAATAGTTGAGTCCAGACGTAACAAAGGCATGGGTGAGGTAATGTGCCAGTGAGTAATTCATTCTAAATCTATCTTAACAAAGTTATTAATGTGTTTATTTTAGAGGACTAATGAGGATTTATCAAAATAGAGTAAGTAGGAATTTTACAGGGGCAAAATACTCTGCTTCTAATCGATGGAAAATCACAGGCCTTGAAACGATAGATTCCCAACAAGTGAATCTTCACCACCCATCCTCCACTCAGCAAACTGTTAAAAATAGCCATCATTCAACACACTAATGGCACTCAGTAACTACACTTTAGGAATTCTGTGCACTTAAAGAAACCTGCTGACTGACCTCAGTTATACTGTCAGTTCCGCTCTGCTCTCTGCTCAAGCAAGGTGAATAGTCTGCAAGTTTGTTCAAGCATGGGGGAATCCAGGGTTACGATAACAGGCAAAGGCCATTAACTTTTCATCTTTACATTAGCCATAAGCTGTTAGGAACATCAAGCTCTCGACCAACATTGACCATTGGCAAACTTCCTCCGACTAATGGAGTGGGTGCCATGTCAGAGTGAAGCCACCAATTGGAGGCTGAGTCTTCACTCCCATGGTGTTCGGCCTGAGTTTTCCACTTCTGCACTCACCAGCCGCCTATCAAAATGAATCGGGGGAAAACATCTCAGGCTTGTGGTGCACAGAGCCAGACCACACAAAGCTCCCTGTCTCGGAGAATATGAAATGGGTTCTTTGCATTAATGCAAGTCAAGTAATGTAAGTGACCTGTTAAAGAATGGTGGTGGAATTGCCATGGAAACAGTGCGTCATGTAGCAGAAACTGATCCCCAACATAATGCGTGACCCAGGCCGACCCTCTATCCTGGGCATGGCTCCATGACCACTGTCCTGAATCTCATTCTAGTTTCTCCCTCAGTGATGCTCCCTGAAGATCTGACGTTTGCTGGGTTTTGAATCCAGGGATAGTTGCAATGATCCAGCATCCTCCTTTTCTATAACTATCAGGAAAGACTGAACAGGCTGGGCCTCTAGAAAAACAGAAGGCTGAGGGCTGACCCAATGGAGCTCTTTACGATTATAAAGGGGTTTGATAGGGAAGATGTTCCCACTTGTGGGTGAGTCCAAAATTAGGGTCTGTAAGTATAATAAATCCAATAGGGAAATCATGAGAAACTTCTAAAATCAGAAAGTGGTGAAAACATAATAGCATGAACAAAAGGAGCTGGTCATAAGGCAGTTTAAATCTGCTCTGCCCTTCAATGAGATCATGGGTGATCCTCTAGTTCAGCTCTACTGTCCCGCCTGGTCCCCATATCCCTCGATTCCCTTAGTGCACAAAGGTCTATTGATCTCAGCCTTGAATATATTTAAAGACTGAGCATCCACAGCTCTCTGGGGTAGAGAATTCCAAAGATTCACAACTTTCTGAGTGAAGACATTTCTCCTCATCCCAGCCCTAAATGGTCGACCCCTTATCTGGAGATGATGGCCCCTAGTTCTACACTCTCCAGCCAGGAGAAACAGTCATTTACCCTGTTGAGCCCTCTAAGAATTTTATATATTTCAATGCGATCACCTCTCATTCTTCTAAACTCCAGAGAATATAGGCCCATTCTATTCAATCCATGAAAATGAGGAATTCGCTCCACATGTTTGAGGTTAATAATACAAATGGATTGAAATGGGAAGCCAGATGAGCAAATGAGGGGGAAAGGAATAGAAGGATAGGGTGAGATGAGGTGAGGTGGCAGGAGGCTCGCGTGGAGCAGAAAGGGCAGCGCAGGCCAGTTGGTGCAAACAGCCTGTTTCTATGCTGTAATTCCTGTGTAATTCCTATGTGGTTATTCATCACGTTCCATCCAGTTGGACCGTGCCGTACCACCTATCCTTCATGGAAACCTTTGACCACCAATCCATCAGGCAGTGGTCTGCACGGAATGTCGTCAAGGCCCTACGGGAAAAGGAGACGGTGGGTCCTGTCGGATGGTTCCCCGAGCAGACTGCCAAAGTCATCTGGCGGAATGCCTCATCACCAGTACTTTCAGACAAGCACCAAGATGCAGCTTGGCTGGTGGTGAGAAGAGCCCTCCCCGTCATATGCTTCCTGCATGACCGGAGTCTCGCCCATTCCGCATGCTGCCCTTGCGGTGGCTGTGGGGCGGAAGAGACTGTTGCCCACCTCCATCTGGAATGTGTCTTTACAAAGCAGGTGTGCAAAGAGATGCAGTGGTTTTTGTCGAGGTTTATCCCAAGCAGCTCTGTAACACAGGAGTCTGTGTTCTACGGGCTGTTGCCAGGGACACACACCGAGATAAACATCAATTGCTGCTGCAGGACCATCAATTCGGTGAAAGACACTCTTTGGTCTGCCCGAAACCTGCTGGTCTTCCAGCGCAAAGAGTTGTCCAGGACTGAGTGTTGCAGACTGGCACATTCCGAGGTCCAGGACTACATGCTTGGGGCAGCCGCCACAAAGACTCAATGGGGAAAGACCACTGTGTAAGGTCCTCCCGCCATAGTGAACCGAGGGGCTGGACCCATGGGAAACCCCTCGGGCTCTATGCACCAAAAATGGATTTGCTGGACATGTACATTGTATATAAAATGGAATGGAAGGTTTGTGAGTCAACTCACTCCTGTAGTGAAGAAAATTGATTTCCTTTGCACTTTCTGGAATGTCAACTTGGTGCTGTTTTGAACTGTTTCGTAATGTATTTTCTTACAAATTTTATGAATAAAGTATATAATCGGGGGGGAAAAAACGTGAAAGCCGAGAGGGGCAGTGGCGTCAGTGGGAGGGGAGATTTTCAACTTACCACCCAGACACAAAGCCGGCATCTGGGATTGGCCGCCCGATGTACAAACTGCTCGATTTATATTTGCTCTAATTGCAATAGAAATGAACATCATAATGGTCTGTAACGGGACGGCGAATTACAACGTCAGCTTAAGCCTGGGTAGCAAGGGGAGAATCTACCCCTGTCAGTCTTTACAGACTATTCCACCATGGGGGAAATGGTATCCTTGTCTCAATGTCACATGTAAGTGGGCGGAGAGGGTTCACTGGATAGCAGTCAGAAGCAGACAAGCCTGCTGACCTGTTCCCATCTGGCATGTTTCCATTCCCTAGCCCAGGAACGTTCAGACCCTTTGTTCTGATCAGCTAACTCCACGGGGATCAGGAATCGAACCTCCCTGGCCCGAATGGAGGTCACTTTACTCCAACAGGCCTGGGCAGGAATGCCACTGGGTTGCGTAGAATTCTAGTTTTACACTCCGTCCCATATTAATCTCCACTGACTTTAATGAAGAGTCAGATCAGGAGGGAGCGTAAAACCAGCATTACCCCCCGATTGCAGCAGTTACATGACAGATAGGTTAGGTTAAAATTACCCTCATATACGGGAACATAGCAACAGGAGGAGGCCATTTAGCCCCTCGTGCCTGTTCCACAGCTATACAATGAAATTATGGCTGCTCTGCGACCTCACTCCATATACCCACCTTTGCCCCCATATCCCTTAATACCTTTGGCTAACAAAAATCTAGAAATCTCAGATTTATAACTGATTGTCATTTTCAGAAGAGGATTCCAAACTTTTATCACCTTTGTTGTGTGTAGAGGTGCTGTACAAGGGTTTTATAAACACCCCGGTGGAGTATATCTAGAAGATTGTGGGTACAGTTCACAAGTTGTCTCCACCACAGTTATAAGGTTTTTTTTGTTTCACTCGATAATATCTTCGAGGGTGTCCACTACAGCAGTCCAGGCTCGCAACACCTTTTGGTGGCTCCAGTTGGCTCTGCCCGAATGTTGGGCTTGCTGATATTCCCATCTCCGCTGCTCCACCACCTTCTTGGCCCAACCCAGCAGCATGACCAGATCTGCAGTGGTGAACTGGTCCTCTTGTACACAGTCCTGCACTTGTCTTAAAGTCTTGAGGTAGCCGATGTTGTGCTCACGCCAAATGTAGGCCCACTTTAGGAGGTGGGTGCCCTCCTCCGCTGCCCACTGTATGTCATTTTTCCAGCGCTGGAGCGTCCCGTGATAGCCCGGGACACGGTCCAGCACCGAGAAGAAAATCCAAAAGAAGTAATTCTCCGCATCCTTGTTGCTCTCCTCCAAATAACCATGTGTGTTGTATTGACCAGACTGGCGGGAGGTATAAGAGGGCTGCCACCTTGGAGTCCTGTCCTCCTCATCGCACGAATCCACATAACCATGTGTGTTGTAATGATCAGACTGGTAGGAGGTATAAGAGGGCTGCAACCTTGGAGTCCTGTCCTCCTCATCGCTCGAATCCACATAACCATGTGTGTTGTAATGATCAGACTGGTAGGAGGTATAAGAGGGCTGCAACCTTGGAGTCCTGTCCTCCTCATCGCTCGAATCCACATAACCATGTGTGTTGTAATGATCAGACTGGTAGGAGGTATAAGAGGGCTGCAACCTTGGAGTCCTGTCCTCCTCATCGCTCGAATCCACATAACCATGTGTGTTGTAATGATCAGACTGGTAGGAGGTATAAGAGAGCTGCAACCTTGGAGTCCTGTCCTCCTCATCGCTCGAATCCACATAACCATGTGTGTTGTAATGATCAGACTGGTAGGAGGTATAAGAGGGCTGCAACCTTGGAGTCCTGTCCTCCTCATCGCTCGAATCCACATAACCATGTGTGTTGTAATGATCAGACTGGTAGGAGGTATAAGAGGGCTGCAACCTTGGAGTCCTGTGCTCCTCATCGCTCGAATCCACATAACCATGTGTGTTGCAATGATCAGACTGGTAGGAGGTATAAGAGGGCTGCAACCTTGGAGTCCTGTGCTCCTCAACGCTCGAATCCACATAACCATGTGTGTTGTAATGATCAGACTGGTAGGAGCTATAAGAGGGCTGCAACCTTGGAGTCCTGTGCTCCTCAACGCTCGAATCCACATATCCATGTGTGTTGCAATGATCAGACTGGTAGGAGGTATAAGAGGGCTGCAACCTTGGAGTCCTGTGCTCCTCAACGCTCGAATCCACATAACCATGTGTGTTGCAATGATCAGACTGGTAGGAGGTATAAGAGGGCTGCAACCTTGGAGTCCTGTGCTCCTCAACGCTCGAATCCACATAACCATGTGTGTTGCAATGATCAGACTGGTAGGAAGTAGAAGAGGGCTGCAACCTTGGAGTCCTGTGCTCCTCAACGCTCGAATCCACATAACCATGTGTGTTGCAATGAACAGACTGGAGGGAGGTATCAGATGCCGGAGATCTGCCTCTGGGAGGATGGGACCAAACGGAACCAGCAGAAATCGCCTGGGGAACCGTGGAAGGATCAGAAAAAGGATTGCTCCAGTTACAACCCATTGTGCTTCACAACATGCCGCCCACCCACCACCTTGACTCAATCTCTCCGATGGACCGCAACTCCACTGTCAGACTCTTGCCCTGTCGGTGTGTGACGTGTCGCCGATCCCAGTGCGACGTCGTCTCCTTCTCGAGAAGTTAAGTTTCGATTCCCGGAGCTGACTCCGTGAGTTTCGCTTTGTAATACAGCGTAGTGCGGAAAGAGGGCGATGAACTGAGCCGCACGTCTCCTTCCACCGCCCAGCACCCTCTGCCAGCGCTCTTCATTCCAGCACCACTTTCCTCATCCATCAGAGACCTCACTCTGCCCCCTTTCATTGTATCCCGCCTCCGACAACCCTCACTCTGCTCAGTCCATCCCATGACACACACCATTCACTCAATAATTCAATCGTCAGCTCCGGACTGGACCACATCTCCCATCACTCTACACATTCTATCCATCCCCACTCCTCCAAAGTCCACACATTCTATCCATCCCCACTCCTCCCATCACTCTGCACATTCTATCCATCCCCACTCCTCCCATCACTCTACACATTCTATCCATCCCCACTCCTCCCATCACTCTGCACATTCTATCCATCCCCACTCTTCCCCTCACTCTACACATTCTATCCATCCCCACTCCTCCCATCACTCTACACATTCTATCCATCCCCACTCCTCCCATCACTCTGCACATTCTATGCATCCCCACTCCTCCCATCACACTACACATTCTATCCATCCCCACTCCTCCCATCACTCTACACATTCTACCCATCCCCACTCCTCCCATCACACTACACATTCTATCCATCCCCACTCCTCTCATCACTCTACACATTCTATCCATCCCCACTCCTCCCATCACACTGCACATTCTATCCATCCCCACTCCTCCCATCACACTACACATTCTATCCATCCCCACTCCTCCCATTGCTCTACATATTCTATCCATCCCCACTCCTCCCATCACTCTACACATTCTATCCATCCCCACTCCTCCCATTGCTCTACACATTCTATCCATCCCCACTCCTCCCATCGCTCTCCACATTCTATCCATCCCCATTCCACTCATCACTCTACACATTCTATCCATCCCCACTCCTCCCATCACACTGCACATTCTATCCATCCCCACTTCTCCCATCACTCTACACATTCTATCCATCCCCACTTCTCCCATCACTCTACACATTCTATCCATCCCCATTCCTCCCATCGCTCTACACATTCTATCCATCCCCATTCCACTCATCACTCTACACATTCATTCATCCCCATTTCTCCCATCACTCTACACATTCTATCCATCCCCACTTCTCCCATCACTCTACACATTCTATCCATCCCCATTCCACTCATCACTCTATACATTCTATCCATCCCCACTTCTCCCATCACTCTACACGTTCTATCCATCCCCACTTCTCCCATCACTCTACACATTCTATCCATCCCCATTCCACTCATCACTCTACACATTCTATCCATCCCCATTCCACTCATCACTCTACACATTCTATCCATCCACACTTCTCCCATCACTCTACACATTCTATCCATCCCCACTTCTCCCATCACACTACACATTCTATCCATCCCCATTCCACTCATCACTCTACACATTCTATCCATCCCCACTTCTCCCATCACTCTACACATTCTATCCATCCCCACTTCTCCCATCACTCTACACATTCTATCCATCCCCACTCCTCCCATCGCTCTACACATTCTATCCATCGCCACTCCTCCCATCGCTCTACACATTCTATCCACCCCCACTCCTCCCATCACTCTGCGCATTCTATCCATCCCCACTCCTCCCATCGCTCTACACATTCTATCCATCCCCATTCCACTCATCACTCTACACATTCTATCCATCCCACTCATCCCATCACTCTACACATTCTATCCATCCCCAATCCTCCCATCACTCTGCACATTCTATCCATCCCCAGTCCTCCCATCGCTCTACACATTCTATCCATCCCCACTCCTCGCATCACACTACACATTCAATCCATCCCCACTCCTCCCAAAACTCGACACATTCTATCCATCGCCACTCCTCCCATAGCTCTACACATTCCATTCCTCCCCATACCACTCATCACTCTACACATTCTATCCATCCCCACTTCTCCCATCACTCTACACATTCTATCCATCCCCACTCCTCCCAAAACTCTGCACATTCTATCCATCCCCACTCCTCCCATCACTCTACACATTCTATCCAACCCCACTCCTCCTATCACACTACACATTCTATCCATCCCCACTCCTCCCATCACTCTACACATTCTATCCAGCCCCACTCCTCCCATCACTCTACACATTCTATCCAACCCCACTCCTCCCATCACTCTACACATTCTATCCATCCCCACTCCTCCCATCACTCTACACATTCTATCCATCCCCACTCCTCCCATCACTCTACACATTCTATCCAACCCCACTCCTCCCATCGCTCTACACATTCGATCCATCCCCATTCCACTCCTCACTCTACACATTCTATCCATCCCCACTTCCTCCATCACTCTGCACATTCTATCCATCCCCACTCCTCCCATCACTCTACACATTCTATCCACCCCCACTCCTCCCATCACTCTACACATTCTATCCAACCCCACTCCTCCCATCACTCTACACATTCTATCCAACCCCACTCCTCCCATCGCTCTACACATTCTATCCATCCCCACTCCTCCCATCACTCTACACATTCTATCCAACCCCACTTCTCCCATCACTCTACACATTCTATCCATCCCCACTCCTCCCATCCCTCTACATATTCTATCCGTCCCCACTCCTCCCATCACTCTACATATTCTATCCATCCCCACTCCTCCCATCACTCTAAACATTCTATCCATCCCCACTCCTCCCATCGCTCTACACATTCTATCCATCCCCATTCCACTCATCACTCTACACATTCTATCCATCCCCACTCCTTCCATCACTCTACACATTCTATCCATCCCCACTTCTCCCATCACTCTACACATTCTATCCATCCCCACTCCTCCCATCACTCTACACATTCTATCCATCCCCACTCCGCCTATCACACTACACATTCTATCCATCCCCACTCCTCACATCACTCTACACATTCTATCCATCCCCATTCCACTCCTCACTCTACACATTCTATCCATTCCCACTTCTCCCATCACTCTACACATTCTATCCATCCCCACTCCTCCCATCACTCTACACATTCTATCCATCCCCACTCCTCCCATCGCTCTACACATTCTATCCATCCCCATTCCACTCATCACTCTACACATTCTATCCATCCCCACTCCTCCCATCAATCTACACATTCTATCCATCCCCACTTCTCCCATCACTCTACACATTCTATCCATCCCCACTCCTCCCATCACTCTACACATTCTATCCAACCCCACTCCGCCTATCACACTACACATTCTATCCATCCCCACTCCTCACATCACTCTACACATTCTATCCATCCCCATTCCACTCCTCACTCTACACATTCTATCCATCCCCACTTCTCCCATCACTCTCCACATTCTATCCATCCCTACTCCTCCCATCACTCTACACATTCTATCCATCCCCACTCCTCCCATCACTCTACACATTCTATCCATCCCCACTCCTCCCATCATTCACAACATTCTATCCAACCCCACTCCTCCTATCACACTACACATTCTATCCATTCCCCACGCCTCCCATCACTCTCCACATTCTATCCAACCCCACTCCTCCTATCACACTACACATTCTATCCATCCCCACTCCTCCCATCACTCTACACATTCTATCCATCCCCAGTCCTCCCATCGCTCTACACATTCTATCCATCCCTACTCATCTCATCGCTGTACACATTCTATCCATCCCCACTCCTCCCATCACTGCACACATTCTATCCATCCCCACTCCTCTCATCACTCTACACATTCTATCCATCCCCACTTGTCCCATAACTCTACACATTCTATCCATCCCCACTCCTCCCATCACTGCACACATTCTATCCATCCCCACTCCTCCTATCACTCTACACATTCTATCCATCCCTACTCCACCCATCGCTGTACACATTCTATCCATCCCCACTCCTCCCATCACTGCACACATTCTATCCATCCCTACTCCTCCCATCGCTGTACACATTCTATCCATCCCCACTCCTCCCATCACTGCACACATTCTATCCATCCCCACTCCTCCCATCACTGCATACATTCTATCCATCCCAATCCTCCCATCACCCTACACATTCTATCCATCCCCACTCCTCCCATCACTGTATTCATTCTATCCCTCCCCACTCCTCCCACTGCTGTCCTCATTCTCTCCATCCACACTCCCCCGCTCCCCCCTCTCTGGGGAATTTCTTGCCATCTCTCGACAATCGAAACTCTGTTGCTGAATACTGACCTCTTTCAAGATACAATTTCTGCCCCAGCCAGGAACAGGTCCAGCTTTTTTTGATTGAATTAAATACAGGGTGATAACAAAGAAAGATGGTTGTGGTTGTCGGAGGTCAATCATCTCAGTCCCAGGGCATCACTGTAGGAGTTCCTCAGGGTAGTGTCCTAGGCCCAACCATCTTCAGCTGCTTCATCAATGACCTTCCCTCCACCATAAGGTCAAAAGTGGGGATGTTCGCTGATGATTGCACAATGTTCAGCACCATTTGTGACTCCTCAGATACTGAAGCATGCCTGTGTCCAGATGCAGCAAGATCTGGGAAGCATCCAAGCTTGGACTGATTAGTGGTAAGTAACACTCGTGCCACACAGGTGCCAGACAATGACTATCTCAAACAAGAGAGAATCTAACCATTTCCCCTTGATGTTCAATGGCATTACAATCGCTGAATCCCCCACTATCAACATCCTGGGGGTCACCATTGACCAGAAACTGAACTGGACCAGCCACATAAATGCTCTGGCTGCAAGACCAGGTCAGAGGCTAGGAATTCTGCAGCGAGTAACTCACCTCCTGACTCCCAATGCCTGTCCACCATCTACAAGGCGCAAGTCAGCAATGTGATGGAATACTCTCCACTTGCCTGGATGGGTGCAGCTCCAACAACACTCAAGAAACTCGACACCATCCAGGACAAAGCAGCCCACTTGATTGGCACCCCATCCACCACCTTCAACATTCACTCCCTTCACCACCAACACACAGTGGCAGCAGTGTTTACCATCTACAAGATACACTGCAGCAACTCAGCAAGCCTCCTTTGACAGCATCTTCCAAACCCCCAGGACCTCTACCATCTAGAAGGACAGGGGCAGCAGATGCATGGGAACACCACCACCTGCATTTCCCCTCCACGTCACACTCCATTCCTGACTTGGAACTATATCGCCGTTCCTTCACTGTCGCTGGGTCAAAATCCTGGAACTCTCTCCCTAACAGCACCCTCCTACCCTCCCAAGACTCCAGTGGTTCAAGAAGGCAGCTCACCACCACCTTCTCGAGGGCAATTAGGGATGGGTAATAAATGATGGCCTAGCCAGTGATGCCCTCATCCCGTGACTGAATAATCAAAAGAAATTATGGAGGGTGATGATCTCAGCCCAGGTTTTCCTGATTGAAATTTAGTTCAATCTCCAGCTCGAAATGTTTTGTGCTGCAATTTCCTGATACACCGAGGGCAACAGGGCATCTGGGAGCTTGGTGACCGATGGACCAACAGACTCTCTCCTTAACCGATGAGGTTTTACAATTGAGAAAGAAATAGAAGAGCGACAGAAAAGGAAAATGTGTGAATTTGAGTCAAATCAAGTGCATAAAGAGAGGGAAAGAATGACGAGAGAGAGAAATAGACAAAGGAGACAGAAATGTAAAGGAAGAAAGAAGATCTAGCATTTAAATTTTCATAAATCTCTAAAAACAATTTACTGCCCTGTAATGATGAGCCTCCACAATTCTGATGTTCTCTTTCTGGGCCAGTGATGTTCGGGAGCTAGGCAGGAACGTAAATCTCGCCATTATAAAGGCATTTACGCTATTGTGCGGCAAGCCTAACTTTCTGTGGCAAGTCTACTGGCTATCCCTCACAAGCAAGGATGATTGTCTTCCTTGAGTCCGAAGATGGTGGATGAGGCCAATTCGGGATCTACAGTCTTTATGGCACTTAGCATTCGCTGGTCGCCGAAGGGCTTGGTGGATGCACTCGGAAAGGAAGACGCCTGCGCGTGACATCTTTTGAAGTGGAGAAGCCCCCGTTGCACACCAGCTTCCGCATGTACCTTGACAGAACGACACTTTGATCCAATGGCAACGAAACCAAGACATTCTGCAGCCTTCGTCCGCCAGAACAGCCATTGAGGTATTTCAGATGGCACATCTTCCTCCGCCTGTTCTACCGTTGAGGACTTGTTTGCCAGAGCCCCGTCTGCTGAGTATTTCTAGACTTCCTAACAGGCCTTCACGGTAACCGAAGTGGCCCAGGACATAAAGAGTTCCAACCACGTATAGCAAGTCTACTTAGAAATTAATGCAGAAACACAGCAATTTCATGAAATTCATGGCGAGCTGCTGTGTTCAGGAGGCTAATAGCAGAGCGGCACAAATCATTCAGCAACTTATGCCAATTCGCAATTCATGGGGTAACTCCTCCTCGTCACAAGCTGCTGGGCGAGATACACATAGCTAACGGTGAACACCATTAAACCCGTCACTGTTTGGGCAGCGAAATCTGGGCCTATATGTAGAAGCACTTCTCACAGTTGTACCTCGTCTCCAAGGAGTTGTCAGAATACCTACTTGTAGACATCGATCTATCTTTCAGGGAGTTAGCCATGCACTTAACTTATGTTTTTTTGTTGTTTTCCATCTTTTACTTGGATGATTTGTGCTCTGATGCTTAAACTGTCTTCCTCCTTCTCTTGTCTATGTTTGACATGTAGGTGAAAGGAATTTCATTGGACAGAAAGTTTAGGGAACAAAAAAGAACAAAGAGATTAAAGGGTGAACAGAGCTGAGAGAAGGACTGCATTTATAAAACTAGCAGAGAAATGAGAAACACAGGGTGGGCAGAACACCTTTAGTGTGGAAGAAGCATTTATCACAAACTCGTGCAATAGCTACTTATGATTTTAAATGGTGAAATATGATGAGCAGCTTCTCCCCACTTGCGCGTTCAAAGGTGTCAGCTGTGGCCCAGTGGGTTGCACTCTCACCTCTGAGTCAAAGGTTGTGGGCTTGATCCCCAATCTAGAGACTTTAGCACCATTTCAAAACTTGCAGATGATAAAAAAACTTGGAAGCATTGTGAACTGTGAAGAGGATACTGTAGAACTTCAAAAGGACATGTGCTTTAACAATTCTGTGAAAATTGAAGCTGGCACTCCCAGCACTGTACTGAGGGAGTGCTGCACTGTTCAAGTGCCGTTTTTCAAAGAGATTTTAAACCAAGGCCTGACTGCCCTCTCAGACGGACATAAAAGATCCCATGGAACTATTTCAAAGAAGAACAGGGGAATTATCCCTGAAGTCCTGATGAATATCTGTCCCACAGCCAACAACACTGGAAGAGCATACTGGTCATCGCCACATTGCTGTTTGTGGGAGCTTGCTGTGCGCAGATTGGCTGCTGCGTTTCCTACATTACAACAGTGACTACACTTCAAAGGTATGTCATCTGCTGTAAAGCGCTTGGGAATTCCTGAGGTCACGAAAAGCTCCATATAAATATAATCTCCTGGTCTGGCTATGAGATTAGCACACAATGTGTTAAAAAATAATTTCCTGCTGAGCATGGGATGCATTCTGAAAATGGACCTAAGGCAAGAATGAGGAGTTGATAGAATGTACTCATCGATGACCTTGCTGTACCGGCAGATGTTGATCTGGTCATTGGTGTTTAGAGTAATAAAATGAAATTTGGGCCATATAACCACAGGAATAGAATGATTCAAGGAAATTAAGAAGAGCTAATTGCATCTTGCTATCTCCATATTGTTATTCTGATGCCAATTTTATGTATCTTTGATGTACTGCGATTTAGTGGGTGGTATGTGGGAATCAAAGGTAGTAGTACGTACCCCATATGGACTGCAGCAGTTCAAGACAACATCTTACCACCACCTTCTCATGGGAAATTAGGGATGGGCAATAAATGCTGGCCTGGTCAGGACACCCACATCCCCATAAATGAATAAAAAAAGAGTTGTGAGTGAACCACTGCATGCTATACTCCTACTGGATTGCAGAGTGTGGTGTATCAATACTCCTACTGGATAGTGGAGCATGGTGTATCATTACTCCTACTGGATTGTGGAGCATGGTGTACCATTACTCCTACTGGATAGTGGAGCATGGTGTACCATTACTCCTACTGGATTGTGGAGCGTGGTGTATCATTACTCCTACTGGATTGTGGAGCATGGTGTACCATTACTCGTACTGGATAGTGGAGCATGGTGTACCATTACTCCTACTGGATTGTGGAGCATGGTGTACCATTACTCCTACTGGATTGTGGAGCATGGTGTACCATTACTCCTACTGGATTGTGGAGCGTGGTGTATCATTACTCCTACTGGATTGTGGAGCATGGTGTACCATTACTCCTACTGGATTGTGGAGCATGGTGTATCATTACTCCTACTGGATTGTGGAGCATGGTGTATCATTACTCGTACTGGATAGTGGAGCGTGGTTTACCATTACTCCTACTGGATTGTGGAGCATGGTGTACCATTACTCCTACTGGATTGTGGAGCGTGGTGTATCATTACTCCTACTGGATTGTGGAGCATGGTGTACCATTACTCCTACTGGATTGTGGAGCGTGGTGTACCATTACTCCTACTGGATTGTGGAGCATGGTGTACCATTACTCCTACTGGATTGTGGAGCGTGGTGTATCATTACTCCTACTGGATTGTGGAGTGTGGTGTATCATTACTCGTACTGGATTGTGGAGCATGGTGTACCATTACTCCGACTGGATTGTGGAGCATGGTGTACCATTACTCCTACTGGATTGTGGAGCGTGGTGTATCATTACTCCTACTGGATTGTGGAGCATGGTGTATCATTACTCCTACTGGATTGTGGAGCGTGGTGTACCATTACTCCTACTGGATTGTGGAGCATGGTGTACCATTACTCCTACTGGATTGTGGAGCGTGGTGTATCATTACTCCTACTGGATTGTGGAGTGTGGTGTATCATTACTCCTACTGGATTGTGGAGCATGGTGTACCATTACTCCTACTGGATTGTGGAGCATGGTGTATCATTACTCGTACTGGATAGTGGAGCGTGGTGTACCATTACTCCTACTGGATTGTGGAGCATGGTGTACCATTACTCCTACTGGATTGTGGAGCGTGGTGTATCATTACTCCTACTGGATTGTGGAGCGTGGTGTATCATTACTCCTACTGGATTGTGGAGCATGGTGTATCATTACTCCTACTGGATTGTGGAGTGTGGTGTATCATTACTCCTACTGGATTGTGGAGCATGGTGTACCATTACTCCTACTGGATTGTGGAGTGTGGTGTATCATTACTCGTACTGGATTGTGGAGCATGGTGTACCATTACTCCTACTGGATTGTGGAGCATGGTGTACCATTACTCCTACTGGATTGTGGAGCATGGTGTACCATTACTCCTACTGGATTGTGGAGCGTGGTGTATCATTACTCCTACTGGATTGTGGAGCATGGTGTATCATTACTCCTACTGGATTGTGGAGTGTGGTGTATCATTACTCCTACTGGATTGTGGAGCATGGTGTACCATTACTCCTACTGGATTGTGGAGCATGGTGTATCATTACTCGTACTGGATAGTGGAGCGTGGTGTACCATTACTCCTACTGGATTGTGGAGCATGGTGTACCATTACTCCTACTGGATTGTGGAGCGTGGTGTATCATTACTCCTACTGGATTGTGGAGTGTGGTGTATCATTACTCCTACTGGATTGTGGAGCATGGTGTACCATTACTCCTACTGGATTGTGGAGTGTGGTGTATCATTACTCATACTGGATTGTGGAGCATGGTGTACCATTACTCCTACTGGATTGTGGAGCATGGTGTATCATTACTCGTACTGGATAGTGGAGCGTGGTTTACGATTACTCCTACTGGATTGTGGAGCATGGTGTACCATTACTCCTACTGGATTGTGGAGCATGGTGTACCATTACTCCTACTGGATTGTGGAGCGTGCAGTATCATTACTCCTACTGGATTGTGGAGTGTGGTGTATCATTACTCGTACTGGATTGTGGAGCATGGTGTACCATTACTCCTACTGGATTGTGGAGCATGGTGTATCATTACTCGTACTGGATTGTGGAGCGTGGTGTATCATTACTCCTACTGGATTGTGGAGCATGATGTACCATTACTCCTACTGGATTGTGGAGCATGGTGTACCATTACTCCTACTGGATTGTGGAGCGTGGTGTATCATTACTCCTACTGGATTGTGGAGCATGGTGTACCATTACTCCGACTGGATTGTGGAGCATGGTGTACCATTACTCCGACTGGATTGTGGAGCATGGTGTACCATTACTCCGACTGGATTGTGGAGCATGGTGTACCATTACTCCTACTGGATTGTGGAGCATGGTGTACCATTACTCGTACTGGATTGTGGAGCGTGGTGTATCATTACTCCTACTGGATTGTGGAGCATGGTGTATCATTACTCCTACTGGATTGTGGAGCGTGGTGTACCATTACTCGTACTGGATTGTGGAGCGTGGTGTCTCATTACTCCTACTGGATTGTGGAGCATGGTGTACCATTACTCCTACTGGATAGTGGAGCGTGGTGTACCATTACTCGTACTGGATTGTGGAGCGTGGTGTATCATTACTCCTACTGGATTGTGGAGCATGGTGTACCATTACTCCTACTGGATAGTGGAGCGTGGTGTACCATTACTCCTACTGGATTGTGGAGTGTGGTGTACCATTACTCCTACTGGATTGTGCAGCGTGGTGTACCATCACTCATACTGGATTGTGGAGCATGGTGTACCATTACTCATACTGGATTGTGGAGCGTGGTGTACCATTACTCCTACTGGATTGTGGAGCATGGTGTACCATTACTCCTACTGGATTGTGGAGCATGGTGTACCATTACTCCTACTGGATTGTGGAGCGTGGTGTATCATTACTCCTACTCGATTGTGGAGCATGGTGTACCATTACTCGTACTGGATTGTGGAACGTGGTGTATCATTACTCCTACTGGATTGTGGAGCATGGTGTACCATTACTCCTACTGGATTGTGGAGCGTGGTGTATCATTACTCCTACTGGATTGTGGAACGTGGTGTACCATTACTCATACTGGATTGTGGAACGTGGTGTACCATTACTCCTACTGGATTGTGGAGCGTGGTGTATCATTACTCCTACTGGATTGTGGAACGTGGTGTACCATTACTCATACTGGATTGTGGAGCATGGTGTACCATTACTCCTACTGGATTGTGGAGCGTGGTGTACCATTACTCCTACTGGATTGTGGAGCATGGTGTACCATTACTCCTACTGGATTGTGGAGCATGGTGTATCATTACTCCTACTGGATAGTGGAGCGTGGTGTACCATTACTCCTACTGGATTGTGGAGCGTGGTGTACCATTACTCCTACTGGATTGTGGAGCATGGTGTACCATTACTCCTACTGGATTGTGGAGCATGGTGTACCATTACTCCTACTGGATTGTGGAGCATGGTGTACCATTACTCCTACTGGATTGTGGAGCATGGTGTACCATTACTCCTACTGGATTGTGGAGCATGGTGTACCATTACTCGTACTGGATAGTGGAACGTGGTGTACCATTACTCCTACTGGATTGTGGAGCGTGGTGTACCATTACACCTACTGGATTGTGGAGCGTGGTGTATCATTACTCCTACTGGATTGTGGAACGTGGTGTACCATTACTCATACTGGATTGTGGAACGTGGTGTACCATTACTCCTACTGGATTGTGGAGCGTGGTGTATCATTACTCCTACTGGATTGTGGAACGTGGTGTACCATTACTCCATCTGGATTGTGGAGCATGGTGTACCATTACTCCTACTGGATTGTGGAGCGTGGTGTACCATTACTCCTACTGGATTGTGGAGCGTGGTGTACCATTACTCCTACTGGATTGTGGAGCATGGTGTACCATTACTCCTACTGGATTGTGGAGCATGGTGTACCATTACTCCTACTGGATTGTGGAGCATGGTGTACCATTACTCCTACTGGATTGTGGAGCATGGTGTACCATTACTCCTACTGGATTGTGGAGCATGGTGTACCATTACTCCAACTGGATTGTGGAGCATGGTGTACCATTACTCGTACTGGATTGTGGAGCGTGGTGTACCATTACTCCTACTGGATTGTGGAGCGTGGTGTACCATTACTCCTACTGGATTGTGGAGCATGGTGTACCATTACTCCTACTGGATTGTGGAGCATGGTGTACCATTACTCGTACTGGATTGTGGAGCATGGTGTACCATTACTCCTACTGGATTGTGTAGCATGGTGTACCATTACTCCTACTGGATTGTGGAGCGTGGTGTACCATTACTCGTACTGGATTGTGGAGCATGGTGTACCATTACTCCTACTGGATTGTGGAGCGTGGTGTACCATTACTCGTACTGGATAGTGGAGAGTGGTGTACCATTACTCCTACTGGATTGTGGAGCATGGTGTACCATTACTCCTACTGGATAGTGGAGTGTGGTGTACCATTACTCCTACTGGATTGTGGAGCATGGTGTACCATTACTCCTACTGGATTGTGGAGCGTGGTGTACCATTACTCATACTGGATTGTGGAGCGTGGTGTACCATTACTCCTACTGGATTGTGGAGCGTGGTGTACCATTACTCCTACTGGATAGTGGAGCGTGGTGTACCATTACTCGTACTGGATAGTGGAGTGTGGTGTACCATTACTCCTACTGGATTGTGGAGCATGGTGTACCATTACTCCTACTGGATTGTGGAGCGTGGTGTACCATTACTCCTACTGGATTGTGGAGCATGGTGTACCATTACTCCTACTGGATTGTGGAGCGTGGTGTACCATTACTCCTACTGGATAGTGGAGTATGGTGTATCATTACTCCTACTGGATTGTGGAGCGTGGTGTACCATTACTCCTACTGGATTGTGGAGCGTGGTGTACCATTACTCCTACTGGATTGTGGAGCATGGTGTATCATTACTCCTACTGGATTGTGGAGCATGGTGTACCATTACTTATACTGGATTGTGGAGCGTGGTGTACCATTACTCCTACTGGATTGTGCAGCGTGGTGTACCATTACTCCTACTGGATAGTGGAGCATGGTGTACCATTACACCTACTGGATTGTGGAGCATGGTGTACCGTTACTCCTACTGGATTGTGGAGCATGGTGTACCATTACTCCTACTGGATTGTGGAGCATGGTGTACCATTACACCTACTGGATTGTGGAGCATGGTGTACCGTTACTCCTACTGGATTGTGGAGCATGGTGTACCATTACTCCTACTGGATTGTGGAGTGTGGTGTCCCATTACTCCTACTGGATTGTGGAGCGTGGTGTACCATTACTCGTACTGGATTGTGGAGCATGGTGTACCATTACTCCTACTGGATTGTGGAGCATGGTGTACCATTACTCCTACTGGATTGTGGAGCATGGTGTACCATTACTCGTACTGGATTGTGGAGCGTGGTGTACCATTACTCCTACTGGATTGTGGAGCGTGGTGTACCATTACTCCTACTGGATTGTGGAGCGTGGTGTCCCATTACTCCTACTGGATAGTGGAGCGTCGTGTACCATTACTCATACTGGATTGTGGAGCGTGGTGTACCATTACTCCTCCTGGATAGTGGAGCGTGGTGTACCATTACTCCTACTGGATAGTGGAGTGTGGTGTATCATTACTCCTACTGGATTGTGGAGCATGGTGTACCATTAATCCTACTGGATAGTGGAGCGTGGTGTACCATTACTCCTACTGGATTGTGGAGCGTGGTGTACCATTACTCCTACTGGATAGTGGAGCATGGTGTATCATTACTCCTACTGGATTGTGGAGTGTGGTATACCATTACTCCTACTGGATTGTGGAGCGTGGTGTACCATTACTCCTACTGGATTGTGGAGCATGGTGTACCATTACTCCTACTGGATTGTGGAGCGTGGTGTACCATTACTCCTACTGGATTGTGGAGCATGGTGTACCATTACTCGTACTGGATTGTGGAACGTGGTGTACCATTACTCGTACTGGATTGTGGTGCATGGTGTACCATTACTCCTACTGGATTGTGGAGCATGGTGTACCATTACTCGTACTGGATTGTGGAGCATGGTGTACCATTACTCCTACTGGATTGTGGAGCATGGTGTACCATTACTCCGACTGAATTGTGGAGCGTGGTGTATCATTACTCCTACTGGATTGTGGAACGTGGTGTACCATTACTCATACTGGATTGTGGAGCATGGTGTACCATTACTCCTACTGGATTGTGGAGCGTGGTGTACCATTACTCCTACTGGATTGTGGAGCATGGTGTACCATTACTCCTACTGGATTGTGGAGCATGGTGTATCATTACTCCTACTGGATAGTGGAGCGTGGTGTACCATTACTCCTACTGGATTGTGGAGCGTGGTGTACCATTACTCCTACTGGATTGTGGAGCATGGTGTACCATTACTCCTACTGGATTGTGGAGCATGGTGTACCATTACTCCTACTGGATTGTGGAGCATGGTGTACCATTACTCCTCCTGGATTGTGGAGCATGGTGTACCATTACTCCTACTGGATTGTGGAGCATGGTGTACCATTACTCGTACTGGATAGTGGAACGTGGTGTACCATTACTCCTACTGGATTGAGGAGCGTGGTGTACCATTACTCCTACTGGATTGTGGAGCGTGGTGTATCATTACTCCTACT
Source organism: Heterodontus francisci (assembly GCF_036365525.1). NCBI lineage: Eukaryota > Metazoa > Chordata > Chondrichthyes > Heterodontiformes > Heterodontidae > Heterodontus > Heterodontus francisci. The sequence continues at coordinate 15,544,329 of NC_090399.1, forward strand.
GGATTGTGGAACGTGGTGTACCATTACTCATACTGGATTGTGGAACGTGGTGTACCATTACTCCTACTGGATTGTGGAGCGTGGTGTATCATTACTCCTACTGGATTGTGGAACGTGGTGTACCATTACTCCATCTGGATTGTGGAGCATGGTGTACCATTACTCCTACTGGATTGTGGAGCGTGGTGTACCATTACTCCTACTGGATTGTGGAGCGTGGTGTACCATTACTCCTACTGGATTGTGGAGCATGGTGTACCATTACTCCTACTGGATTGTGGAGCATGGTGTACCATTACTCCTACTGGATTGTGGAGCATAGTGTACCATTACTCCTACTGGATTGTGGAGCATGGTGTACCATTACTCCTACTGGATTGTGGAGCATGGTGTACCATTACTCCAACTGGATTGTGGAGCATGGTGTACCATTACTCGTACTGGATTGTGGAGCGTGGTGTACCATTACTCTTACTGGATTGTGGAGCGTGGTGTACCATTACTCCTACTGGATTGTGGAGCATGGTGTACCATTACTCCTACTGGATTGTGGAGCATGGTGTACCATTACTCGTACTGGATTGTGGAGCATGGTGTACCATTACTCCTACTGGATTGTGTAGCATGGTGTACCATTACTCCTACTGGATTGTGGAGCGTGGTGTACCATTACTCGTACTGGATTGTGGAGCATGCTGTACCATTACTCCTACTGGATTGTGGAGCGTGGTGTACCATTACTCGTACTGGATAGTGGAGAGTGGTGTACCATTACTCCTACTGGATTGTGGAGCATGGTGTACCATTACTCCTACTGGATAGCGGAGTGTGGTGTACCATTACTCCTACTGGATGGTGGAGCATGGTGTACCATTACTCCTACTGGATTGTGGAGCGTGGTGTACCATTACTCATACTAGATTGTGGAGCGTGGTGTACCATTACTCCTACTGGATTGTGGAGCATGGTGTACCATTACTCCTACTGGATTGTGGAGCGTGGTGTACCATTACTCCTACTGGATAGTGGAGTGTGGTGTATCATTACTCCTACTGGATTGTGGAGCGTGGTGTACCATTACTCCTACTGGATTGTGGAGCGTGGTGTACCATTACTCCTACTGGATTGTGGAGCATGGTGTATCATTACTCCTACTGGATTGTGGAGCATGGTGTACCATTACTTATACTGGATTGTGGAGCGTGGTGTACCATTACTCCTACTGGATTGTGCAGCGTGGTGTACCATTACTCCTACTGGATAGTGGAGCATGGTGTACCATTACACCTACTGGATTGTGGAGCATGGTGTACCGTTACTCCTACTGGATTGTGGAGCATGGTGTACCATTACTCCTACTGGGTTGTGGAGCATGGTGTACCATTACACCTACTGGATTGTGGAGCATGGTGTACCGTTACTCCTACTGGATTGTGGAGCATGGTGTACCATTACTCCTACTGGATTGTGGAGTGTGGTGTCCCATTACTCCTACTGGATTGTGGAGCGTGGTGTACCATTACTGGTACTGGATTGTGGAGCATGGTGTACCATTACTCCTACTGGATTGTGGAGCATGGTGTACCATTACTCCTACTGGATTGTGGAGCATGGTGTACCATTACTCGTACTGGATTGTGGAGCGTGGTGTACCATTACTCCTACTGGATTGTGGAGCGTGGTGTACCATTACTCCTACTGGATTGTGGAGCGTGGTGTACCATTACTCCTACTGGATAGTGGAGCGTGGTGTACCATTACTCCTACTGGATTGTGGAGCATGGTGTACCATTACTCCTCCTGGATTGTGGAGCATGGTGTACCATTACTCCTACTGGATTGTGGAGCATGGTGTACCATTACTCGTACTGGATAGTGGAACGTGGTGTACCATTACTCCTACTGGATTGAGGAGCGTGGTGTACCATTACTCCTACTGGATTGTGGAGCGTGGTGTATCATTACTCCTACTGGATTGTGGAACGTGGTGTACCATTACTCATACTGGATTGTGGAACGTGGTGTACCATTACTCCTACTGGATTGTGGAGCGTGGTGTATCATTACTCCTACTGGATTGTGGAACGTGGTGTACCATTACTCCATCTGGATTGTGGAGCATGGTGTACCATTACTCCTACTGGATTGTGGAGCGTGGTGTACCATTACTCCTACTGGATTGTGGAGCGTGGTGTACCATTACTCCTACTGGATTGTGGAGCATGGTGTACCATTACTCCTACTGGATTGTGGAGCATGGTGTACCATTACTCCTACTGGATTGTGGAGCATAGTGTACCATTACTCCTACTGGATTGTGGAGCATGGTGTACCATTACTCCTACTGGATTGTGGAGCATGGTGTACCATTACTCCAACTGGATTGTGGAGCATGGTGTACCATTACTCGTACTGGATTGTGGAGCGTGGTGTACCATTACTCTTACTGGATTGTGGAGCGTGGTGTACCATTACTCCTACTGGATTGTGGAGCATGGTGTACCATTACTCGTACTGGATTGTGGAGCATGGTGTACCATTACTCCTACTGGATTGTGTAGCATGGTGTACCATTACTCCTACTGGATTGTGGAGCGTGGTGTACCATTACTCGTACTGGATTGTGGAGCATGCTGTACCATTACTCCTACTGGATTGTGGAGCGTGGTGTACCATTACTCGTACTGGATAGTGGAGAGTGGTGTACCATTACTCCTACTGGATTGTGGAGCATGGTGTACCATTACTCCTACTGGATAGCGGAGTGTGGTGTACCATTACTCCTACTGGATGGTGGAGCATGGTGTACCATTACTCCTACTGGATTGTGGAGCGTGGTGTACCATTACTCATACTAGATTGTGGAGCGTGGTGTACCATTACTCCTACTGGATTGTGGAGCATGGTGTACCATTACTCGTACTGGATTGTGGAGCGTGGTGTACCATTACTCCTACTGGATAGTGGAGTGTGGTGTATCATTACTCCTACTGGATTGTGGAGCGTGGTGTACCATTACTCCTACTGGATTGTGGAGCGTGGTGTACCATTACTCCTACTGGATTGTGGAGCATGGTGTATCATTACTCCTACTGGATTGTGGAGCATGGTGTACCATTACTTATACTGGATTGTGGAGCGTGGTGTACCATTACTCCTACTGGATTGTGCAGCGTGGTGTACCATTACTCCTACTGGATAGTGGAGCATGGTGTACCATTACACCTACTGGATTGTGGAGCATGGTGTACCGTTACTCCTACTGGATTGTGGAGCATGGTGTACCATTACTCCTACTGGGTTGTGGAGCATGGTGTACCATTACACCTACTGGATTGTGGAGCATGGTGTACCGTTACTCCTACTGGATTGTGGAGCATGGTGTACCATTACTCCTACTGGATTGTGGAGTGTGGTGTCCCATTACTCCTACTGGATTGTGGAGCGTGGTGTACCATTACTGGTACTGGATTGTGGAGCATGGTGTACCATTACTCCTACTGGATTGTGGAGCATGGTGTACCATTACTCCTACTGGATTGTGGAGCATGGTGTACCATTACTCGTACTGGATTGTGGAGCGTGGTGTACCATTACTCCTACTGGATTGTGGAGCGTGGTGTACCATTACTCCTACTGGATTGTGGAGCGTGGTGTACCATTACTCCTACTGGATAGTGGAGCGTGGTGTACCATTACTCATACTGGATTGTGGAGCGTGGTGTACCATTACTCCTCCTGGATAGTGGAGCGTGGTGTACCATTACTCCTACTGGATAGTGGAGTGTGGTGTATCATTACTCCTACTGGATTGTGGAGCATGGTGTACCATTAATCCTACTGGATAGTGGAGCGTGGTGTACCATTACTCCTACTGGATTGTGGAGCGTGGTGTACCATTACTCCTACTGGATAGTGGAGCATGGTGTATCATTACTCCTACTGGATTGTGGAGCGTGGTATACCATTACTCCTACTGGATTGTGGAGCGTGGTGTACCATTACTCCTACTGGATTGTGGAGCATGGTGTACCATTACTCCTACTGGATTGTGGAGCGTGGTGTACCATTACTCCTACTGGATTGTGGAGCATGGTGTACCATTACTCGTACTGGATTGTGGAACGTGGTGTACCATTACTCGTACTGGATTGTGGAGCATGGTGTACCATTACTCCTACTGGATTGTGGAGCATGGTGTACCATTACTCGTACTGGATTGTGGAGCATGGTGTACCATTACTCCTACTGGATTGTGGAGCATGGTGTACCATTACTCCGACTGGATTGTGGAGCGTGGTGTACCATTACTCGTACTGGATAGTGGAGTGTGGTGTACCATTACTCCTACTGGATAGTGGAGCATGGTGTACCATTACTCCTACTGGATTGTGGAGCATGGTGTACCATTACTCGTACAGGATTGTGGAGCATGGTGTACCATTACTCCTACTGGATTGTGGAGCATGGTGTACCATTACTCGTACTGGATTGTGGAGTGTGGTGTACCATTACTCCTACTGGATAGTGGAGTGTGATGTACCATTACTCGTACTGGATTGTGGAGCATTGTGTACCATTACTCCTACTGGATTGTGGAGCATGGTGTATCATTACTCCTACTGGATTGTGGAGCATGGTGTACCATTACTCCTGCTGGATTGTGGAGCATGGTGTACCATTACTCCTACTGGATTGTGGAGCATGGTGTACCATTACTCCTACTGGATTGTGGAGCATGGTGTACCATTACTCCTACTGGATTGTGGAGCGTGGTGTACCATTACTCCTACTGGATTGTGGAGCATGGTGTACCATTACTCCTACTGGATTGTGGAGCATGGTGTACCATTACTCCTACTGGATTGTGGAGCATGGTGTATCATTACTCCTACTGGATTGTGGAGTGTGGTGTATCATTACTCCTACTGGATTGTGTAGCGTGGTGTACCATTACTCGTACTGGATTGTGGAGCATGGTGTACCATTACTCCTACTGGATTGTGGAGCATGGTGTATCATTACTCCTACTGGATTGTGGAGTGTGGTGTATCATTACTCCTACTGGATTGTGGAGCATGGTGTACCATTACTCGTACTGGATTGTGCAGCGTGGTGTACCATTACTCGTACTGGATTGTGGAGCATGGTGTACCATTACTCGTACTGGATTGTGCAGCGTGGTGTACCATTACTCCTACTGGATTCTGGAGCATGGTATACCATTTCTCATACTGGATTGTGGAGCATGGTGTACCATTACTCATACTGGATTGTGGAGCGTGGTGTACCATTACTCGTACTGGATTGTGGAGCGTGGTGTACCATTACTCGTACTGGATTGTGGAGCATGGTGTACCATTACTCCTACTGGATTGTGGAGCATGGTGCATCATTACTCCTACTGGATTGTGGAGTGTGGTGCATCATTACTCCTACTGGATTGTGGAGCGTGGTGTACCATTACTTGTACTGGATTGTGGAGCGTGGTGTACCATTACTCCTACTGGATTGTGGAGCATGGTGTACCATTACACCTACTGGATTGTGGAGCGTGGTGTATCATTACTCATACTGGATTGTGGAGCATGGTGTACCATTACTCATACTGGATTGTGGAGCGTGGTGTACCATTACTCCTACTGGATTGTGGAGCATGGTATACCATTACTCATACTGGATTGTGGAGCATGGTGTACCATTACTCATACTGGATTGTGGAGCGTGGTGTACCATTACTCCTACTGGATTGTGGAGCATGGTGTACCATTACTCATACTGGATTGTGGAGCGTGGTGTATCATTACTCGTACTGGATTGTGGAGCGTGGTGTACCATTACTCCTACTGGATTGTGGAGCATGGTGTACCATTACTCATACTGGATTGTGGAGCGTGGTGTACCATTACTCATACTGGATTGTGGAGCGTGGTGTACCATTACTCCTACTGGATTGTGCAGCGTGGTGTACCATCACTCATACTGGATTGTGGAGCGTGGTGTACCATTACTCCTACTGGATTGTGGAGCATTGTGTACCATTACTCATACTGGATTGTGGAGCGTGGTGTACCATTACTCATACTGGATTGTGGAGCGTGGTGTACCATTACTCCTACTGGATTGTGGAGCATGGTGTACCATTACTCATACTGGATTGTGGAGCGTGGTGTACCATTACTCATACTGGATTGTGGAGCGTGGTGTACCATTACTCCTACTGGATTGTGGAGCGTGGTGTACCATTACTCCTACTGGATTGTGGAGCGTGGTGTACCATTACTCCTACTGGATTGTGGAGCGTGGTGTACCATTACTCCTACTGGATTGTGGAGCATGGTGTACCATTACTCCTACTGGATTGTGCAGCGTGGTGTACCATCACTCATACTGGATTGTGGAGCGTGGTGTACCATTACTCCTACTGGATTGTGGAGCATGGTGTACCATTACTCATACTGAATTGTGGAGCGTGGTGTACCATTACTCATACTGGATTGTGGAGCGTGGTGTACCATTACTCCTACTGGATTGTGGAGCGTGGTGTACCATCACTCATACTGGATTGTGGAGCGTGGTGTACCATTACTCCTACTGGATTGTGGAGTGTGGTGTATCATTACTCCTACTGGATTGTGGAGTGTGGTGTATCATTACTGCTACTGGATTGTGGAGCATGGTGTACCATTACTCCTACTGGATTGTGGAGCGTGGTGTACCATTACTCATACTGGATTGTGGAGCATGGTGCACCATTACTCATACTGGATTGTGGAGCATGGTGTACCATTACTCCTCCTGGATTGTGGAGCATGGTGTACCATTACTCCTACTGGATTGTGGAGTGTGGTGTACCATTACTCATACTGGATTGTGGAGCATGGTGTACCATTACTCATACTGGATTGTGGAGCATGGTGTACCATTACTCCTCCTGGATTGTGGAGCATGGTGTACCATTACTCCTCCTGGATTGTGGAGCATGGTGCACCATTACTCATACTGGATTGTGGAGCATGGTGTACCATTACTCCTCCTGGATTGTGGAGCATGGTGTACCATTACTCCTACTGGATTGTGGAGCGTGGTGTACCATTACTCATACTGGATTGTGGAGCATGGTGCACCATTACTCATACTGGATTGTGGAGCATGGTGTACCATTACTCCTCCTGGATTGTGGAGCATGGTGTACCATTACTCCTCCTGGATTGTGGAGCATGGTGTACCATTACTCCTACTGGATTGTGGAGCGTGGTGTACCATTACTCCTACTGGATTGTGGAGCATGGTGTACCATTACTCATACTGGATTGTGGAGCGTGGTGTACCATTACTCATACTGGATTGTGGAGCGTGGTGTATCATTACTCCTACTGGATTGTGCAGCGTGGTGTACCATCACTCATACTGCATTGTGGAGCGTGGTGTACCATTACTCCTACTGGATTGTGGAGCATGGTGTACCATTACTCATACTGGATTGTGGAGCGTGGTGTACCATTACTCATACTGGATTGTGGAGCGTGGTGTACCATTACTCCTACTGGATTGTGGAGCGTGGTGTAGCATCACTCATACTGGATTGTGGAGCGTGGTGTACCATTACTCCTACTGGATTGTGGAGCATGGTGTACCATTACTCCTACTGGATTGTGGAGCGTGGTGTACCATTACTCCTACTGGATTGTGGAGCATGGTGTACCATTACTCCTACTGGATTGTGGAGCATGGTGTACCATTACTCCTACTGGATAGTGGAGTGTGGTGTACCATTACTCCTACTGGATAGTGGAGCATGGTGTACCATTACTCCTCCTGGATTGTGGAGCATGGTGTACCATTACTCCTCCTGGATTGTGGAGCATGGTGCACCATTACTCATACTGGATTGTGGAGCATGGTGTACCATTACTCCTCCTGGATTGTGGAGCATGGTGTACCATTACTCCTACTGGATTGTGGAGCGTGGTGTACCATTACTCATACTGGATTGTGGAGCATGGTGCACCATTACTCATACTGGATTGTGGAGCATGGTGTACCATTACTCCTCCTGGATTGTGGAGCATGGTGTACCATTACTCCTCCTGGATTGTGGAACATGGTGTACCATTACTCCTACTGGATTGTGGAGCGTGGTGTACCATTACTCCTACTGGATTGTGGAGCATGGTGTACCATTACTCATACTGGATTGTGGAGCGTGGTGTACCATTACTCATACTGGATTGTGGAGCGTGGTGTATCATTACTCCTACTGGATTGTGCAGCGTGGTGTACCATCACTCATACTGCATTGTGGAGCGTGGTGTACCATTACTCCTACTGGATTGTGGAGCATGGTGTACCATTACTCATACTGGATTGTGGAGCGTGGTGTACCATTACTCATACTGGATTGTGGAGCGTGGTGTACCATTACTCCTACTGGATTGTGGAGCGTGGTGTAGCATCACTCATACTGGATTGTGGAGCGTGGTGTACCATTACTCCTACTGGATTGTGGAGCATGGTGTACCATTACTCCTACTGGATTGTGGAGCGTGGTGTACCATTACTCCTACTGGATTGTGGAGCATGGTGTACCATTACTCCTACTGGATTGTGGAGCATGGTGTACCATTACTCCTACTGGATAGTGGAGTGTGGTGTACCATTACTCCTACTGGATAGTGGAGCGTGGTGTACCATTACTCGTACTGGATTGTGGAGCGTGGTGTACCATTACTCGTACTGGATTGTGGAGCGTGGTGTACCATTACTCCTACTGGATTGTGGAGCACGGTGTATCATTACTCCTACTGGATTGTGGAGCATGGTGTACCATTACTCATACTGGATTGTGGAGCGTGGTTTACCATTACTCCTACTGGATTGTGGAGCGTGGTGTACCATTACTCCTACTGGATAGTGGAGTGTGGTGTATCATTACTCCTACTGGATTGTGGAGCATGGTGTACCATTACTCCTACTGGATTGTGGAGCATGGTGTACCATTACTCCTACTGGATTGTGGAGCATGGTGTACCATTACTCCTACTGGATTGTGGAGCGTGGTGTACCATTACTCCTACTGGATTGTGGAGCGTGGTGTATCATTACTCCTACTGGATTGTGGAGCATGGTGTACCGTTACTCCTACTGGATTGTGGAGCATGGTGTACCATTACTCCTACTGGATTGTGGAGCGTGGTGGACCATTACTCGTACTGGATTGTGGAGCATGGTGTACCATTACTCCTACTGGATTGTGGAGCATGGTGTACCATTACTCCTACTGGATTGTGGAGCGTGGTGTACCATTACTCGTACTGGATTGTGGAGCATGGTGTACCATTACTCCTACTGGATTGTGGAGCATGGTGTACCATTACTCCTACTGGATTGTGGAGCATGGTGTACCATTACTCCTACTGGATTGTGGAGCGTGGTGTACCATTACTCCTACTGGATCGTGGAGCATGGTGTACCATTACTCCTACTGGATTGTGGAGCATGGTGTACCATTACTCCTACTGGATTGTGGAGCGTGGTGTACCATTACTCCTACTGGATTGTGGAGCGTGGTGTACCATTACTCGTACTGGATTGTGGAGCATGGTGTACCATTACTCCTACTGGATTGTGGAGCATGGTGTACCATTACTCGTACTGGATTGTGGAGCGTGGTGTACCATTACTCCTACTGGATTGTTGAGCGTGGTGTACCATTACTCCTACTGGATTGTGGAGCGTGGTGTACCATTACTCCTACTGGATAGTGGAGCGTGGTGTACCATTACTCATACTGGATGGTGGAGCGTGGTGTACCATTACTCCTCCTGGATAGTGGAGCGTGGTGTACCATTACTCCTACTGGATTGTGGAGCATGGTGTACCATTACTACTACTGGATTGTGGAGCGTGGTGTACCATTACTCCTACTGGATAGTGGAGTGTGGTGTATCATTACTCCTACTGGATTGTGGAGCGTGGTGTACCATTACTCGTACTGGATTGTGGAGCATGGTGTACCATTACTCCTACTGGATTGTGGAGCATGGTGTACCATTACTCGTACTGGATTGTGGAGCGTGGTGTACCATTACTCCTACTGGATTGTTGAGCGTGGTGTACCATTACTCCTACTGGATTGTGGAGCGTGGTGTACCATTACTCCTACTGGATAGTGGAGCGTGGTGTACCATTACTCATACTGGATGGTGGAGCGTGGTGTACCATTACTCCTCCTGGATAGTGGAGCGTGGTGTACCATTACTCCTACTGGATTGTGGAGCATGGTGTACCATTACTACTACTGGATTGTGGAGCGTGGTGTACCATTACTCCTACTGGATAGTGGAGTGTGGTGTATCATTACTCCTACTGGATTGTGGAGCATGGTGTACCATTACTCCTACTGGATAGTGGAGGGTGGTGTACCATTACTCGTACTGGATTGTGGAGCGTGGTGTACCATTACTCCTACTGGATTGTGGAGCGTGGTGTACCATTACTCCTACTGGATAGTGGAGCATGGTGTATCATTACTCCTACTGGATTGTGGAGCGTGGTATACCATTACTCCTACTGGATTGTGGAGCGTGGTGTACCATTACTCCTACTGGATTGTGGAGCATGGTGTACCATTACTCCTACTGGATTGTGGAGCGTGGTGTACCATTACTCCTACTGGATTGTGGAGCATGGTGTACCATTACTCGTACTGGATTGTGGAACGTGGTGTACCATTACTCGTACTGGATTGTGGAGCATGGTGTACCATTACTCCTACTGGATTGTGGAGCATGGTGTACCATTACTCGTACTGGATTGTGGAGCATGGTGTACCATTACTCCTACTGGATTGTGGAGCATGGTGTACCATTACTCCGACTGGATTGTGGAGCGTGGTGTACCATTACTCGTACTGGATAGTGGAGTGTGGTGTACCATTACTCCTACTGGATAGTGGAGCATGGTGTACCATTACTCCTACTGGATTGTGGAGCATGGTGTACCATTACTCGTACAGGATTGTGGAGCATGGTGTACCATTACTCCTACTGGATTGTGGAGCATGGTGTACCATTACTCGTACTGGATTGTGGAGTGTGGTGTACCATTACTCCTACTGGATAGTGGAGTGTGATGTACCATTACTCGTACTGGATTGTGGAGCATTGTGTACCATTACTCCTACTGGATTGTGGAGCATGGTGTATCATTACTCCTACTGGATTGTGGAGCATGGTGTACCATTACTCCTGCTGGATTGTGGAGCATGGTGTACCATTACTCCTACTGGATTGTGGAGCATGGTGTACCATTACTCCTACTGGATTGTGGAGCATGGTGTACCATTACTCCTACTGGATTGTGGAGCGTGGTGTACCATTACTCCTACTGGATTGTGGAGCATGGTGTACCATTACTCCTACTGGATTGTGGAGCATGGTGTACCATTACTCCTACTGGATTGTGGAGCATGGTGTATCATTACTCCTACTGGATTGTGGAGTGTGGTGTATCATTACTCCTACTGGATTGTGTAGCGTGGTGTACCATTACTCGTACTGGATTGTGGAGCATGGTGTACCATTACTCCTACTGGATTGTGGAGCATGGTGTATCATTACTCCTACTGGATTGTGGAGTGTGGTGTATCATTACTCCTACTGGATTGTGGAGCATGGTGTACCATTACTCGTAGTGGATTGTGCAGCGTGGTGTACCATTACTCGTACTGGATTGTGGAGCATGGTGTACCATTACTCGTACTGGATTGTGCAGCGTGGTGTACCATTACTCCTACTGGATTCTGGAGCATGGTATACCATTTCTCATACTGGATTGTGGAGCATGGTGTACCATTACTCATACTGGATTGTGGAGCGTGGTGTACCATTACTCGTACTGGATTGTGGAGCATGGTGTACCATTACTCCTACTGGATTGTGGAGCATGGTGCATCATTACTCCTACTGGATTGTGGAGTGTGGTGCATCATTACTCCTACTGGATTGTGGAGCGTGGTGTACCATTACTTGTACTGGATTGTGGAGCATGGTGTACCATTACTCGTACTGGATTGTGGAGCGTGGTGTACCATTACTCCTACTGGATTGTGGAGCATGGTGTACCATTACACCTACTGGATTGTGGAGCGTGGTGTATCATTACTCATACTGGATTGTGGAGCATGGTGTACCATTACTCATACTGGATTGTGGAGCGTGGTGTACCATTACTCCTACTGGATTGTGGAGCATGGTATACCATTACTCATACTGGATTGTGGAGCATGGTGTACCATTACTCATACTGGATTGTGGAGCGTGGTGTACCATTACTCCTACTGGATTGTGGAGCATGGTGTACCATTACTCATACTGGATTGTGGAGCGTGGTGTATCATTACTCGTACTGGATTGTGGAGCGTGGTGTACCATTACTCCTACTGGATTGTGGAGCATGGTGTACCATTACTCATACTGGATTGTGGAGCGTGGTGTACCATTACTCATACTGGATTGTGGAGCGTGGTGTACCATTACTCCTACTGGATTGTGCAGCGTGGTGTACCATCACTCATACTGGATTGTGGAGCGTGGTGTACCATTACTCCTACTGGATTGTGGAGCATTGTGTACCATTACTCATACTGGATTGTGGAGCGTGGTGTACCATTACTCATACTGGATTGTGGAGCGTGGTGTACCATTACTCCTACTGGATTGTGGAGCATGGTGTACCATTACTCATACTGGATTGTGGAGCGTGGTGTACCATTACTCATACTGGATTGTGGAGCGTGGTGTACCATTACTCCTACTGGATTGTGGAGCGTGGTGTACCATTACTCCTACTGGATTGTGGAGCGTGGTGTACCATTACTCCTACTGGATTGTGGAGCGTGGTGTACCATTACTCCTACTGGATTGTGGAGCATGGTGTACCATTACTCCTACTGGATTGTGCAGCGTGGTGTACCATCACTCATACTGGATTGTGGAGCGTGGTGTACCATTACTCCTACTGGATTGTGGAGCATGGTGTACCATTACTCATACTGAATTGTGGAGCGTGGTGTACCATTACTCATACTGGATTGTGGAGCGTGGTGTACCATTACTCCTACTGGATTGTGGAGCGTGGTGTACCATCACTCATACTGGATTGTGGAGCGTGGTGTACCATTACTCCTACTGGATTGTGGAGTGTGGTGTATCATTACTCCTACTGGATTGTGGAGTGTGGTGTATCATTACTGCTACTGGATTGTGGAGCATGGTGTACCATTACTCCTACTGGATTGTGGAGCGTGGTGTACCATTACTCATACTGGATTGTGGAGCATGGTGCACCATTACTCATACTGGATTGTGGAGCATGGTGTACCATTACTCCTCCTGGATTGTGGAGCATGGTGTACCATTACTCCTACTGGATTGTGGAGTGTGGTGTACCATTACTCATACTGGATTGTGGAGCATGGTGTACCATTACTCATACTGGATTGTGGAGCATGGTGTACCATTACTCCTCCTGGATTGTGGAGCATGGTGTACCATTACTCCTCCTGGATTGTGGAGCATGGTGCACCATTACTCATACTGGATTGTGGAGCATGGTGTACCATTACTCCTCCTGGATTGTGGAGCATGGTGTACCATTACTCCTACTGGATTGTGGAGCGTGGTGTACCATTACTCATACTGGATTGTGGAGCATGGTGCACCATTACTCATACTGGATTGTGGAGCATGGTGTACCATTACTCCTCCTGGATTGTGGAGCATGGTGTACCATTACTCCTCCTGGATTGTGGAGCATGGTGTACCATTACTCCTACTGGATTGTGGAGCGTGGTGTACCATTACTCCTACTGGATTGTGGAGCATGGTGTACCATTACTCATACTGGATTGTGGAGCGTGGTGTACCATTACTCATACTGGATTGTGGAGCGTGGTGTATCATTACTCCTACTGGATTGTGCAGCGTGGTGTACCATCACTCATACTGCATTGTGGAGCGTGGTGTACCATTACTCCTACTGGATTGTGGAGCATGGTGTACCATTACTCATACTGGATTGTGGAGCGTGGTGTACCATTACTCATACTGGATTGTGGAGCGTGGTGTACCATTACTCCTACTGGATTGTGGAGCGTGGTGTAGCATCACTCATACTGGATTGTGGAGCGTGGTGTACCATTACTCCTACTGGATTGTGGAGCATGGTGTACCATTACTCCTACTGGATTGTGGAGCGTGGTGTACCATTACTCCTACTGGATTGTGGAGCATGGTGTACCATTACTCCTACTGGATTGTGGAGCATGGTGTACCATTACTCCTACTGGATAGTGGAGTGTGGTGTACCATTACTCCTACTGGATAGTGGAGCGTGGTGTACCATTACTCCTACTGGATTGTGGAGCGTGGTGTACCATTACTCGTACTGGATTGTGGAGCGTGGTGTACCATTACTCCTACTGGATTGTGGAGCACGGTGTATCATTACTCCTACTGGATTGTGGAGCATGGTGTACCATTACTCATACTGGATTGTGGAGCGTGGTTTACCATTACTCCTACTGGATTGTGGAGCGTGGTGTACCATTACTCCTACTGGATAGTGGAGTGTGGTGTATCATTACTCCTACTGGATTGTGGAGCATGGTGTACCATTACTCCTACTGGATTGTGGAGCATGGTGTACCATTACTCCTACTGGATTGTGGAGCATGGTGTACCATTACTCCTACTGGATTGTGGAGCGTGGTGTACCATTACTCCTACTGGATTGTGGAGCGTGGTGTATCATTACTCCTACTGGATTGTGGAGCATGGTGTACCGTTACTCCTACTGGATTGTGGAGCATGGTGTACCATTACTCCTACTGGATTGTGGAGCGTGGTGGACCATTACTCGTACTGGATTGTGGAGCATGGTGTACCATTACTCCTACTGGATTGTGGAGCATGGTGTACCATTACTCCTACTGGATTGTGGAGCGTGGTGTACCATTACTCGTACTGGATTGTGGAGCATGGTGTACCATTACTCCTACTGGATTGTGGAGCATGGTGTACCATTACTCCTACTGGATTGTGGAGCATGGTGTACCATTACTCCTACTGGATTGTGGAGCGTGGTGTACCATTACTCCTACTGGATCGTGGAGCATGGTGTACCATTACTCCTACTGGATTGTGGAGCATGGTGTACCATTACTCCTACTGGATTGTGGAGCGTGGTGTACCATTACTCCTACTGGATTGTGGAGCGTGGTGTACCATTACTCGTACTGGATTGTGGAGCATGGTGTACCATTACTCCTACTGGATTGTGGAGCATGGTGTACCATTACTCGTACTGGATTGTGGAGCGTGGTGTACCATTACTCCTACTGGATTGTTGAGCGTGGTGTACCATTACTCCTACTGGATTGTGGAGCGTGGTGTACCATTACTCCTACTGGATAGTGGAGCGTGGTGTACCATTACTCATACTGGATGGTGGAGCGTGGTGTACCATTACTCCTCCTGGATAGTGGAGCGTGGTGTACCATTACTCCTACTGGATTGTGGAGCATGGTGTACCATTACTACTACTGGATTGTGGAGCGTGGTGTACCATTACTCCTACTGGATAGTGGAGTGTGGTGTATCATTACTCCTACTGGATTGTGGAGCGTGGTGTACCATTACTCGTACTGGATTGTGGAGCATGGTGTACCATTACTCCTACTGGATTGTGGAGCATGGTGTACCATTACTCGTACTGGATTGTGGAGCGTGGTGTACCATTACTCCTACTGGATTGTTGAGCGTGGTGTACCATTACTCCTACTGGATTGTGGAGCGTGGTGTACCATTACTCCTACTGGATAGTGGAGCGTGGTGTACCATTACTCATACTGGATGGTGGAGCGTGGTGTACCATTACTCCTCCTGGATAGTGGAGCGTGGTGTACCATTACTCCTACTGGATTGTGGAGCATGGTGTACCATTACTACTACTGGATTGTGGAGCGTGGTGTACCATTACTCCTACTGGATAGTGGAGTGTGGTGTATCATTACTCCTACTGGATTGTGGAGCATGGTGTACCATTACTCCTACTGGATAGTGGAGGGTGGTGTACCATTACTCGTACTGGATTGTGGAGCGTGGTGTACCATTACTCATACTGGATTGTGGAGCGTGGTGTACCATTACTCCTCCTGGATAGTGGAGCGTGGTGTACCATTACTCCTACTGGATAGTGGAGTGTGGTGTATCATTACTCCTACTGGATTGTGGAGCATGGTGTACCATTACTCCTACAGGATTGTGGAGCGTGGTTGACCATTAATCCTACTGGATAGTGGAGCGTGGTGTACCATTACTCGTACTGGATTGTGGGCGCATGGTGTACCATTACTCCTACTGGATTGTGGAGCGTGGTGGACCATTACTCCTACTGGATTGTGGAGCATGGTGTACCATTACTCCTACTGGATAGTGGAGCATGGTGTATCATTACTCCTACTGGATTGTGGAGCATGGTGTACCATTACTCCTACTGGATTGTGGAGCATGGTGTACCATTACTCGTACTGGATTGTGGAGCATGGTGTACCATTACTCCTACTGGATTGTGGAGCATGGTGTACCATTACTCCAACTGGATTGTGGAACGTGGTGTACCATTACTCGTACTGGATTGTGGAGCATGGTGTATCATTACTCGTACTGGATTGTGGAACGTGGTGTACCATTACTCGTACTGGATTGTGGAGCATGGTGTATCATTACTCCTACTGGATTGTGGAGCATGGTGTACCATTAATCCCACTGGATAGTGGAGCGTGGTGTACCATTACTCGTACTGGATTGTGGAGCATGGTGTACCATTACTCCTACTGGATTGTGGAGCGTGGTGGACCATTACTCCTACTGGATAGTGGAGCATGGTGTATCATTACTCCTACTGGATTGTGGAGCGTGGTGTACCATTACTCCTACTAGATTGTGGAGCATGGTGTACCATTACTCGTACTGGATTGTGGAACGTGGTGTACCATTACTCGTACTGGATTGTGGAGCATGGTGTACCATTACTCGTACTGGATTGTGGAGCATGGTGTACCAAATGCTCGTACTGGATTGTGGAGCATGGTGTACCATTACTCCTACTGGATTGTGGAGCGTGGTGTACCATTACTCCTACTGGATTGTGGAGCGTGGTGTACCATTACTCGTACTGGATAGTGGAGCGTGGTGTACCATTACTCCTACTGGATTGTGGAGCATGGTGTATCATTACTCCTACTGGATTGTGGAGCATGGTGTACCATTACTCGTACTGGATAGTGGAGTGTGGTGTACCATTACTCCTACTGGATAGTGGAGCATGGTGTACCATTACTCCTACTGGATTGTGGAGCATGGTGTACCATTACTCGTACTGGATTGTGGAGCATGGTGTACCATTACTCCTACTGGATTGTGGAGCGTGGTGTACCATTACTCCTGCTGGATGGTGGAGCATGGTGTACCAAATGCTCGTACTGGATTGTGGAGCATGGTGTACCATTACTCCTACTGGATTGTGGAGCGTGGTGTACCATTACTCCTACTGGATTGTTGAGCGTGGTGTACCATTACTCCTACTGGATAGTGGAGCGTGGTGTACCATTACTCCTACTGGATTGTGGAGCATGGTGTATCATTACTCCTACTGGATTGTGGAGCATGGTGTACCATTACTCCTACTGGATTGTGGAGCATGGTATACCATTACTCCTACTGGATTGTGGTGCGTGGTGTACCATTACTCCTACTGGATTGTGGAGCATGGTGTACCATTACTCCTACTGGATTGTGGAGCATGGTGTACCATTACTCCTACTGGATTGTGGAGTGTGGTGTACCATTACTCCTACTGGATTGTGGAGTGTCGTGTACCATTACTCCTACTGGATTGTGGAGCGTGGTGTACCATTACTCCTACTGGATTGTGGAGTATGGTGTACCATTACTCCTACTGGATTGTGGAGCATGGTGTACCATTACTCCTACTGGATTGTGGAGCATGGTATACCATTACTCCTACTGGATTGTGGAGCATGGAATACCATTACTCCTACTGGATTGTGGAGTGTGGTGTACCATTACTCCTACTGGATTGTGGAGCGTGGTGTATCATTACTCCTACTGGATTGTGGAGCATGGTATACCATTACTCCTACTGGATTGTGGAGCATGGTATACCATTACTCCTACTGGATTGTGGAGCGTGGTATACCATTACTCCTACTGGATTGTGGAGCATGGTATACCATTACTCCTACTGGATTGTGGAGCGTGGTGTACCATTACTCCTACTGGATTGTGGAGCATGGTGTACCATTACTCCTACTGGATTGTGGAGCATGGTGTAGCATTACTCCTACTGGATTGTGGAGCATGGTATACCATTACTCCTACTGGATTGTGGAGCATGGTGTATCATTACTCCTACTGGATTGTGGAGCATGGTATACCATTACTCCTACTGGATTGTGGTGCGTGGTGTACCATTACTCCTACTGGATTGTGGAGCATGGTGTACCATTACTCCTACTGGATTGTGGAGCATGGTGTACCATTACTCCTACTGGATTGTGGAGTGTGGTGTACCATTACTCCTACTGGATTGTGGAGCATGGTGTACCATTACTCCTACTGGATTGTGGAGTGTGGTGTACCATTACTCCGACTGGATTGTGGAGTGTCGTGTACCATTACTCCTACTGGATTGTGGAGCGTGGTGTACCATTACTCCTTCTGGATTGTGGAGTATGGTGTACCATTACTCCTACTGGATTGTGGAGCATGGTGTACCATTACTCCTACTGGATTGTGGAGCATGGTATACCATTACTCCTACTGGATTGTGGAGCATGGAATACCATTACTCCTACTGGATTGTGGAGTGTGGTGTACCATTACTCCTACTGGATTGTGGAGCGTGGTGTATCATTACTCCTACTGGATTGTGGAGCATGGTATACCATTACTCCTACTGGATTGTGGAGCATGGTATACCATTACTCCTACTGGATTGTGGAGCATGGTATACCATTACTCCTACTGGATTGTGGAGCGTGGTGTACCATTACTCCTACTGGATTGTGGAGCATGGTGTACCATTACTCCTACTGGATTGTGGAGCATGGTGTACCATTACTCCTACTGGATTGTGGAGCATGGTATACCATTACTCCTACTGGATTGTGGAGCATGGTGTATCATTACTCCTACTGGATTGTGGAGCATGGTATACCATTACTCCTACTGGATTGTGGTGCGTGGTGTACCATTACTCCTACTGGATTGTGGAGCATGGTGTACCATTACTCCTACTGGATTGTGGAGCATGGTGTACCATTACTCCTACTGGATTGTGGAGTGTGGTGTACCATTACTCCTACTGGATTGTGGAGTGTGGTGTACCATTACTCCTACTGGATTGTGGAGCGTGGTGTACCATTACTCCTATTGGATTGTGGAGCATGGTGTACCATTACTCCTACTGGATTGTGGAGCATGGTGTACCATTACTCCTACTGGATTGTGGAGCATGGTGTACCATTACTCCTACTGGATTGTGGTGCGTGGTGTATCATTACTCCTACTGGATTGTGGAGCATGGTGCACCATTACTCCTACTGGATTGTGGAGCATGGTATACCATTACTCCTACTGGATTGTGGTGCGTGGTGTACCATTACTCCTACTGGATTGTGGAGCATGGTGTACCATTACTCCTACTGGATTGTGGAGCATGGTGTACCATTACTCCTACTGGATTGTGGAGTGTGGTGTACCATTACTCCTACTGGATTGTGGAGTGTGGTGTACCATTACTCCTACTGGATTGTGGAGCGTGGTGTACCATTACTCCTACTGGATTGTGGAGCATGGTGTACCATTACTCCTACTGGATTGTGGAGCGTGGTGTACCATTACTCCTACTGGATTGTGGAGTGTGGTGTACCATTACTCCTACTGGATTGTGGAGCGTGGTGTACCATTACTCCTACTGGATTGTGGAGCATGGTGTACCATTACTCCTACTGGATTGTGGTGCGTGGTGTACCATTACTCCTACTGGATTGTGGAGCATGGTGTACCATTACTCCTACTGGATTGTGGAGCATGGTGTACCAATACTCCTACTGGATTGTGGAGTGTGGTGTACCATTACTCCTACTGGATTGTGGAGCGTGGTGTATCATTACTCCTACTGGATTGTGGAGCGTGGTGTACCATTACTCTTACTGGATTGTGGAGCATGGTGTACCATTACTCCTCCTGGATAGTGGAGTGTGGTGTACCATTACTCCTACTGGATTGTGGAGCATGGTGTACCATTACTCCTACCGGATTGTGGAGCGTGGTGTACCATTACTCCTACTGGATTGTGGAGCATGGTGTACCATTACTCCTACTGGATTGTGGAGCGTGGTGTACCATTACTCGTACTGGATAGTGGAGCGTGGTGTACCATTACTCCTACTGGATTGTGGAGCATGGTGTACCATTACTCCTACTGGATTGTGGAGCGTGGTGTACCATTACTCCTACTGGATTGTGGAGCATGGTGTACCATTACTCCTACTGGATTGTGGAGCGTGGTGTACCATTACTCGTACTGGATAGTGGAGCGTGGTGTACCATTACTCATACTGGATTGTGGAGCGTGGTGTACCATTACTCCTACTGGATTGTGGAGCGTGGTGTACCATTACACGTACTGGATTGTGGAGCATGGTGTATCTTTACTCCTACTGGATAGTGGAGTGTGGTGTATCATTACTCCTACTGGATTGTGGAGCATGGTGTACCATTACTCCTACTGGATTGTGGAGCGTGGTGTACCATTACTCCTACTGGATTGTGGAGTGTGGTGTACCATTACTCCTACTGGATAGTGGAGTGTGGTGTATCATTACTCCTACTGGATTGTGGAGCGTGGTGTACCATTACTCATACTGGATTGTGGAGCGTGGTGTACCATTACTCATACTGGATTGTGGAGCGTGGTGTACCATTACTCCTACTGGATTGTGGAGCATGGTGTACCATTACTCCTACTGGATAGTGGAGTGTGGTGTATCATTACTCCGACTGGATTGTGGAGCGTGGTGTACCATTACTTTTACTGGATTGTGGAGCGTGGTGTACCATTACTCCTACTGGATTGTGGAGCGTGGTGTACCATTACTCCTACTGGATTGTGGAGCGTGGTGTACCATTACTCCTACTGGATTGTGGAGCGTGGTGTACCATTACTCCTACTGGATTGTGGAGCATGGTGTACCATTACTCCTACTGGATTGTGGAGCATGGTGTACCATGGTTCCTACTGGATAGTGGAGTGTGGTGTCTCATTACTCCTACTGGATTGTAGAGCATGGTGTACCATTACTCCTACTGGATTGTGGAGCGTGGTGTACCATTACTCCTACTGGATTGTGGAGTGTGGTGTACCATTACTCCTACTGGATTGTGGAGCGTGGTGTACCATTACTCCTACTGGATTGTGGAGCATGGTGTACCATTACTCCTACTGGATTGTGGAGCATGGTATACCATTACTCCTACTGGATTGTGGTGCGTGGTGTACCATTACTCCTACTGGATTGTGAGCATGGTGTACCATTACTCCTACTGGATTGTGGAGCATGGTGTACCATTACTCGTACTGGATTGTGGAGCATGGTGTACCATTACTCCTACTGGATTGTGGAGCGTGGTGTACCATTACTCCTGCTGGATGGTGGAGCATGGTGTACCAAATGCTCGTACTGGATTGTGGAGCATGGTGTACCATTACTCCTACTGGATTGTGGAGCGTGGTGTACCATTACTCCTACTGGATTGTTGAGCGTGGTGTACCATTACTCCTACTGGATAGTGGAGCGTGGTGTACCATTACTCCTACTGGATTGTGGAGCATGGTGTATCATTACTCCTACTGGATTGTGGAGCATGGTGTACCATTACTCCTACTGGATTGTGGAGCATGGTATACCATTACTCCTACTGGATTGTGGTGCGTGGTGTACCATTACTCCTACTGGATTGTGGAGCATGGTGTACCATTACTCCTACTGGATTGTGGAGCATGGTGTACCATTACTCCTACTGGATTGTGGAGTGTGGTGTACCATTACTCCTACTGGATTGTGGAGTGTCGTGTACCATTACTCCTACTGGATTGTGGTGCGTGGTGTACCATTACTCCTACTGGATTGTGGAGTATGGTGTACCATTACTCCTACTGGATTGTGGAGCATGGTGTACCATTACTCCTACTGGATTGTGGAGCATGGTATACCATTACTCCTACTGGATTGTGGAGCATGGAATACCATTACTCCTACTGGATTGTGGAGTGTGGTGTACCATTACTCCTACTGGATTGTGGAGCGTGGTGTATCATTACTCCTACTGGATTGTGGAGCATGGTATACCATTACTCCTACTGGATTGTGGAGCATGGTATACCATTACTCCTACTGGATTGTGGAGCGTGGTATACCATTACTCCTACTGGATTGTGGAGCATGGTATACCATTACTCCTACTGGATTGTGGAGCGTGGTGTACCATTACTCCTACTGGATTGTGGAGCATGGTGTACCATTACTCCTACTGGATTGTGGAGCATGGTGTACCATTACTCCTACTGGATTGTGGAGCATGGTATACCATTACTCCTACTGGATTGTGGAGCATGGTGTATCAGTACTCCTACTGGATTGTGGAGCATGGTATACCATTACTCCTACTGGATGGTGGTGCGTGGTGTACCATTACTCCTACTGGATTGTGGAGCATGGTGTACCATTACTCCTACTGGATTGTGGAGCATGGTGTACCATTACTCCTACTGGATTGTGGAGTGTGGTGTACCATTACTCCTACTGGATTGTGGAGTGTGGTGTACCATTACTCCTACTGGATTGTGGAGCGTGGTGTACCATTACTCCTACTGGATTGTGGAGCATGGTGTACCATTACTCCTACTGGATTGTGGAGCATGGTGTACCATTACTCCTACTGGATTGTGGAGCATGGTGTACCATTACTCCTACTGGATTGTGGTGCGTGGTGTATCATTACTCCTACTGGATTGTGGAGCATGGTGCACCATTACTCCTACTGGATTGTGGAGCATGGTATACCATTACTCCTACTGGATTGTGGTGCGTGGTGTACCATTACTCCTACTGGATTGTGGAGCATGGTGTACCATTACTCCTACTGGATTGTGGAGCATGGTGTACCATTACTCCTACTGGATTGTGGAGTGTGGTGTACCATTACTCCTACTGGATTGTGGAGTGTGGTGTACCATTACTCCTACTGGATTGTGGAGCGTGGTGTACCATTACTCCTACTGGATTGTGGAGCATGGTGTACCATTGCTCCTACTGGATTGTGGAGCGTGGTGTACCATTACTCCTACTGGATTGTGGAGTGTGGTGTACCATTACTCCTACTGGATTGTGGAGCGTGGTGTACCATTACTCCTACTGGATTGTGGAGCATGGTGTACCATTACTCCTACTGGATTGTGGTGCGTGGTGTACCATTACTCCTACTGGATTGTGGAGCATGGTGTACCATTACTCCTACTGGATTGTGGAGCATGGTGTACCATTACTCCTACTGGATTGTGGAGTGTGGTGTACCATTACTCCTACTGGATTGTGGAGCGTGGTGTATCATTACTCCTACTGGATTGTGGAGCGTGGTGTACCATTACTCTTACTGGATTGTGGAGCATGGTGTACCATTACTCCTACTGGATAGTGGAGTGTGGTGTACCATTACTCCTACTGGATTGTGGAGCATGGTGTACCATTACTCCTACCGGATTGTGGAGCGTGGTGTACCATTACTCCTACTGGATTGTGGAGCATGGTGTACCATTACTCCTACTGGATTGTGGAGCGTGGTGTACCATTACTCGTACTGGATAGTGGAGCGTGGTGTACCATTACTCCTACTGGATTGTGGAGCATGGTGTACCATTACTCCTACTGGATTGTGGAGCGTGGTGTACCATTACTCCTACTGGATTGTGGAGCATGGTGTACCATTACTCCTACTGGATTGTGGAGCGTGGTGTACCATTACTCGTACTGGATAGTGGAGCGTGGTGTACCATTACTCATACTGGATTGTGGAGCGTGGTGTACCATTACTCCTACTGGATTGTGGAGCGTGGTGTACCATTACACGTACTGGATTGTGGAGCATGGTGTATCTTTACTCCTACTGGATAGTGGAGTGTGGTGTATCATTACTCCTACTGGATTGTGGAGCATGGTGTACCATTACTCCTACTGGATTGTGGAGCGTGGTGTACCATTACTCCTACTGGATTGTGGAGTGTGGTGTACCATTACACCTACTGGATAGTGGAGTGTGGTGTATCATTACTCCTACTGGATTGTGGAGCGTGGTGTACCATTACTCATACTGGATTGTGGAGCGTGGTGTACCATTACTCATACTGGATTGTGGAGCGTGGTGTACCATTACTCCTACTGGATTGTGGAGCATGGTGTACCATTACTCCTACTGGATAGTGGAGTGTGGTGTATCATTACTCCGACTGGATTGTGGAGCGTGGTGTACCATTACTTTTACTGGATTGTGGAGCGTGGTGTACCATTACTCCTACTGGATTGTGGAGCGTGGTGTACCATTACTCCTACTGGATTGTGGAGCGTGGTGTACCATTACTCCTACTGGATTGTGGAGCGTGGTGTACCATTACTCCTACTGGATTGTGGAGCATGGTGTACCATTACTCCTACTGGATTGTGGAGCATGGTGTACCATGGTTCCTACTGGATAGTGGAGTGTGGTGTATCATTACTCCTACTGGATTGTAGAGCATGGTGTACCATTACTCCTACTGGATTGTGGAGCGTGGTGTACCATTACTCCTACTGGATTGTGGAGTGTGGTGTACCATTACTCCTACTGGATTGTGGAGCGTGGTGTACCATTACTCCTACTGGATTGTGGAGCGTGGTGTACCGTTACTCCTACTGGATTGTGGAGCATGGTGTACCATTACTCCTACTGGATTGTGGAGCATGGTATACCATTACTCCTACTGGATTGTGGTGCGTGGTGTACCATTACTCCTACTGGATTGTGAGCATGGTGTACCATTACTCCTACTGGATTGTGGAGCATGGTGTACCATTACTCCTACTGGATTGTGGAGTGTGGTGTACCATTACTCCTACTGGATTGTGGAGCGTGGTGTACCATTACTCCTACTGGATTGTGGAGTATGGTGTACCATTACTCCTACTGGATTGTGGAGCATGGTGTACCATTACTCCTACTGGATTGTGGAGCATGGTATACCATTACTCCTACTGGATTGTGGAGTATGGTATACCATTACTCCTACTGGATTGTGGAGTGTGGTGTACCATTACTCCTACTGGATTGTGGAGCGTGGTGTATCATTACTCCTACTGGATTGTGGAGCATGGTATACCATTACTCCTACTGGATTGTGGAGCATGGTATACCATTACTCCTACTGGATTGTGGAGCATGGTATACCATTACTCCTACTGGATTGTGGAGCATGGTGTACCATTACTCCTACTGGATTGTGGAGCGTGGTGTACCATTACTCGTACTGGATAGTGGAGCATGGTGCTCCATTACTCATACTGGATTGTGGAGCGTGGTGTACCATTACTCCTACTGGATTGTGGAGCGTGGTGTACCATTACTCGTACTGGATTGTGGAGCATGGTGTATCATTACTCCTACTGGATAGTGGAGTGTGGTGTATCATTACTCCTACTGGATTGTGGAGCATGGTGTACCATTACTCCTACTGGATTGTGAAGCGTGGTGTACCATTACTCCTACTGGATTGTGGAGTGTGGTGTACCATTACTCCTACTGGATAGTGGAGTGTGGTGTATCATTACTCCTACTGGATTGTGGAGCGTGGTGTACCATTACTCATACTGGATTGTGGAGCGTGGTGTACCATTACTCATACTGGATTGTGGAGCGTGGTGTACCATTACTCCTACTGGATAGTGGAGCATGGTGTACCATTACTCCTACTGGATAGTGGAGTGTGGTGTATCATTACTCCGACTGGATTGTGGAGCGTGGTGTACCATTACTCATACTGGATTGTGGAGCGTGGTGTACCATTACTCCTACTGGATTGTGGAGCGTGGTGTACCATTACTCCTACTGGATTGTGGAGCGTGGTGTACCATTACTCCTACTGGATTGTGGAGCGTGGTGTACCATTACTCCTACTGGATTGTGGAGCATGGTGTACCATTACTCCTACTGGATTGTGGAGCATGGTGTACCATTACTCCTACTGGATAGTGGAGTGTGGTGTATCATTACTCCTACTGGATTGTGGAGCATGGTGTACCATTACTCCTACTGGATTGTGGAGCGTGGTGTACCATTACTCCTACTGGATTGTGGAGTGTGGTGTACCATTACTCCTACTGGATTGTGGAGCGTGGTGTACCATTACTCCTACTGGATTCTGGAGCGTGGTGTACCGTTACTCCTACTGGATTGTGGAGCATGGTGTACCATTACTCCTACTGGATTGTGGAGCATGGTATACCATTACTCCTACTGGATTGTGGTGCGTGGTGTACCATTACTCCTACTGGATTGTGGAGCATGGTGTACCATTACTCCTACTGGATTGTGGAGCATGGTGTACCATTACTCCTACTGGATTGTGGAGTGTGGTGTACCATTACTCCTACTGGATTGTGGAGCGTGGTGTACCATTACTCCTACTGGATTGTGGAGCGTGGTGTACCATTACTCCTACTGGATTGTGGAGTATGGTGTACCATTACTCCTACTGGATAGTGGAGTGTGGTGTATCATTACTCCTACTGGATTGTGGAGCATGGTGTACCATTACTCCTACTGGATAGTGGAGTGTGGTGTATCATTACTCCTACTGGATTGTGGAGCATGGTGTACCATTACTCCTACTGGATTGTGGAGCGTGGTGTACCATTACTCCTACTGGATTGTGGAGCGTGGTGTACCATTACTCCTAATGGATTGTGGAGCATGGTGTATCATTACTCCTACTGGATTGTGGAGCTTGGTGTACCATTACTCCTACTGGATTGTGGAGCGTGGTGGACCATTACTCGTACTGGATCGTGGAGCATGGTGTACCATTACTCCTACTGGATTGTGGAGCGTGGTGGACCATTACTCGTACTGGATTGTGGAGCATGGTGTACCATTACTCCTACTGGATTGTGGAGCATGGTGTACCATTACTCCTACTGGATTGTGGAACGTGGTGTACCATTACTCCTACTGGATTGTGGAGCGTGGTGTACCATTACTCCTACTGGATTGTGGAGCATGGTGTATCATTACTCCTACTGGATTGTGGAGCGTGGTGTACCATTACTCCTACTGGATTGTGGAGCGTGGTGGACCATTACCCGTACTGGATTGTGGAGCATGGTGTACCATTACTCCTACTGGATTGTGGAGCGTGGTGGACCATTACTCCTACTGGATTGTGGAGCATGGTGTACCATTACTCCTACTGGATTGTGGAGCATGGTGTACCATTACTCCTACTGGATAGTGGAGTGTGGTGTACCATTACTCCTACTGGATAGTGGAGCGTGGTGTACCATTACTCGTACTGGATTGTGGAGCGTGGTGTACCATTACTCGTACTGGATTGTGGAGCGTGGTGTACCATTACTCCTACTGGATTGTGGAGCGTGGTGTACCATTACTCCTACTGGATTGTGGAGCACGGTGTATCATTACTCCTACTGGATTGTGGAGCATGGTGTACCATTACTCATACTGGATTGTGGAGCGTGGTGTACCATTACTCCTACTGGATTGTGGAGCGTGGTGTACCATTACTCCTACTGGATAGTGGAGTGTGGTGTATCATTACTCCTACTGGATTGTGGAGCATGGTGTACCATTACTCCTACTGGATTGTGGAGCATGGTGTACCATTACTCCTACTGGATTGTGGAGCATGGTGTACCATTACTCCTACTGGATTGTGGAGCGTGGTGTACCATTACTCCTACTGGATTGTGGAGCGTGGTGTATCATTACTCCTACTGGATTGTGGAGCATGGTGTACCGTTACTCCTACTGGATTGTGGAGCATGGTGTACCATTACTCGTACTGGATAGTGGAGTGTGGTGTACCATTACTCCTACTGGATAGTGGAGCATGGTGTACCATTACTCCTACTGGATTGTGGAGCATGGTGTACCATTACTCGTACTGGATTGTGGAGCATGGTGTACCATTACTCCTACTGGATTGTGGAGCGTGGTGTACCATTACTCCTGCTGGATGGTGGAGCATGGTGTACCAAATGCTCGTACTGGATTGTGGAGCATGGTATACCATTACTCCTACTGGATTGTGGAGCGTGGTGTACCATTACTCCTACTGGATTGTGGAGCGTGGTGTACCATTACTCGTACTGGATAGTGGAGCGTTGTGTACCATTACTCCTACTGGATTGTGGAGCATGGTGTATCATTACTCCTACTGGATTGTGGAGCATGGTGTACCATTACTCCTACTGGATTGTGGAGCATGGTATACCATTACTCCTACTGGATTGTGGTGCGTGGTGTACCATTACTCCTACTGGATTGTGGAGCATGGTGTACCATTACTCCTACTGGATTTTGGAGCATGGTGTACCATTGTTCCTACTGGATTGTGGAGTGTGGTGTACCATTACTCCTACTGGATTGTGGAGTGTGGTGTACCATTACGCCTACTGGATTGTGGAGCGTGGTGTACCATTACTCCTACTGGATTGTGGAGTATGGTGTACCATTACTCCTACTGGATTGTGGAGCATGGTGTACCATTACTCCTACTGGATTGTGGAGCATGGTATACCATTACTCCTACTGGATTGTGGAGCATGGTATACCATTACTCCTACTGGATTGTGGAGTGTGGTGTACCATTACTCCTACTGGATTGTGGAGCATGGTGTATCATTACTCCTACTGGATTGTGGAGCATGGTATACCATTACTCCTACTGGATTGTGGAGCATGGTATACCATTACTCCTACTGGATTGTGGAGCATGGTATACCATTACTCCTACTGGATTGTGGAGCATGCTATACCATTACTCCTACTGGATTGTGGAGCGTGGTGTACCATTACTCCTACTGGATCGTGGAGCATGGTGTACCATTACTCCTACTGGATTGTGGAGCATGGTGTAACATTACTCCTACTGGATTGTGGAGCATGGTATACCATTACTCCTACTGGATTGTGGAGCATGGTCTATCATTACTCCTACTGGATTGTGGAGCATGGTATACCATTACTCCTACTGGATTGTGGTGCGTGGTGTACCATTACTCCTACTGGATTGTGGAGCATGGTGTACCATTACTCCGACTGGATTGTGGAGCATGGTGTACCATTACTCCTACTGGATTGTGGAGTGTGGTGTACCATTACTCCTACTGGATTGTGGAGTGTGGTGTACCGTTACTCCTACTGGATTGTGGAGCGTGGTGTACCATTACTCCTACTGGATTGTGGAGCATGGTGTACCATTACTCCTACTGGATTGTGGAGCATGGTGTACCATTACTCATACTGGATTGTGGAGCATGGTGTACCATTACTCCTACTGGATTGTGGTGCGTGGTGTATCATTACTCCTACTGGATTGTGGAGCATGGTGCACCATTACTCCTACTGGATTGTGGAGCATGGTATACCATTACTCCTACTGGATTGTGGTGCGTGGTGTACCATTACTCCTACTGGATTGTGGAGCATGGTGTACCATTACTCCTACTGGATTGTGGAGCATGGTGTACCATTACTCCTACTGGATTGTGGAGTGTGGTGTACCATTACTCCTACTGGATTGTGGAGTGTGGTGTACCATTACTCCTACTGGATTGTGGAGCGTGGTGTACCATTACTCCTACTGGATTGTGGAGCATGGTGTACCATTACTCCTACTGGATTGTGGAGCGTGGTGTACCATTACTCCTACTGGATTGTGGAGTGTGGTGTACCATTACTCCTACTGGATTGTGGAGCGTGGTGTACCATTACTCCTACTGGATTGTGGAGCATGGTGTACCATTACTCCTTCTGGATTGTGGTGCGTGGTGTACCATTACTCCTACTGGATTGTGGAGCGTGGTGTACCATTACTCCTACTGGATTGTGGAGCATGGTGTACCATTACTCCTACTGGATTGTGGAGTGTGGTGTACCATTACTCCTACTGGATTGTGGAGCGTGGTGTATCATTACTCCTACTGGATTGTGGAGCATGGTGTACCATTACTCCTACTGGATAGTGGAGTGTGGTGTACCATTACTCCTACTGGATTGTGGAGCATGGTGTACCATTACTCCTACTGGATTGTGGAGCGTGGTGTACCATTACTCCTACTGGATTGTGGAGCGTGGTGTACCATTACTCCTACTGGATTGTGGAGCATGGTGTACCATTACTCCTACTGGATAGTGGAGTGTGGTGTACCATTACTCCTACTGGATTGTGGAGCATGGTGTACCATTACTCCTACTGGATTGTGGAGCGTGGTGTACCATTACTCGTACTGGATAGTGGAGCGTGGTGTACCATTACTCCTACTGGATTGTGGAGCATGGTGTACCATTACTCCTACTGGATTGTGGAGCGTGGTGTACCATTACTCCTACTGGATTGTGGAGCATGGTGTACCATTACTCCTACTGGATTGTGGAGCGTGGTGTACCATTACTCGTACTGGATAGTCGAGCGTGGTGTACCATTACTCCTACTGGATAGTGGAGTGTGGTGTATCATTACTCCTACTGGATTGTGGAGCATGGTGTACCATTACTCCTACTGGATTGTGGAGCGTGGTGGACCATTATTCGTACTGGATTGTGGAGCATGGTGTACCATTACTCCTACTGGATTGTGGAGCATGGTGTACCATTACTCCTACTGGATTGTGGAGCGTGGTGGACCATTACTCGTACTGGATTGTGGAGCATGGTGTACCATTACTCCTACTGGATTGTGGAGCATGGTGTACCATTACTCCTACTGGATTGTGGAGCATGGTGTACCATTACTCCTACTGGATTGTGGAGCATGGTGTACCATTACTCCTACTGGATTGTGGAGCATGGTGTACCATTACTCGTACTGGATTGTGGAGCGTGGTGTACCATTACTCCTACTGGATTGTGGAGCGTGGTGTACCAATACTCCTACTGGATTGTGGAGCGTGGTGTACCATTACTCCTACTGGATGGTGGAGCGTGGTGTACCATTACTCATACTGGATTGTGGAGCGTGGTGTACCATTACTCCTCCTGGATAGTGGAGCGTGGTGTACCATTACTCGTACTGGATTATGGAGCATGGTGTACCATTACTCCTACTGGATTGTGGAGCGTGGTGTACCATTACTCCTGCTGGATAGTGGAGCATGGTGTATCATTACTCCTACTGGATTGTGGAGCGTGGTGTACCATTACTCCTACTGGATTGTGGAGCATGGTGTACCATTACTCGTACTGGATTGTGGAACGTGGTGTACCATTACTCGTACTGGATTGTGGAGCATGGTGTACCATTACTCCTACTGGATTGTGGAGCATGGTGTACCATTACTCCTACTGGATTGTGGAGCATGGTGTACCATTACTCGTACTGGATTGTGGAGCATGGTGTACCATTACTCCTACTGGATTGTGGAGCGTGGTGTACCATTACTCCTACTGGATTGTGGAGCGTGGTGTACCATTACTCCTACTGGATTGTGGAGCATGGTGTACCATTACTCGTACTGGATAGTGGAGTGTGGTGTACCATTACTCCTACTGGATTGTGGAGCATGGTGTACCATTACTCCTACTGGATAGTGGAGCATGGTGTACCATTACTCCTACTGGATTGTGGAGCATGGTGTACCATTACTCCTACTGGATTGTGGAGCGTGGTGTACCATTACTCCTACTGGATAGTGGAGCATGGTGTACCATTACTCCTACTGGATTGTGGAGCGTGGTGTACCATTACTCCTACTGGATTGTGGAGCATGGTGTACCATTACTCCTACTGGATAGTGGAGTGTGGTGTACCATTACTCCTACTGGATTGTGGAGCATGGTGTACCATTACTCCTACTGGATTGTGGAGCATGGTGTACCATTACTCCTACTGGATTGTGGAGCATGGTGTACCATTACTCCTACTGGATTGTGGAGCATGGTGTACCATTACTCCTACTGGATTGTGGAGCATGGTATACCATTACTCCTACTGGATTATGGAGCGTGGTGTACCATTACTCCTACTGGATTGTGGAGCATGGTGTACCATTACTCCTACTGGATTGTGGAGCATGGTGTACCATTACTCCTACTGGATTGTGGAGCGTGGTGTACCATTACTCCTACTGGAATGTGGTGTGTGGTGTACCATTACTCCTACTGGATTGTGGAGCGTGGTGTACCATTACTCCTACTGGATTGTGGAGCATGGTGTACCATTACTCCTACTGGATTGTGGAGTGTGGTGTACCATTACTCCTACTGGATAGTGGAGCGTGGTGTACCTGAGTCCTCGTATTAGATCTGAGCTCCATAAAGACCCATGAATTCATGTTGGAATCATGAAGTGTGATGTTTCAATGAAGGCAGGATTCTGCATTGTTACAACTGTTGCATGTGTACTCCAGTGTTCAAAATAACAAGATGAATTTAAGCTAGAAAACAGTCCAACATCTTCATAAAAGAGAATAATGTTGGTAAAGCCCAGACTCTTGATCCATTACTGTTGGAGAAATCCAGATTATGCCAAATTATTGAACAAATTCTCCGGACTCAGACGTTGAGAATAAACACTTTATTGCATGATATCATGGGGTTCATCACATTACCTAAAGGCGGTCCAGTGCGACTCCACCGGACAAAGGAAAATCCACAACGGATATACAGTTACTCAGCCCATCCCGGCTGAACATAATCCAATCATAACGGTTAATGATTACATACATTACACATATTACCAATTAGATTACTTTTTCGGCATCATGTGGCAACGTGATCAGCTCATGCAAGCCCCCCGATCATCTTGTGATGTATCTCAGCCCCCATCAATTATCCTTGAGTCTTCCTGTCACCTTTAATGAGCCTGCATTCCTGAGTGCTTCGCGCAGTCTGCAGTTACACTGATAAGAGGGGCCCTGCTCGGTGTTAGTGCTAAGCCGTACCATGCTCAAGGCTGCAAGCTAACTAACTTGTCCCACAATGCCATGGGTAAATACTCCATTTTGTAACAATATGTAGCTATACTTTCAACTTGTATATGAGAGTATATATATATATATATACTAGGATTATTATTAATCTACTTACTCAAATAACAGTTATAGAAGCAAAAGCTCAGCAAAACTGCTCCCACAATTACTGTCCACCATTCACTGATCATTTCTGATTAACGTTTATTTAAGACAATATAAAACCAGGTTACAATAATACAGTTCACATGAACAGCAGCAAAGCCTTTCCAAACAGATTATTTCAGAAAAGCAATGTGTCATAAACTCTCTGAATAAATGAATTGCCATACTTGAAATACTAGTTGAGGGAAGCATAAGTTTCAGTTTTCACATTTAATAGCAGACAGAATTGTAGAAATCACCCACAAAATCCGAATAATAAAAACTACATTTGACCCTTTTTAACAGAATTGCAGCCCTTTTGTATATTAAGAGATAATGGTATCATTTTTCAATTTTCATGGAGAAAAAATAGCTGGAATCGCAGAAAATGATCCCAAAATACCAGAATAAGTCTCACAATGCTGTGCAATGAAAACAGAGTGTGACCTTTTGGCTCACCACAAACCGATTCTCCCCAATTATCAGGAATTCACACATTATATAAAGGACAAACATATTTGTGGGACCTCACTGTTTGCAAATTGCTGTTCATTTATTGTCCACCTCTATGCTAAGTCCTTCAGTTCACAGTCAATCACAGAAAGGCCAGACCAGATAAGAAAAGCACATTCGTGAACAGATGAGATTTTACAACAATCAGGTAGTTTCATAGTCACCATTACTTTTTGGCTGTTTGCTGACAACGCAACCACAATTTGGCGCAGTACTTGAACATGCAAATTCTGGCTCTTGGACTGGAACATTAGTGTTTGCGACATTCAGGCAGCTGCCAGGATTAAAGATGGCGCTGCTCAATTTATCACAGGAAATGCTTATGACGAGATCGTCCTGGCAAGCTCACCTTAGGTTAAGTTGGATGGAAGCCCAGTAATATGATACTATGTAGTTCTTGCATACTAACTGTAATCCTCAGATCCATTTAATATTCCAGTAATGCTATTAAATACAAAGGGAATTTTACGATTGAATTTCCATTGGAAGATAGTGAATTGGCACCCTGATCGATGGAAAAGAAAATCGGGCAAAGTATAAAATGTGCTGCCAATTCGTTATTGTGATTCGTTTATAGGACTGGCCAGGGCTGATTTCACCTGAACGCAGCTACTAGCTCCCGCCCCACTGGCCGCGCTCCCCCCTCGGCAACTCGCTTTCTCCCCCTCGTCCCCACCAGCCGCTTCCCTCCCTCCGCCGCTCGCTCCAGATCTCGCTGCTCCCCCCCCCCCCACTTCCCTGGCTGATTGTTCCCCGCTCGCACCACCCCACTCTCCGGCTGCTCGCTCCCTGCTTCCCCCCATCCCCTTCCAGCTGCTAGCTCTGGGCCGCGCCGCTTCCCTCCTCTTGGCCACTCGCTCCCACGTTCGATTGTTCTCCACGCACCGCAGGGTGGGCTGCAAGGGGTAACGGGGCAACGTAGGAGTGAGTGGCCAAGAGGAGGGAAGCAGCGTGGCCTAGAGCTAGCGGCTGGAGGGGGGGCGGGGGTGGAAGCAGGGTGCCAGCGGCCGGAGAGCAGGGTGGCACGAAGTGAGGAGCAATCAGCCAGGGGAGTCGGGGGGAGCAGCGAGGTCTGGAGCAAGCAGCCGAGGGGAGGAAGCGTCGAGGCCTGTAGCGAGTTGCCGAGGGGGGGAGAGCTCCAGCCTCAAAGTCTCCCATTCAGCTGCTTCCTCCAGCTGAGTGAGAGGCTGGATACCCGATGACGCTTTATCACGCAAATGCGTTAAGATGGACCATGTGCACAGCTTGGCGCACTCTGGTGACGTCAGTGGGCCGCTGCGCTGTCAGCAGTCACTTTATTACTTTTTAATTCCAGACATTTTAAAATAAAATTCAGCAGCTGCTGTGGTGGGATTTGAACTGGTGTCTACAAACAGCTAGAGTAGGTTAATACAAGCAAAATACTGCAAATGCTGAAAATCTGAAATAAAAACAGAAAACGCTGGCAATGCTCAGCAGGTCTGGCAGCATCCGTGGAGAGAGAAGCAGAGTTAACGTTTCAGGTCAGTGACCTTTCATCAGAACTGGTGCGGGTTGGCTGGACCACTAACTGGATTGCCCACATTGCAAAAGTCTCTGCTGTTTCTCTCGCCGAGTATTCGCAGCATTTTTTATGCTTTTATTTTACAAGTCATTCGCTGTAAATTGAGCTGCTGAAAGGTCTCTTTTTCTGCTGCTGGCTGCTTCATGACGGGACGCTGGTTTGCATTCCCCCAATTGAGTTGTTCACAGTGGCTTCATGGCAACATCAGACAATGGCCCCAAAGTCTCCGGGAGTTGCTCTCCCTCCTCTAAAGTAGATTTTGCAGAGTGTTCGCACGGTGTTGTCCACCTTAAGCGGCTCTGATTCATTCTGGCTCCACCAGCTGACCCCATGATGTTATCTGTTGGGCGGGGGGGGGGGGGTCTCCCACTGAGGGAGCAAACGCTACAGCAGCCACTGAAGTCCCCACGTGTCCGGGCATCGCCGGAGAGTCCGCCGGGCTTTTACTGCAGCTGTTGAGTTTCGTTTTCCGAGGCGGGGACTTGGAGACATCTCCCTTGTCAAAAAATCAACATCTGACGTGGTGAAACCGATTCTGCCGCACTTGCTTTCTGACTCATTCCCCTGACGGCTCACCGCCGCCTTCAGTTGGTCAGAGAATCATAGAATGGTGACAGCACAGAAGGAGGCCATTCGGCCCCTCGTGTCCATGCCGGCTCTCTGCAAGAGCAACTGGGCTAGTCCCACTATCCTGCCTTTTCCCCTTCAGATAATTATCCAATTCCCTCTTGAAAGCCATGATTGAATCTGCCTCCACCACACTCTCAGGCAGTGCCTTCTAGCTCCTAACCACTCACTGCATAGAAAAGAATCCTCATGTCGCCTTTCGTTCTTGTGCCATTCACACCTCCTGGCTCTTCCTTTCTCCCTACATACCTGGTCCAGACCCTTCATAATTTTGAACGCCTCTACCCAAATGTCTCAATCTTCTCTAAGGAGAACAATCACAGTATATTCACATAACTGAAGTCCTTCATCCCTGCAACCATCCTTTCTGCATCTTCTCCAATGCTTTCACATCCTTTCTACAACGTGGTGCCCAGAACCGGACAGTGTATTCCAGTTGTGACTGAAGTAGTGTTTTATAAAGGTTCACCCTAATTCCTTGCTTTTTTGTCATTCATTCATTCATGGGATGTGGGAGTCGCTGGCCAGGCCAGCATTTATTGCCCATCCCGAATTGCCCTTGAGAAAGTGGTGGTGAGCTGCCTTCTTGAACTGCTGCAGTCCATGTGGGGTAGGTACTCTATGCTTCTGTTTATAAAGCCCAGGATCCCGTATATCTTATTAGCCGCTTTCTCAACCTGCCCTGCCACCTTCATTGATTTGTACACATATACCCCCAGGTGCTCCTGCACCCCCTTTAGAAGTGTATCCTTTATTTTATATTACCTCCTTGTTCTTCCTGCCAAAATGTATCACTTCCTGTAACAATTGCAGTTATCCAGTCCTTGGCATCACCCAGGTTTCTAAGGAGAATTGGAAGATTATGGCCAGTGCCTTCACAATTTCCACCCTGACTTCACTCAGTATCTTCAGATGCATTTGGTCTGGCCCTGGTGCCTAATTAACTTTAAGCACAGCCAACTTTTCTAATGCCTCCTGTTGATCAGGTTTTAGCCCATCCAGTGTTTCAACTACCTCCTCTTTCATCATGACTTGGGCAGTATTTTCTTCCTTGGTAAATACTGATGAAAAGTGCTGATTTAATACCTCAGCTATGCCCTCTGCTTCCATGTATAAATCTCATTTTTTGCCCCTAATTGATCCTACTCCTCCTTTTACCACACTTTTACTACTTATATGCCTGTAGAAGACTTTTGGATTCCCTTTTATGTTAGCTGACAGTCTCTTCTCATGCTCTCTTTATGCTTCTTTTTTTCACTTCCCCTCTCAACTTTCTATTTTGAGCCTGGTTCTCACCTGTATTATCAACCCGACATCTCTCATACACGCCCTTTTTCTGCTTCATATTACCCTCTATCTTGTTCATCATCCAGGGAGTTCTGGCTTTATTTATCCTACCTTTCCCTCTCGTGGGAATCGACTTCAATGGTACCCAAACTATCGCCTCTTTCAAGGCAACTCATTGTTCCATTACAATTTTGCCCACCAATCTTTGCTTCCAATTTACATGGGTCAGATCCAATCTCACCCCATTGAAATTGGCCCTCCCCCAATTAATTATTTTTACTCTGGATTGCTCCTCGTCCTTTTCTATAGCTAACCTAAACCTTATGATAATATGACCACTGTCTCCTAAATGTTCCGCTACTGACATTAGATTCACTTGGCCCACTTCATTCCGCAGAACCAGATCCAGCAAAGCCTCCTTCCTCATTTGGCCAGAAACATATTGATCTGCAAAATTCTCCTGAATTCTTCAGAAACTCTTCCCATTCTCTGCCCTTTACATTATTACTATCCAAATCTATATTAGGATAATTAAAGTTCCCCATTATAATTACTATATAGTTTATACACCTTTCTGTAATTTCCTTGCAAATTTGTTGCTCTATATTTTCCCACTAGTTGGTGTCTGATAGAATGCACCCAGTAGTGTAATGGTACCCCTATCATTTCTTAGATCAAACCAAATAGATTTTGGCCTTGACGCCTCTAGAACAACATCTCTCTCCAGCACTGTATTATCCTCCACCACATTGTATTCCCATGTGATTACCTGTGCTGCAGCTCACCAACCTTACTTACCAAAATCCTGGAAGTCCCTTCCTAACAGCACAGTGAGTGTACCTACCTCAAATGGACTGTAGCGGTTCAAGAAGGCAGCTCACCACCACCTTCTCAAGGGCAATTAAGGATGGGCAAATGCTGGTCTAGCCGGCGATGCCCACATCCCATGAATGAATAAAAAAAAAATGTTTCTGAACTTCGGACAGATTCCGGGACTTGCCACGGGTTCTGATTTTTTTTTTTAAAGCTGGCCGGAAAAGTCTGAATCTGCCGGAAGTTCAGAAAGTGATGTTCCTGCTCTCAGCACCTGTCAGAGAGAGGGATGGAAGGGGGTGGCGGGAAGAGGGGGGGAAACGAGACAGGGAAGAGAGGGAGAAAAACGGAGGGGGGAACGAAATGGGGTGGAGAGAGTAGAGAGGGAGAGCAGGAGGGAGAGAGAGAGAGTAGGGAGGGATTGAGGAAGAGAGAGGGGGAGAGAGAGTAAGGAGGGAGAGGGGAAGAGAGAGAGAGTAGGGGGAGAGGGAAGAAAGAGTAGAGAGGGGGAGAGAGGGAGGCAGAGGGGGAGGGAGAGAGAGGTGGAGCAGGAGAGAGAGAGGGGAGGAAGAGAGAGTAGGGGGGAAGAGAGGGACGAGGAGAGAGAGGGGGTGAGACAGGAGGGAGAGAGAGGGGTGAGAGAGAGGGGAGACAGGGCAAGGGGGAGACAGAGGGAGAGAGAGGTGAGAGAGTGGTGAGAGATGGACACAGAGAGGGGATAGGGATTGACACAGAGATGGAGAGAGGGAGCGAGAGGGGAGGGAAAGAGATCAAGATCACTCCTGACAGACGGACATCTATCCGGATTCTCTGTATCGCTACATCAAGTGTGTGGGCAGACACTGACTACTTGTGCAAGCAAAAACAATGCCCGGTATCTCACTAAATAGTGAGTGTGCATTTTAAATCACACTGTTTTTATGGTATCAGGTTGCCTTTACATACAAATTAATTTCCTCCATGTCCATGGCAGAGACAATAATTTTGTCAAATATCTGTGGTGCAACATGTTTGCACTTAGCTACACTGTTACGACCGAGATGGGAGTCCCACTTCTCCGCAGATCACAACATATATTTTAAAAAATGTTTACCCAGTTACCAATTCAGTCAATCATATATTCTACTCTTTATCCCAGAATAAAATACACCAACCAGAGTTCTTGAATAAACAACAAAATTATCAGTTTATTATCAAACGAGACTTATCCAGTAATGAAGCAAAGCATTAACACACAGATTGAAATATGAAATTTCCCTTTTTAAATTCCCCACACACACACTGAAAAAAAATACAGAAATTCTCTCTGTAGAGGTCTGTTACAAAAAAAAAGTAAAAGAAAAATACTTTGGCCAAATGCTTGCTAATTCTTGAAGAAAAAAGAAAAGATACGGAAGAAAGTCAGTTGTCCCTTTTGGTCTGGCATCCTAGTATACGGAGACGGGTCACTGGGATCTTTTCTAAAGCAGTTCTTTTCAGGCGGCATTGAGAATTAATCTGGCAGGTTTTTCCAGCTTCTCAGGAGTGTTGCAACACAAGGGATTTTAGCTCTCCCGCACTGGATCTTTGCAGGGTTTCTTCAAAGAAGTAGATAAAGAGGTGAGCTTGTTTCGTTTTCCTTGGCAGGCAAACCAGCAACTGTCTTCAAAACAGATCACACTCCAACAGAAAGTCAACCTCCTGAACTCCATAAACCTTGACATGTGGCATCTTTGTAAACATATTCCCTAGGTTTCAGTTGTTTATTGAGCTTAAAGCATATGATTTCCAGCACAGGTTGTTTTCAAGCAACATTTCACGTGTCCTTTTAGTGAACTAGGTAAAAAAAAAGAACATATCCATGGAATCTTTTCAATTTTAACACAAGGCCTCAAAAAAAATTTTAATGCACTTTTGTAACACACATGAAAATTTGAGGATAAAGCCCCTAGATTTTCCCTGTCTTAGTTAGCTATTCTCAAAGTTCCTTGTAGAATACTTACAATCACCCCTTGGTTGGTCTCCCAATGGCAATGCAGGTCCCAGGAGAGTCATGGAGAGATACAGCACTGAAACAGACCCTTTGGCCTCCTGAGTCTGTACTGGCCATCAACCACCCATTTATACTAATCCCATATTCCCTACCACACCACCCCCCCCCCCCCCACCTTCCCTCAATTCTCCTACCACCTACCCATACTAGGGGCAATTTACAATGGCCAATTATTTATCAACCTGCAAGTTTTTGGCTGTAGGAGGAAACTGGAGCACCTGGCGGAAACACACACAGTCACAGGGAGAACTTGCAAACGCCACACAGGCATACCCAGAACTGAACCCAGCTTGCTGGAGCTGTGAGGCTGCGGTGCTAATCACTGCGCCACTGTGCCGTCTGTAGAGCCACCTGGACTCTACCTGCTTCCTGTGACTGGCGATGACTTCATTGTTATACTGCAGATCCTCGTTCACAATCTAGACAGTCCTTCACACCCAATGTTGATTTCCACTTAACTCTTTGTCTGCCGGCCAACTTGGCTGATCTCGCTAACTTATGCCCTCATTGGTTTTAAACAGGTATTAATCTTTCTGCAAAGGGGCACAAAGGTCATCTATTTCCTGATGACAGTTGACCAACACAAAGGCCCCGGCTAATGTCCTAGGGATACAGGTTCAAATCCCATCACGGCAGCTGGTGGAATTTAAATCCAATTAATTAATAAATAAAATTAATTAATTTTTAAAAATCTGGAATTGAAAGCTAGTCTCAGTAATGGTGCTATGAAACTATCATCGATTGTCATCAAAACCCACCTGGTTCACTAATGTCCTTTTGGGAAGGGAATCTGCTGTCCTTGCCTGGTCTGGCCTATATGTGACTTCAGACCCACATGGGTTGACTCTTAACTTATATCATACCCAAATCTTTCTACATACTGTCTCAACTGACTTTGGAGTTTATCTTTTACCTTTATCTCTGTTATATTATGATGGTAAATATTAGCCAGTTCATGCTGTCCTAACCTGACCGGCCTCACAGGGGCATAACAGAATGTCATTTGATTGATGGGACATGAAAGGTTTTGTCCGTACACAAACTCCTTTCCCTGAGTACACAGTAGTCTCCTTCCTCAACATAGGCAACCTGGATACCGCAAACCATGGTCCCACAGCTTCCGTTGTACAGTTCACATCAGTCACATTAAATCCATAGGTTGATTGCCCATGTTGTCTTATTTGGTACGGACATACCATCCATCCGCCTCGTTCCTTAAGTCCATCCAAACTAACTCCCATCATAGGTTGTAATGTCTTGCTGTTTTACTAGCATGCCATCTCTAACTACCCCTATATTCTCCACCCGATAAAGTGGTAGCGGTGTGGCACCGGGAAGAGGACATACTAATCGAAGCATGGTAAAATTACTTTGTTTTCTATTTTCTGGTGCAGGGTAAATCTGTATCAGACCTATAAGATTTGATAAGAATCGGGGGCGGTTTATGCTCCCTTCTAAGACTTGGAAGCACAAAGCTTGTTATGAATTTATTGAGGTAAACATAAGGACAGGTTTATCAAGTTTTCAGATAAACCATAGTCACAAACTCAGGCAGTGATTAACAGTTTAACACAGATACTACCCATATTAGAGACTGGACGGCAGAGCACATGACTTGCAGCTTTTGGTCTTCATGTTTTTTTGGTCGGTCTCTCTCTCTTGTCTCTGGTTGTTGTTCGAAATTCTCTGCTGTACCGTGTCAAAGACAAGACTTCTTTTATCCTGGCAGTTTTCCAATTAGCCCTCCCTTCTCCCAATCAGCGATTCATCTTGTATTGAAGGATGCCTTTCTTAACCAATCAAGGATCATTTTGTGTTGGTTGCTAACCTTTTGGATTTACGTAAGTAATACGCCTTTGTGTTGACTACTTTATCTCAATGCTTTTACATTTCGAGGTTCCTTATCTCATTACGAGACAAATCTACACTGTCTGCTCTCAAGGTCTCACCCTTTTACTGCAAGTAAGCATTTTAAAACTTACCATAATTTCCCAGAATCCCTCTACCTTGACATCCTGTCTATACTGTGCCCTATTTCCTACGTTTCCCACTTTACCATATTACAAAGAAGGGTCTAATAAAGCTAAATGTTAGTTTATGATAATAAGTTAGTTGTTAGTTTATGATAGCTGGATTTTAACAATTAGTATTCTGGTTAGTAACTTTTAGTAACCTGATAATCTTACAGACCCCTGAGTTGTCACATGGTGATATTGTTCCAATAATTGTGCAAATCATACAAATCGATATCTCTTATCCACAAGGGTACCTCCTCTTTCCTAATTTGTTGTAAATTTTCCCTAGCTTGTTAAATCAGTCAGGAGACATACATGACACACACGTCATTCGGTGTGGATCCTGCCAAGGCGTTCTTATCTTCCTTTTTGATTTCATTTATTTTAACCGCCTCACTTCCTAACTGATCCACTGTTCTGTGTAGTGGTCATTGCAGCCTGGGTTTCGTTTCATTCCTTCTCCTGAACTTCTGTGTTTCTCGCCACGATCTCCTTCAAGCAGCTTCTCAATCCTCTGACTTCTTGACCTAATGTGGCCAAATCTAAACTATGAACCAAAGAGATGCCAGTATTAAAGATTGTGGTGGCATCATTTACCAGACTCCTCCTTCTCCTCTGGGTTTGTGCAATTTTCTCCAATCGTGACTACTCCCCCCCCCGCCCCGCCACATCCTCCCAACCACCCCCACGCCCACCCCCCACCCAGTACTTACAGCATGACTCAAAACTTCCTTCAATAAACACCTATATAAAGCCTTCGTTCTCTTCCCACACCATTCTGGCAACCCTAGACTTGTTAGGTTCAATATCCCCTGTACCAACTCATGATGTACATTGTGGTATAACGTCTTCCCCATCAGTATTAATATCAGACCATTATTTGGCTCGGGTCCTAGCTCAGGCCACCTCGCCGCTTGACATTCATTGTGACTAGGA
Organism: Heterodontus francisci; assembly: GCF_036365525.1. NCBI lineage: Eukaryota > Metazoa > Chordata > Chondrichthyes > Heterodontiformes > Heterodontidae > Heterodontus > Heterodontus francisci. The sequence continues at coordinate 15,587,621 of NC_090399.1, forward strand.
GGTGGCGGCTGTCTAGGTGGTGGTGACTTAGGCAGCTCCTCGGGCAATAACACCCTTAGCCCCGGCAACGGCTCCCCAGTGCACCGCCCTCGGACAGGGGCACACGTATGCACAAACTGGCGCCCCTTTGGGTCCAACAAGCGGTCCCTTTGAATTGTACCCAATCAGATCCCCCTTTTATGCCCCCTTTATCCTTTTCCCATGTTGGAGCCACTAACCTAGTGATGGGAGGCTTTGGTGTAGTGGTAATGTCACTGGGCTAGTACTCCAGAGGTCTAGGCTAATGCTCTGGGGGCATGGGGTCGAATCCCACCATGGCAGATGGTGAAATTTAAGTACAATTAATGAATCTGGAATTTAAAAAAAAGTGCTAGTCTAATGTTTAATTGTCATAAAAAAACCCCATCTGGTTCACTAATGTCCTTTACAGAAGGAAATCTGTTGGCCGAGCAGGTCTAGCCTACATGTGATTCCAGATTCACAGCAATGTGGTTGACTTTTAACTGCCCTCTGAAATGGCCTAGCAAAGACACTCAGTTCAAGGGCAATTAGGGATGGGCAATCAATGCTGGCCTTGCCAGCAATGCCCACATCCCAAGAAAAAACCTTGACCTGGGTCAAGGGTACATAATACAGAACTGCACCCCAGGTCTCACCCCTACCACTGTTATATTTATGTGTGCCCTTAATTTACTCCGTCCCAGAATTAAACAGTTCAAGTCATCTCTAGCTGAATGTAAAAACGTCAACATCTTCCTGCGTTACACCCTTGGTGTATCTCGTTACTCCCACCACTTGAACCTTCATTAGTCTTTTAGAATTAGAATTAGAATTAGAATATTACAGCGCAGTACAGGCCCTTCGGCCCTCGATGTTGCGCCGAGCTGTGAAACCATCTGACCTACACTATTCCATTTTCATCCATATGTCTATCCAATGACCACTTAAATGCCCTTAAAGTTGGCGAGTCTACTACTGCTGCAGGCAGGGCGTTCCACGCCCCTACTACTCTCTGAGTAAAGAAACTACCTCTAACATCTGTCCTATATCTATCACCCCTCAACTTAAAGCTATGTCCCCTCGTGTTTGCCATCACCATCCGAGGAAAAAGACTCTCACTGTCCACCCTATCTAACCCTCTGATTATCTTATATGTCTCTATTAAGTCACCTCTCCTCCTCCTTCTCTCCAACGAAAACAACCTCAAGTCCCTCAGCTTTTCCTCGTAAGACCTTCCCTCCATACCAGGCAACATCCTAGTAAATCTCCTCTGCACCCTTTCCAAAGCTTCCACATCCTTCCTATAATGCGGTGACCAGAACTGCACGCAATACTCCAGGTGCGGTCTCACCAGAGTTCTGTACAGCTGCAGCATGACCTCGTGGCTCCGAAACTCGATCCCCCTACTAATAAAAGCGAATGCACCATATGCCTTCTTAACAGCCCTATTAACCTGGGTAGCAACCTTCAGGGATTTATGCACCTGGACACCAAGATCTCTCTGTTCATCTACACTACCAAGAATCTTCCCATTAGCACAATCTTCCCACAATCTGCATTCCTGTTACTCCTTCCAAAGTGAATCACCTCACACTTCTGCGCATTAAACTCCATTTGCCATCTCTCAGCCCAGCTCTGCAGCCTATCTATGTCCCTCTGTACCCTACAACATCCTTCAGCACTATCCACAACTCCACCGACCTTAGTGTCATCCGCAACTTTACTAACCCACCCTTCTACACCCTCTTCCAGGTCATTTTTAAAAATGACAAACAGCAGTGGCCCCAAAACAGATCCTTGCGGTACACCACTAGTAACTAAACTCCAGGATGAACATTTGCCATCAACCACCACCCTCTGTCTTCTTTCAGCTAGCCAATTTCTGATCCAAAGCTCTAAATCACCTTCAACCCCATACTTCCGTATTTTCTGCAATAGCCTACCATGGAGAACCTTATCAAACGCCTTACTGAAATCCATATACACCACATCCACTGCTTTACCCTCATCCACCTGTTTGGTCACCTTCTCGAAAAACTCAATAAGGTTTGTGAGGCACGACCTACCCGTCACAAAACCGTGCTGACTATCGCTAATGAACTTATTCTTTTCAAGATGATTATAAATCCTGTCTCTTATAACCTTTTCCAACATTTTACCCACAACCGAAGTAAGGCTCACAGGTCTATAATTACCAGGGCTGTCTCTACTCCCCTTCTTGAACAAGGGGACAACATTTGCTATCCTCCAGTCTTCCGGCACTATTCCTGTCGACAATGACGACATAAAGATCAAGGACAAAGGCTCTGCAATCTCCTCCCTAGCTTCCCAGAGAATCCTAGGATAAATCCCATCTGGCCCAGGGGACTTATCTATTTTCACACTTTCCAAAATTGCTAACACCTCCTCCTTGTGAACCTCAATCCCATCTAGCCTAGTAGCCTGGATCTCAGTATTCTCTTCGACAACATTTTCTTTCTCTACTGTAAATACTGACGCAAAATATTCATTTAACGCTTCCCCTATCTCCTCTGATTCCACACACAAATTCCCACTACTATCCTTGATTGGCCCTAATCTAACTCTAGTCATTCTTTTATTCCTGATATACCTATAGAAAGCCTTAGGGTTTTCCCTGATCCTATCCGCCAATGTCTTCTCGTGTGTGTCCTCTCCTTGCTCTTCTTAGCTCTCCCTTTAGATCCTTCCTGGCTAGCTTGTAACTCTCAAGCGCCCAAACTGAGCCTTCACGTCTCATCCTAACATAAGCCTTCTTCTTCCTCTTGACAAGCGCTTCAACTTCTTTAGTAAACCACCGCTCGTTCTCTCCAACTCTTCGCGGCCGTCCTAATCCTGCGTTCCTGTGGGTCAGGTTCAGGCTGTAGGTGACTGTACCGATTACGAGGGTCCTCATCTCCCTCTGTCTAATGGGGTTATCTGCAAGATATAATATAATATAGATTTGCTCTGTGAGGGTTTTCCCGTCACAGGCACATTAAGCAGTAGTTATTTATGTACATATTTGCAACCTTTCTTTACGGGGTTTTCTTCTGGCGGGTAGCCAACTGTGTAGGGGAGGGTATACAGGTGGGCCCAGTCAGTACCCATTTTGCCGCTGGTACCATGGAGGTACCAGGTGGTACCCAAGGCACTTTAGGGCTCTTGAACCTCTGACCTCTGCTTACCCTCCGCTGCTAGGCAGGGCTCCGTCCGTCTCGTCCCAAATTATTGGATCTGCACCCCCACTCAGATTGGGCAAGACTCAGTATCGTCTCTTGTGGCTTGGGCTGTTTGGTCTTTGACTTACCCGAGTTATATTTCTTACATTGATGGATGTGGAGTCACTTTACCCACTTGGGCAGTTTACGACGTAGACCATTGGGCTAGTCTTACCCACGATGGTGTATGGGCCCTTGCACGGTGGCTCAAACATTCCCATTTGTGCCTAATTCCTTACCATAACTTGTTTCCCTATATCCCATTCTTGAGTCCCCATGAACTCCAGTCATGACTTATTTTCCCAGTGACTCTTACCAGTGTTAGTTGCGGCTCTCAGCAGTATTTCTCGCAACTGTTTTCTCAATTCCTGTACATATATCTATCTCGGCTGACCTGCCTCTCTCCCTTCTCACTTAACCTCATTTCTCGCCCCGTCACCAGCTCGTGTGGGGAGTCTTCGAGACTCTGCTCTTATCCCCGTCAAGATTAAGGGTAACTTCTCGTCCATTTCTTTTCCTCTGCTTCCCCTAGCTCTTTCCTCAGCCTTTCCTTGAAGGTTCTGTTCATCCTTTCCACTTTCCTGGATGGTTGTGGGTTATGGGACAGCTGCCATTTCCCTTTTAGTCCCAACATGGCTAGGGTCAGTTGCATCACCTTCCCGGTAAAGTGAGATGCCTGACCTGACTCCATGATGTCCAGTATCCCCCATCGGGAGAATACCTCCTTTACCAGCGTCCGAGCTGTAAATAAAGCTGTGGCTGCTTTGCATGGGAAGGTTTCAACCCACCTTGTAAAGCTATCCACCAATACCAGACAGTATTAATTCCCTTTCTTAGTAGTCGGGAGGGGCCCGATAAAAAAACTATCTGTATACGCTTCCAAGGTCCCTCCACCCATCGGGTCTTTCCCATTGATGCTTTCCATTTCTGAGGATCTGGGTTGTTAGCTGCACATACTAGGCAATTGTGCACATGATTCCTCTGCATCCTGTCTCACGTTTGGCTGCAAGTCTTCTCAATGTATTATCGACCCCTGGGCGTCCAGCCCCTGGATCCCCCATGGGCCAATTGTATACATTCCTCCCTGTTACCTCCCAGGACCACCCTCTTTAAACAGCATTCCATCCTTTCCACATACATCCGGGGCTGGATATGGGTCCTCTATCTCTCCTTCCCTTTTTGCTTGTACCACTGCTCTCAGAGTAACATCACTCATTTGGGCTTTCTTTAAGTCCATGGGCTCCTGTTCTGAAGTAGCTACACCTTGTCCTGAGTGTGCCATTACCACTCCTGATTCATAAGGATCCCATAAGGATTCCATCCACTGCCCATTCCTTGGCTAGCTCATCTGCCCACCGGGGTTCCGTTTTCGAGTGGGCCTTTACCTTATGGATGTGGCCTGCTTTATCATTAATCTCTAGAACAGCCCTCATCAGAGGTGCTGTAGTTTCCAATCAGCTGAGGTAAAGCTCCGCCCGGCCCATATTGCCACATATTCTGTGCATGAGTTACATGTGAACATTGAGTCTGAGCAGAGCGTATAAGGATTTGGAAACTCAGTGGGGTGTGTTGCCACATACACTACCGCTGCCACATACGCTTGCTGGGCACTCATGCTCACAGGTAGCTTCACTTCCACTCTCCCTTCAGGGTCACATGTCCCACTTGCTGTCTTCCTCTCACCCTCTTCTACACAACTTGATCTGTCAGTGTAAATGTCCCTACCGTTAGGATGTATTCTAGCTCTGAAGCCAGGTTTCTTCCACTGTGCGTGTGTGCTGTTTCCCAGGATGCAACAGATTCGCTGCCAAACGTTCTGTCGTTATCCTGGCTTGGCTCAGTAGCAAGGTCCACCTAGCTACCCTAGCACGACCATCAGTACCAGCCTGGATCCTTCCCTCAAGCAACAGCCTCGTAGGGGTGTGAGATGTGAGCAGAGTGACGGTTGCCCTCCGGTGAATACCTCAAAGTGTTCACCAGCCAATAGGTGATTAATAGATGCCTCTCACTAATAGTGTCGGCCCTTCCCACTTCAGTTAATACCCTGGACGCATACCCCACCCGTCTTAATTTCCCATTCTGCTCTTGCAACAGCACGGCGCTAAGACTGGCGTCTAACGCTGCCACTTGAAGTTGGAAAGGTAGGCAGGGGTCTACTGTTCCCAATGCAGGGGCTGTCTGTAGCCTTTGTTTAGTCTCTTCAAAGGCTTTTTGCTGTTCCTCCCCCCCCCACCACTCCCAATCTACTCCCTTCCTTAGCAGTCCCTGGAGGGACTCGGTGACTGCTGCATAGTCCTCAATAAACTCTCAGCAATACCCTGTCAAACCCAGAAAGGATCACAACCCACGTGCATCCTCTGGTACTGGGAGGTCCTGCACTGCTTGTCGCTTAGCAGCATCTATTCCCTTCTCTCCAGGGGAGAGGGTAAGTCCCAGGAACTGCACTTTCTCCTGACCTATCTGGGCCTTCGTAGGATTCACTGTAAGTCCTGCTTCCTCTAACAATCGCAGTAGTTCTCCCAATAACTGTTAATATTGTTCCTCTTCCTCTGTAACAGCAGTAAATCATCTACATAGTGTATCAGTTGCTTCAGCTGACTGAAACCTTGGATGGCCCCTGCCATACATTGGTGGAAAATATAGGAGCTATTATGGAACGCTTGCGGCAGACATGCCCAGGTATACAGTTGTTCTTTAAATGTGAGGCCGGATTTATACTGGTCTCCCTGTCTCACTGGGATGGACCAAAACCATTTTGAAATGGTTTTTAAAACACTGAATACTTGAGCAGACATGGGAATCTGGGCCGCCAGCAGCTACAGTGGATATATGCTTATTTAGCACCCTATAGTCAATGGTCTTCCTCCATGACCCATCAGGTTTCCTTACTGGCAGATTGGGTGAATTGACATGGGTAACTATTGTCCTAAGTGCCCTCTGCTCTCTAAGAGGTTCCGTTCCCGTACCTCCTTACTCCAGTTCTTGGACTTTAGGAATTACAAGAACAAAATTGCACACGACGCAGGGTTTGGCTTAACCATGAATTGTTGTTTTATTGAATCCAATAATATCCCTGATACAGACACCTCTATGTTTAGTTGAAACAAAAATAAAACAAAACTGTCCTCAGTACAAAGCCTCCTGCAGTAACTTAAAATTGACACCCCAATTCCCAGCTGAATCCTTCAGCGATTTGACCACTGTTCCCAGTTACCCAAAACAAAGTCACTACGACTTGGCTCAAACTTACAAATTTCAGGCAAAAACACTACACTTTTGTCCCAATCCCTCAGACCAAGATCACTACGATTTGGCTGAAAACACTTACAATCACCCACACGACCAGTCGGTCCCGGTGTTGATTTTAGGTCCTGAGTCAAGGTGACCAACTTTGACTCTTCTTCCGACTGCAGCCCCCACAGTACAAACCCCTTCAAGATTTGACTGAAAAACTTACAATCACCCACATGGCTAGTCATTACCAATGTTGATTGTCAGCCTGGACCTGAGATGACCAGACTCCGTCTTTCTTCACATAACTGCAGTGCCAAACCCTTCGATCTTGTCCTTTTTATGATGATCCTTATCGAAATATCATGAACACATCTCCTGAAGCCATCCTGGTGGATGGTCAGCACTTAGCACCTTTTAATCTCTTTCCTCTGTTACCTGCCTGGTCCAGACAGATCCATTTAGTGCTGATGTTATTTCCCTGACCGAGAGCAATGAACTCCACCAAGGTGAAGTAGCCCAGGCTCCAGAGCTGATATATATGAAAAAGGTTTCTCTCCTGTCTTGGCTGGAGTGAATGCTGTGATCTGGGGCCAGTTAGTTGTAACGAGGAACAGCATCTCATTTACCGATTAGGCACACTACAGCCTGAACATTGAGTTCAATAATTTCAGAGCATGACAGGCCCCCCATTTTACTTTTATCTTCAGTTATTTTTTATTTTTATTTTTTGTGTTTATTTTATTTTAGTTTGTTCAGTTTGTTTCTACTGTGCCTACCCACTGTGTTTTTTTTTTCATTTTTGTGCTTGTGGCTGTTCAGTTTTCAGTCCATTAACACCCTATCTGTACAAATGCTTTGTCTTTCATCACACCATTAACATATTGTTTGCCTTTGCTCTTCTCGTCAGCTATTCTGTGACCTTGTCCTATCAATACCTTCTCTTTTGTTATCTCTTGCCCCACCCCTGCTTTATTTGCTTAAAATATTTTACATTTCTTATATCTGCCAGTTCTGAAGAAGGGTCACTGACCTGAAATGTTAACTCTGCTTCTCTCTCCAAAGATGCTGCCAGACCTGCTGAGTTTTTCCAGCACTTTCTGTTTTTATTTCAGATTTCCAGCATCCGCAGTATTTTGCTTTTATTATGGTCGTAACAATGGCCTCCCCAATTACTTAACATGATGGCAGTTATTCTGTGTCACTGTTATGATAATGTCCCAAATTCCGGTCCTTTAACAGTATCAGTGCTGTTGTGATGTTGGAATGTTTGAAATTGACCCATTGGAATGCAGCCTGCCTCTGTTTGCTTTGTGTTGAGGTTTGGCTCTTATTCACAGTACTAGTATCTGTGAGGTTCAGGGTTCCTTCCCCATACTCCACAAAGTCCAGTTTTAAAGTCCCTCTACTTCCCTGCTGTACTGATATTGTCGCTGGGGCCTACTCATGGGTTCCCCTTCTGTCTGAACCTCTACCCCTTTCATTCTGCCCCTGTCATATTTACTGGTGGCAAAGGCCCCTTGGTGTTCCTTCCACACTGACTGATATGTGGCTGGGACATTCTCCATCAGCTGTTCTATGTCATAGGCATCTACTGCTGCCTGAATGCATCCCATTCCCGCCTGGAATCACAATCACCTCACCTGCCTGCCATAGACACATATTACAAAAATCTACTATATGATATTATTACCGCAAAGCCAATCTGCTCCCAATATTCCTTGTCCAATTTGCACAACATTTATTAGTATGCTTTGCCATTGGGTTTCTAAGGCCCTGCTCAGACACTTAAAGGCTTTGATACCGTCCTGACCTTAGATTTTCCCATCAACCCTGAGAGGCTGTAGGGTTTCCTGCTTAACCTTGAGGATTGATAAGGGCTCTCCTGATATACCACTGTCCAAGAAGCTCCAGTGTCCACCAGTCAACCTTTCTCAATGCCTTCCATAACCAAATCTACACAGGGTCTACCCCATGGGTCATACCTGAGGGGGCACAGGTACTCGGGCTGGATGCGACGCCTTCACTTCTGTTCCCGGTGCTCCCCGGGTCCTCCCTTCGGGCCTAGGGCGGTATTAACTCTTCCACTTCCCCCTGTTCCTTCAGCTGCAGCTTTATCACATCATAACAAATAACACATCATGACAAAGTTCCTGCAGAACCCCTGCTGCCCAACTTCCTCCTTGGATTTCCAGTTGGAGTTGGTCTCTCCCCCTTTCAGAGGGGCCCTACACTCTCTGGCAAAATGCCCTGCCTTTCCACAGTTATAACACTGTCCTTTCACTGGACCGGGGGCAGACTTTGTTTTCGCCCCCTCCTGCTTCCAAGTAGCAGGGGTGGGCCCAGATGTCCAACCCGCTCCCAGCTGTCCTGAATGTACTTTCCCCCTTTGGACAGGTACCGGGGTGTTCTGGTGGGCCAAGGTTGCCTTCCGGGTCACCTGATGCTCAGTAATATGGTGATCACCTGGGATTGTACTAATTATCTACCCTTTCCTTTACCCCAGGGCGGAGTACCGTGACCAGAGTCCTCAACCAATGGCATCACTGCTCCCCCTGGAGATTGGCCCTCACTGGCTCTCCTCCCATCACATGGTGGTATGCTCCCCATTTCCGCTTAGCATTGCTATCTACTGCTTCTTGGTTCCCCTGCTTGGTCTCGGCCAAGGCTTTAAAGGGATCTCCCATTCTGTGTCCCATGGCTACCCTTAATGCATCCTTAAAGGCATTCCGGTTACCTCCTCCCATTTTAGCGTTTAAATTCAGACCACCATAAGTAGAGCGATCAGCATCATATTTTTGGTCTCTGTTTCATCCAGCCCATTCATGGTTCTAAGTTGCTCCACGTGCTGGATAAATAATGACAAGTCTCCTCCAGCCATCAAAGGAGAGACCCCTGCAATCATCTCCATTAACTGATTACTAGTATACACCTGCGTATCCTGGTTTAATACTGGTTTAGTACTAGTTTAATACTGGTTTAGTACTGGCCCCTGTGGGTTCCCAGGTGCCTGCCCTTTGTCTGGGTTATTGACGCCATTGGGGTTGGTCGACCTGTAGATTCGGGTGTGTCCCCATACTCTAACTGTTCCACCTCACCTTAATCTTCTCCCATTAAATTGATTATGGCCATTACTTGCTGTTTTAATTATGCAATTATTTACTGACATTATCAGAAGTGAGTTCTGATGAAAGGTCACTGACCTGAAACGTTAACTCTGCTTCTCTCTCCACAGATGCTGTTGACCTGCTGAGTATTTCCAGCAATTTCTCTTTTTATTAATTATTTGCCGACACTTCCTTTAATCTACCCTCTCGCGTGCCTCTTCCCTCATCAGGTTATCGACTGCTTTCATTCCTTCACACTTTGCTTTAATTTCGTCTACCTGTGCGTCAGTTGCATGATATAACTTCTTATATTCTTTAACTTCCTCACTCGCTTTACACGCTTGGGCCTGACAGGCAGACTCCGCTTTTAATTTGTCTGCCTTTAAATCTACTAACTCCATCATGAGTCATTTCACTACTGCTTTGCAGTCGCTGGACTGTTTCCTCACTTGTTCTATCTCTTTCTGTTGTTTAATGGTTTTACGTTGATCCTTTCTGTGCTGGTGGTCATACTGATATAATCTGTCTCCTTTTGTCTTTGGGACGACTCCGTCCACTCTTTCACTCTCTCTAAGGGGTCTACTGACTTAGCGATCGCCTTCAACCAACCTTCGCTAGGTTTCAGTTTGTTACAGATATACTGCTGTAACCTGGTTTCCATCGTCACCGGGACACTACCCTTCTTACACCCTCGCCCCGTCTTTCATTGGTGTAATATCTCCTTACTCATACTGTCAACCAGGGTTCCTACCTGACTCACAAAACTCCTGTAGGGAAACTATCCCTTTAAGCTCATGGCCCTAGAATTAGGGCCCGTATGAGATTCAACACCCAACAGAACAACACGAATGTACAATTCAAAATCGACTCTCAATCTTTATTGAACAGTTCCCACTTTACTTTCACTTACACTAAGCTTACACTTAGTTGCACGTGTGATTCATATGAGGATAAAGCCCCTAGACTCTCTTAATTAGCTATTCCCAAAGTCCCTAGTATAATACCTACAATCACCCTTCAGTTGGTCTTCCAATGGCAATGTAAGTCCCAGTTCAGTTGACCGGACTCCACCTGCTTCCTGTGACTGGCAATGGTCTCAGTGTTATACTGCAGATCTTGCTTCACATTTACTCAGTCCTTCACACTGTAAGCCGGTCACCTGTTTACCCCAGGTACCTGCCCCCAAATATTGTGGAATCTTGCCTTACTCTTGACACAGAAAGTATTTGTTCTCACAAACTACTTTATTTACCTTCAGCCCAAACTGCAGATACTCACTGTACTAGTAGTTGGTAACCCCGCATGCAAGAATTCATCCTCGGGTGGTTGTTCCGCCGAACAAGTTCTTTTCACTTCTTCAGTGACCGACCAGGTCACTCTTCCCAACTGCAGCCACAATGTCCTGTTCATCTTTGTTTGTTCAGTCTGCTTACCCACTGTTTTTTTTCAGGTTTGCACTTGCTGCTGTTCAATATTCAGTGTATTTACACCTAATCTGTACTAATGCTTTGTCTTTCAACACACCATTAACATATTGTTTGCCTTTGCTCCGTGACCTTTTGGTCAGCTATGTGGCCTGGTCCAATCTAGACCTCCTCTGTTATATCTTGCCCCACCCCCACCTCACTTGCTTATAACCTGTGACTTTTCTAATATTTGTCAGTTCCGATGAAGGGTCACTGACCCGAAACGTTAACTCTGCTTCTCTTTCCACAGATGCTGCCAGACCTGCTGAGTGATTCCAGCATTTCCTGTTTTTATTTAAGCCACAATGTCCTCGTGTGCTGTGGCTTTCTAGCCCTTTCTGACCTTGGGGGTCCCTTGACATATAAGGTAATGCCTCAAATTGGGTCATCCAATTGGGTTTCTTATCAATCCCACCCTGGATATGCAAGACCACCTGCATGTGGTCATATCCTGCTCTCAGCATGGTGAGGTTGTAGGAGGGGGAGCAGTCTTAGATGCATACCAGCAATGGATGTGATATCTGCTTCTTGTAAACACAGGAAGACAACCATTCACACATATTTGGAGTCAAAAGCTGGCAGGAAAACCGGTAGATGAACAATGAGCTACCCACAAAGAAGAGATAGTTCAGGCACAGTCAAGGTATGTTCCCTCGAAGGGGAAACATAGAGCAAACAAATCCAGAGCTCCCTGGATGACAAAAGAGTTTGTGATTAAGATAAAGAAGTAAAAGTGTGCTTATGACAGATGCCAGGTAGAAAAATACTATTGAGAACCAGGCAGAATATAGAAGGCCCAGAGGGGAAGTAAAAAAGCAAATAAGAGAAGCAATGAGAGAGCACGAAAAGAAACTGGCAGTTAGCATGAACAGAAATCTCAAAGTTTTCTATAGGCATATAAATAGTAAAAGGGCGGTAAAAGGAGGACTGGGGCCTATTCAGGACCAGAAAGGAGATTTACACATGGAGGCAGAGGACATAGCTGAAGTATTAGTGAATACTTTGCATCTGTCTTTACCAAGGAAGAAGATGCAACCCAGACAATGTTGAAAGAGGAGGTAAGTCAAACAGTGGAGGGGTTTAGAATTGATAAAGAGGAAGTATTAAATAGGCTGTCTGTACTTAAAGTGGATAAAGCACCAGGGCCAGATGAGATACATCCAAGGATACTGAGGGGAGTGAAAGTGGAAATTGCGAAGGCACTGGCCATAATTTTTCCATCTCTCTTAGACTCAGGGGTGGTGCCAGAGGACTGGAGAATTGCAAACATTACACCCTTGTTCAAAAAAGCATGAGAAGATAAGCCCAGCAACTACAGTTTAACTTTAGTGATGGGAAAACTTCTAGAAAAAATAATGCGGGACAAAATTAATAGCCACATGGACAAATGCAAGTTAATTAAGGAAAGCTAGCATGGATTTCTTAAGGGAAAATCATGTTTAACTAACTTGCTGGAGTTTTTTGAGGAGGTAACAGATAATGAAATATAAGCAAATAACAGAATAAACACATTGCATAAAAATACATTCCTCTTGCAACACGCAATGTCGATTTCTACATAACTCTTTGACGAGCGGCCAACTTGGCTGATCTCGTTAACTTATGCCCCCATTCATTTTAAACAGGTTTCATTCTTTCTGCAAAGGGGCACAAAGGCCATCTATTTCCTGCTGATGGTTGATCCTTAGAGGCTTTTATTGCCCCATTGTCTGATTATAAGATGAGCAGACGCCAAACATGTTTTCCTACGCTCAGCTGTTCATGGTCACTTTAAATAATTTTGACCCATCTGTATACTTTGTTCTTGCAGCACTTCCTGTCGTGCTGTGGTTTATCTCCCAGCAAGCAAAGGCTCACACCAAAAGTTAACCCATTGTTGTCTTTCACACTCCAGTGCAATAATGAGGGAGTGCTGTGCTGTCTTTCAGATGAGATATTAAACTGTGGTCTTGTCTGCCCTCTCAAGTGGATGTCAAAGATCCCATGACACTTTTGGAGGAAAAACAGCAGAGTTATCACCAGTGTCTTAGCCAACATTTATCCCTAAATCAATATCATAGAAAGAAAGCCTGTGTTTTTTGCAATGCAACCACTGGGTGGCACAGTGCTGGCACATGAGCAAATACAGCCTCATGCACTGAAACGTCATTGTCTACGACATCTCAGGCAGCTGCCAGTAATAAAAATGGCTTCGCTCAATTTGACACAAAAAACAAATTGAACCAAACATCCTTACCCCTCATTGGCCGTGACTATGACCTCTACACTCACAACCCCCCCCCCAACAGTACCCCGCTCCCTCTCGCAACTACCGCTTTTGTACCCCGTTCCGTCCCGTGATCACCACCTCATTCACACATTCAGTTTCCCATTCCCTCCTGCAATCTCTCCTTCTCTTCCCCAGGCCCTTCTGCGCCTGCCTTCTCACTGCTCCCGACTGCTCGCCGCTCCAACACACTGCTTCTCCGGCCAGTGAGGCGCCAATTGCGGGAGGAAGCGGGGCACTGTTGGAAGGGATGGAGGCAGCAATCGCGGAAACTGAGGGGTGAAGCGGCGCTCGGACGTCATTACGTCTGATGTCATTACATAGTCAAGTTGACACGCACGTGTGCAGACACGTACAGGCGAGCAGGCAAATGGTCGGATGCACTGATGACATTGGTGATCGCTCTGTGCATGCTCTGCATTGTCAGAAAATGCTTCGAAAAACATTATATGGTCAGTATCACTTTTTTGTGGCCAATTGCTGCGTTTGCTACATTAGAACAATGACTACACTTCAAAAGTACTTCATTGGCTGTAAAGTGCCACCGAATGTTCTGGTGGTCGTGTAAGGTGCTATATAAATACAAATTTTTCTTTTTTAAATTTATGTCCTTCGGTTACAGACCCTCCTTCCACTGGAAACAGTTTCACCCTATTTATCAAAACCCTTCATAATTTTGAACACCTCTATTAAATCTCCCCTTAACTTTCTCTGCTCTAAGGAGAACGACCCCATCTCCTCTCAACTCTCTGCGTAGCTGATGCCCCTCATCACTGCTCTTGATACCAATCTAGTACAGCACCCTCTTCAATGCCTTGACGTCGTTCCTAAGGTGGTGTGACCAGAATTGGACACAAGGGTTCCTGGAGAGATCGAATCCAGTGTTTTATAAAGGTTCGTACATAATGCCTCTGGTTACCCATTTTCACAGACAGGTAGCTAGATCCCAAAACACTGGATAAAATCTCACACATATATGTAATGAAGACTGACTGTGATTTACATCTCTGTCCTGGGTTTGCAGCAGTGTTCCAGTGAACATCAACCCAAGCTCAAGGAATAGCATCTCATTTACCGATTAGGCACACTACAGCCTTGAGTTCAATAATTTCAGAGCATGACGGACCCCCCTTTTTATTTTCAGTTATTTTCGTCTTTTTATTTTTATTTTATTTTGTTTCATCATTCATTTTTCTTATCATGTGCCTGCCTAGTGGTTTTTCCTATTTGTGCTTTGGGCCAGGGCTGTTAATTTTTCTGTCCATTAATACCCTCTCTGCACTAATGCTTTATCTTTCAGCACACCATGAACATACCATTTGCCTTTGCTCCACGGCCTTCTGGTTGGTTATTCTCTGTGACCCTGTCCTAGCAACACCCTCCCTTTTGCTATCTCTTGCCCCACCCCCACTTTATTTGCTTACAACCTATTACATTTCTAACCATTGCCAGTTCTGGTGAAAGGTCACTGACCTGAAATGTTAACTCTGCTTCTCTCTCCACAGATTTTGCCAGACCTGCTGAGTATTTCTAACATTTCTTGTTTTTATATCTGTGATTTATTCACTCCCATAAACTGCTGATCCCCATTATGAAGAATTCATTCATTATTCATTATTCAATTAAAAAAGATCTCTAATCAGTCCCTATCAGAATGAAGACCACCCCTCCCCCTCCCCCTCCCCCTCTCTTTCCCCCCCTCTCGATCAGCTGTGTATCAGCGGTCAGTCTTAGCTCAGTAGGTAACACTTGTCCTTTGGATCCAGCGGGGTGAGGATTCAAATCCCACTCCAGAGAATTAAGCTTAACATTTTCAGGGACACATTGCAGTGCTGAGGAAAGACTGCACTGTCTGAGGTACCACTTTTCAGTTAAAATGTTAAACTCAGGTCTGAGGGCCCTCGAGAGGTAGTGGGTTTAAATAAATGGAAATAACATCACCACATGTTGACTATTTGATCAACTTCTGTCCACGATTCACTGATCATTTCTGATTAAGCTTTATTTGAAACAACATAGTGCTAGGTTACAGCAATACAGTTCACATGAACATTAGCATCCGCTTTCCCAAACAGCTTATTCCAGGAATTGAGCGGCTGATAAATTATCCAAAAAGGGAATTTAAACCACTTGAAGAGCACGTTGATCAAGGAGAGCACGTGTTTCAGTTTTCACATTTAACAGCGGATAGAATTGTACAAAACCGCTCCAAAGTCATTGAATTTCTTACAGTGAAAATGGAATTTGACTTAATGGGTCACCATAAGCCAATGCTTTAATGGAATTGCAGTGCATTTGTGCACTGAGAGGTACCGACACTATTTTCCCACATTCATTTTACACAGACGGAATCAGGAAAATTAATCGCAAAACACCAGAAATCTCACAGATCTTTGTAATGTAAACATAATATGACTTATTGGCTCACGATAAACTGCTGGTCCCCAATTTGCAGAAGGTTGTGCAATATCGAGTTCAAAAAAAAAATGTCCTGAATTAAACCCTGTGCAGAGAGTCCTCCGACCAGGCATCTCTCGGGTGTCAGCCTGGGTAGCACTCTTACCTCTGGGTTTACAGTTTGTGGGCTCAAACCCCACTGTAGAGACTCGAACACATCATCTGGGCCGAAACTACAGTGCAGGTGGTGGGGGAGTGCTGCACTGTCGGAGGTGTGCTGTCTTTCAAATGAGATGTAAAACTGGGGGCACTCACAGGTGATAGTAAGAGGTCTGCTGGTACTATGTCGATTTTTGAACAGGAGCATAGGAGAGTTCTCACTGGTTAAAAAGTTGGACATCTAATTACTGTTTGTGGGGTCCTGCCCTGTGAAAATTTGCTGCCTCATTTCCCGCATTACAACAGTGTCTACACTTCAAAAGTGCTGAAATAAAAACAGAAAATTGCTGGAAATGCTCAGCATATAAGGTCCTTCCTTTATAGCTCTGACAGGTGTGAGGTGAACAGCTTTTTTTTTGGCTGATTTATTTTAGAGATACAGCACTGAAACAGGTCCTTCGGCCCACCGAGTCTGTGCCGACCATTAACCACCCATTTATACTAATCCTACACTAATTCCATATTCCTACCACATCCCTACCACTTACCTATACTCTTTCTTTCTTTTGGGCCTCCTTATCTCGAGAGACAATGGATACGCGCCTGGAGGTGGTCAGTGGTTTGTGAAGCAGCGCCTGGAGTGGCTATAAAGGCCAATTCTATACCTATACTAGGTCAATTACCTATACTAGGGGCAATTTATAATGGCCAATTTACCTATCAACCTGCAAGTGTGGGAGGAAACCAGAGCGCCACGCAGACACAGGGAGAACCCAGAATTGAACCTGGGTCGCTAGAGCTGTGAGGCTGCGATGCTAACCACTGCACCGCCCCTAAAATTCTGGCTTTAACAGTAACATTGTAGTAGCTGCACAGGGAACTGTCCTGGATTCTCAAATTCAGTTCATCACAGAGCCCATTGGCTTCCTGGAGACCTCAGGCGGTGCTCCCTTCCTCTTCTAAAGCAGATTTTGCAGAGTGCTTCTCACAGCTCGCCATTCTTCCAGCACCTTTCGGTGTTTGGGATCAGCCTTGCCTTTTTCCTCTGCAGCCTTGTACTCCGCCGCCCTCCTTTTCACCACTTTCAGCGCCCACACGCCCAGCCGACTGCGATCAGACCAGCTGAAACTTTTGGTGGAGACAAACATTTTCACCCGCTGTAAGGTCTTCACATACCCAGAGCGGTCCAGCCACACATTGCCCATTTCACATCGACCGGCGTTATAATGCAGCGCCCGCTGATCCTCCCTCTCCCAGCGCCTCTGGATTCCCTGGAATCCCGGGACATGGTCCATCAGCGAGAAGAAGAGTTGGAAGAACTGTCGCTCTTCATTGTGGTGAGAGCTCGGAGTGATCCCATCCCCTTCAACCTGCTGGATCTTCCCAACGGGATGACTTCCACTCACGATTCTTGCAGTTATGGCATGGGGAACCACAACGTTTTCCCGATCCCGGCGGGGTTCCCGCTCCTGGACCTGCCTCCAAATGTTGCCCCGGTGAATTTCGACATGCTCCAGGTCCCGGAAAATGTCCCGTCTCTGGACTCGACTCTCAGTGCTGCTCCGGTAAACTTCATTGCGATCCTCCTCCGGGGGCGATTCAGCACCGCACTTACCCCAGCAACAACCCATGATGTTGTGTCCCGGGGTTCCTAACTCCGCACTATGCCGACTGAGTGGAGGCTCCGCTGGGCTGTTGTCGGGGGCGGGAAGCGGCTGCTGTCTTTATCAGTGCCAGGAAAACACGGAGAGTGTACTTTCGATTTCCAACAGCTGACGTTGTGAAAGTGTTTGGGTTCGCGCTTCCGGCATTGTTCCATCAACCTGGGTTTCTGGTACAACACACCCAGGTCCAATGTTCAGCTCTTGTCGCTTTGAGGAAGGCAAAAGCGCCCGCCCGTGCCCCCAGCCCGTGGTCACAACATCATCCAATTACATAAACAACTCCGAGAATGGTTACAGCACAGAAAGAGGTCATTGCGCTGTGAAAATGCTCTGCGCTTCGTCCTGATCTGTCCTCACAGCCCTGCAATCTCTCCCCCACGGACCCCTTTTAAAAGATACTACTGAATTTATTTCCAGCACCCTTTCAGGCATTCCAGGTCACAACTCGCAGGCTTGGAGAGAGTTCCCATCTCCCCTTTTGCCAATTGCCATCAACCTGCGTGAGCCTGTCAATGAAAACTGTTTCTCCTTGTTTAGCAAAACAACCCAGAGCGACATGAGGAAAGACTTGTTTTTTTGCACAGCATGTAGTTAGGATCTGAACTGCACTGTCTGAGAGTGTGGTGGAGGCAGATTCAATCGGGGCTTTCAAAAGGGAGTTAAATAAACACCTGAAGATATAAAAAAAAATAAGAGGCAGGGCCAAGCGGAAAGGGGGGGGGGGGGGGGGAATTGGACTAGCTGAGCTGCTCTTGCAGCCGGCATGCACACGACGGGCTGAATGGCCTCCTTCTGTGCTGTAACCATCTATTCTATGATTCCATCACAACCCGTCTATTAAATCTTCCCCCAACCTTCTCTGCTTTCAAGAGAACTATCCCAGCTTACATTGAATTATATGTGATGGGTGCTGGGATCATTGTTGTTCACTATTTGCCTAAATGATTTATACTCGGGAATCAGGAGTACAATACAAAATTTGTGCTTGACATCAAACTGTTGTGTTTACAGAGGAGGATTGCCACAAAATACGGGCCCGGTTAATAAATATATAAGGGCGTCGAAATGGCAAATTAGTTTCAATGTAACTAAGAGTGTGTTAGTCCATTTTGGTAGGAACAAAGAACAAAGAAAATTCGGCCCTCCAAGCCTACGCCGATCCAGATCCTCTATCTAAACATGTCGCCTATTTTCTAAGGGTCTGTATCTCTTTACTTCCTGCCCATTCATGTATCTGTCTAGATACATCTTAAAAGACGCTATCGTGCCCGCGTCCACCACCTTCGCTGGCAACACGTTCCAGGCACCCACCACCCTCTGCGTAAAGAACTTTCCACGCATATCCCCCCTAAACTTTTCCCCTTTCACTTTGAACTCGTGACCCCTAGTAATTGAATCCCCCACTCTGGGAAAAAGATTCTTGCTATCCACCCTGTCTAGACCTCTGATGGTTTTGTACACCTCAATCAGGTCCCCCCTCAACCTCCGTCTTTCTAATGAAAATAATCCTAATCTACTCAACCTCTCTTCATAGCTAGCGCCCTCCATACCAGGCAACATCCTGGTGAACCTCCTCTGCACCCTCTCCAAAGCATCCACATCCTTTTGGTAATGTGGCGACCAGAACTGCACGCAGTATTCCAAATGTGGCCGAACCAAAGTCCTATACAACTGTAACATGACCTGCCAACTCTTGTACTTAATACCAAGTCCGATGAAGGAAAGCATGCCGTATGCCTTCTTGACCACTCTATTGACCTACGTTGCCACCTTCAGGGAACAATGGGCCTGAACACCCAAATCTCTCTGTACATCAATTTCTAGTGAACCAAGCAGGAAGATCTGTCAAAGATCACTCCGAACAGACCGACAGTTTGACCACCTGAGGGGCAACTGTATGATTGAATTGATACTGTTTTGTTTAAAGCTCTCAATAAAAGTGTTGGATGTAGTGTGAGATTGTGTCAGTCGTAATTCTCGGTCTCCGAATTTAAGAGGTAAAATCACCTACATACTAATAAATCCGAGAGCAAATTTGAAAGAAACTTCTTTACCCAGAGAGTGGTTAGAACGTGGAACATACTACGACATTGGAGTTGTACTGAGATGCATCAAAGGGAAGCTGGACAAACACATGAGACAGAAAGAGGGATATGCTGATGGAGTGAGATGAGGCTCATGTGGAACATAAGCACAGGCGCAGACCAGTTGGGCTAACTGGCCAGTTTCTGTGCTGTACATTGTATGTAACTCTATGCAATGATTACTAATGACTGTTTATTAACTGTTGCAGTTCTCACTTTCAGCCAACAGATGGCACCAAGTTCTATTCATTTAAGCATACAGATTGTCAACGCATTCAGAAAGGGGAAGCTCGCCATGTTTGCCATGTCAGAAGTCTGTGAGTCAAGTAAACCAGGTCCGTGTAGAACTCCACAAAGTACCCTAAAAAGACAAACACACACAAATCACACCAGCTCTTTTAAGAGCCATCAAAGTCCTGTCTGAAGGAGATGCAACTGTTCTCTAGAAAAGAGAAGACTGAGGGATGATGTGATCAAGCACTTTTGGATTGTGAAAGGGTTTAAAACAGTTGACATAGAAAAGATGTTTCCACTCGCAAGTGAGACCGCAACTGGGGTCCCTGAACTCTCTCATAAAGGGTCCCAGATCTTAGATTTGGGCCGAAAGATTTCTTTGAGCCTGGGATCTACCTTTCGTTGGCTTCAGTCGGGGTGGCTGATGGGGAATGGTAAATCATTGCCCATCTCGTCTTGTGTAAGAGATCCTGTAACTTTGCCTATCTATTGAGTTCTCAGTCACAGCGAGTCATGCCTCCACATGGTTCCACCGAGCAACAACATCATAAAAAATAAAAACAGAAAATGCTGGAAATGCTGGGAGAGAAACAAAGCTAACATCCATGACCACATCGACCGGAAAGATTAACTCTATTTCTCTCTCCACAGATACCTGCTGAGTATTTCCAGCATTTTCTGTTTTTATTTCAGATTTCCAACATCCACAGTATTTTGCTTTTGTGACAACATCACAGCGTTGGTTTTGGGGTGGCACAGTGGTGCAGTGGTTAGCACCACAGCCTCACAGCTCTAGGGACCCGGGTTCGATTCTGGGTACTGCCTGTGCGGACTTTGCAAGTTCCCCTTGTGACCGCGTGGGTTTTTGCTGGGTGCTCCAGTTTCCTCCCACAGCTGAAAGGCCTATTTCAGTGCTGTATCTCTAAATAAAAAATTAAATTAAAAAAATGACTGTTCACAGAACTCAAAAAAGGATGATCTACCTAGATTAATTTCCCACAGATAAGGGTGGGGGGTGGTGTCAGACTGCTTTCTTGCTCTATTTGCTTTTGTTACTTTAAACACAGACATCAGTTGTAACAACTGCAGAATCTTGTCTTTAATGAGCTCATGTTACACCATCCAACACACATTCTCAGTCAAATGATACAGCACGAGCCCAGTCTGGTTATATGATTCTTTATTATTGCGTTTACGATTTGCTATAAGAACTCAGGTGGCAAGCTTTACCATTCCAGCCTGACTAGCAAATGTAGTTTTCCCAAAAACACTTATACTAATCCTACCTTTGACCTCTACATTCCATGCATGCTAACACTAAACTACAATGCAGTAAAAGACACAGTTAACATGTAGCCAAGAAAATACATTCCTGTTCATCAATCTCTCCCAATGATTCTGGTCCGCCCAAGCACTTTATTACTATAAACAGTGACCAATCACGACCCAGACCCTCAAGATATGGATGAATAACTTTCCCATTCCCCCAGCTTCTCATCCTTTTACCAAGCCTCCCTGTTCAGCAGGAATGAAAGCTGTTTTAACTGATCATATACAGATCGCACAGACAACAAGGTACATTGAAATAAATACATAGGTAAAGTGAACATTCCCATACTCCCCCCCGCCCCTTCTCGCTCTATTCTTTCTGCCAGGAGTTACCTGGGTAACATTTTTAGCTCGCTCAACAGTTCTAGTCCATGTTTTTGAACATGCCATCCATAATAAATTAATATCACCAACACAATGAGCTGAACCAACACCAGCATAAGAATAGAGTGTATTATCGTGTTCAGCATACCAGTAGCTGTCGGGCTCCATCTGAATAATGACTCCCACCAGCTCATGTGTCCAGTCTGATCCAACATTGTGCGAATGTTCTTGGTGTCAGCCGTGTGATGGTTAATGTTGAAGTGTATTCCCAGGGCAGAGGCACCTGCAATAAATATTATACAAATAACTAATAACATATAATTGTAGCTAGCAATGAAATGTTTGCAAGGCATCATGGGACTTAGCTAACTAACTTGACTACATTCCTTATAAGGGCTGATTCACACAGATTCATACAGAAAAAGGCTCATTCAGCGGAATATCTCTAATCAAGAAGCCTCTAGCAGATGCCCTTATGGAATGCTGACAAAGATACCAGCCTGTAACAAGGTTAAGGATAAGATGTTATGTATACATAAGATCCAAGGGCAGCGGATAAGGGGGTTTGGAAGACATCATGACCTCATGAGTAACCCCCTAGCTGTCCATGAGCTGGTCACACAGTCCCCCAATGCCTAGTAACCAATTTCATTGGTTCCAATAATCAATGTATGTAATCTATAATCACTATGATTGGACCGTGTCCAGCCGGGGTGGGCTGAGTAACTGTTTGAAACTGTATAAGTATTGATGATTTTCCTTTGTTCGGTGGAGAGGTATCTGGACTGCCCGGTGACCTACTCCCCTGCCGGCGTAACCCAATAAACCGTTTGACGTTTGGAGCAGACCCAAGTGTCGAGTGATTCTTTCAGATTCATTCCCGCTAACAGTCCATGTCCATGACGATCACTTGATTCAAATGCTGAAGCGACTGAAACCTAGTACTGAATTTCTGCATCTCCTTCTTCCAAATTAGCAACACGATAAGAATCAAAGTAGGACCGCCGCAAAGTCAGGTTTCTCATGACGCCATTTTAAAGCACGTTGGTCTGTGATCACTTTGTGTCAGTCGAATTGTAAACTATCACAATTAGAAGATTGATTGGAACAATAAGATCCAACTTGCAGATGTCTGTATATCTGTATCTGATCATCAGCAACAACAAACCTGTAACACCGATGCAAATTATACACAACCTTACAACAAAACCTCAAATCAATTTCCATTGAGTTTAGTGAACTCCATGCCCATATGGATCCCAAAATAATATCAAACGATCTAATGAAACTTCAGGTAAAATTTTAAAAACAAACGTTATTGGCTGGTGAATTAAAAACAGAATTAATCTAATATTAGAAAGCACAGAACAATAAACAGCTGCTTGTGCAGTTGACTTCCCTGCATTTGAAAAAAAGAAACACTCAGATATCATCAATCGATGTCAGCTTTGTGCAGCAAGTTAACTTTAAACTTTAAACACTTTGTAAAACAATTTTGTATAACAATCCAACTACAAGATGTCAACAGATCATTATCATACACACAGCAGCAGAATTCCCTCCTCTTTTCTCGGGTGACACACTCCACGACCACCAAGATAATTAAACAATCAATCAGAGTTACTTCAAATCACTGACTCCTTAAAATTGGTCAGAAATTCAAAAAAAAAACAATTAATTATGTGACCCTCTCCTTATCCGGAGGTAGAAATTCTTAAAAAATTACAATAACCAGAATTTCACAGTGTTCACAATAGAAGTCTGAGTTTCACAAGTTAACAGGGTAATCAAACCCAGTAATTCCAGTTTAATTTAGACCAATAAATTAAACCAAACACAAGCTTGAAAAAAAAGGTGAATCCACAACCAGCGACACGAAAACATCCACACATGCTCTGCAAAAAAAGTAAGTTATTTCATCTTTTTCTTTCTTTTCGTCTTTTCTGAATTACTGTAAAACAAACTAAATAAAACTGAACAAAAGGTTCACTTTCACAGCTAAATAAAAGCTTCAATATTTTAACATAAAGTGAGTTAAAGAGGGCTGAGATTCGTGGTGCCTGAAACATCCACAACAATTTCTTTAACTCAAAACGTAATTCAAAATTTTCCCCAAAAGGGAATTTCAAAGTCTCCTACAGACACGTAAATAGTAAAAGGGTGGTAAAAAGAGGCGTGGGGCCAATTAAGGACCTGAAAGGGGATTTACGCATGGCGCCAGAGGGCATAGCTGAGGTTTTAAATGAGTCGAAAGAAAAGGAGCAGGAGGAGGCCATTCGGCCCTTCGAGCCTGTACCGCCGCCATTCAATGAGATCATGGCTGATCATCCAAACTCAGTAACCTGCTCCCACTTTCTCCCCGTATCCTTTGCTCCCATTAGCCCTAAGAACTATATCTAACTCTTGAATATATTTAATGTTTTGGCCTCAACTGCTTTCTGTGGTAGAGAATTCCACAGGTTCACCACTCTCTGGGTGAAGAAATCCCTCCTCATCTCAGTCCTAAATGGCTTATCCCTTATCTTTAGACTCTGACTCTTAGTGGGACTCCCCCACTATCGGGAATATCCTTCCTGCATCTAGTCTGTTCAGTCCTGTTCGAATTTTGTAGGTTTCTATGAGATCCCCTCTCATTCTTCTAAACTCTAGCGAATACAAGCCTAATCGACCCAATCTCTCTTCATATGTCAGTCCTAGCATCCCAGGAATCAGTCTGGTGAACCTTCGCTGCACTCCCTCCATAGCAAGATCATCCTTTCTTAGACAAGGAGACCAAAACTGCACACAATACCCCAGATGTAGTCTCACCGAGGCCTTGTATAATTGCAGCAAGACATTCTTGCTCCTGTACTCGAATCCTCTCGCTATGAAGGCCAACATACCATTTGCCTTCTTAACTGCCTGCTGCACCTGCATGCTTACTTTCAGTGACTGGTGCACAAGGATACCCTGGTCTCGCTGCACCTCCCCCTTTCCCAAACTATCGCCGTTCAGATAATAATCTGCCTTTCTGTTTTTGCCACCAAAGTGGATAACCTCACATTTATCCACATTATACTGCATCTGCCATGCATTTGCCCACTCACTCAACCTGCCCAAATCACATTGGAGATTCTCTGCATCTCCTTCACAGCTCACACTCCCACCTAGCTTTGTGTCGTCTGCAAACTTGGATATATTACATTTAATTCCCTCATCTTGTTGTGCCTAATACAGACTTACTCTTAAAGAATCCGCAGAATCCGACTGGTGAAAGGTATATCGATATTTTATTCACACACTAAATCATCAAATACAAGCTCTCACTACTTGTACAGTATCAAAACTCATCAAAGTACAAGCTCTCACTACGTCAAGACACGAGGTGATCAGTCTCAGACTTGCGGCTGCTCTTCTGTTCTCCGAGCCCCTGGCTCAGGGTATCTTCTTGAGTGTTCTTCCTCGGGGTTCTCGTACCTTCCTCAGTTTCAGTCAGGGGTTAAATCTTGTTTCCAAGATCCTCCCCTCTTACTTACTCATAGGGGTCTGGTATAATGACATAATGGTAATTCCTTATTTGGCTCAGTGAGAATCTGTTCAAAACTTCAGTTTCCCGTTATCTACGATGAATCAGATCTTATCTGGTATCCATGACGACCCCCTTTATCTGCTACATGAAAGACAGGGTCTGGTATCATCAATATGTCTTATCTATACTGTTTACAATTCCTCGGCCATCTGTGTGCTGTGGCCCCTTTCTACTCATCCTCCCTATGTTTAAACACATTATTTATTGTTGTGTGACTCGCCCATTTGTTTTAACTAAGTTTTATGTGTTTTTACTGGGTCTACAGTCCCCCCTTTGATCCTGCAGGGCTCTGCCCAAGGGATCACACTCTCATGTCTCTTAGGTAGTACACTTGTACAATTACAATTTCATTTTCAAAGCAAAAGCATAAGCAGTGTAATGTTAAAGAAAGCACAATTTAAGCATCACTACTACATAATCAATCAATTGTGTGAACATAATACAGCCGCAATTTCATTCTTAGAGTACGATGATCATTCATTAATTCATTTTCAGTATATACAAATAGGTTATACAATTACCCTTGTGTTACATAGCTAATTGTCTATCTTTTATAGAGCAAGCTTGAATTGCCTTTAAGGTAGCTGTCCAACCTGCATTCATACATCCTCTCACATTGCCTAATTAATTTCTTAAGTTTTCAAATTAAGTAGTTCACATATAACACCATGATACCCAAAACCACCATCAGGACATGGGAGATAATTCTAAACCAGGGGTGTACCTGCACGTTTGACCCCTCGTCAATCTCATCTTGTAGCTTCTTTGACTCTTGTTCCAGATTGTAGTACACTACAGCAATTGCTTCTAGCTGCTGTCTCTCCTTACCCAAGCACTTGGGCAATGGCTGAATAGTATATTCATATTTCCGGAGGTAATTTGTCAAATCCTCCTTAATACTTTCTGTCACAGTTATCGTTTCTGTCTTCATTTATGTATGTATCTTCCCTACTTTGGTTGGTATTTGTGGGTTGAAACAAAATGTACTGTTGCTCACCGGACAAGTCCGGTTATGTCCATACTGGTATTCCTTCGCCGTGGTAGTTAAGCAATATCTCCCCTTTCCCATATAGGCCACATGGGTTATCCCTGACAATGCTTTCCTAGTCTCCATGGTGCAATTTACAGTGACATTAAATCCACATTTTGATTCTGCTGTTTTATGTATAGGATGAGGACATATGAACACCTGGTTTTCCAGACTACACTCAGACAATGTTGTTCCAACTACCTCTTTTCCAATTTCCACAACATAATGTAAAATATAATAGTATTTGATTTAATCTTTTCCCCTTATCACCCCTATATTTTCTACTTTGCATAATTGCATCCCTAACTGTTGGAGAAATTCAGATTATGCCAAATTGTTGAACAAATTCTCCGGACTCAGACCTTGAGAATAAACACTTTATTTCATGATATCATGGGGTGCACACCTTCCCTAAGTGCGGTCCAGTGCCACTCCACCGAACAAAGGAAAATCCACAATGGATATACAGTTACTCAGCCCATCCTGGCTGGACATAATCCAATCATAACGGTTATTGATTGCATACATTACACATATTACCAATTGGATTACTCATTAGGCATCATGTGGCTACGTGATCAGCTCATGCAAGCCCCCTGATCATCTTGTGATGTTTCTCAGACCCCATCAATTATCCTTGAGTCTTCCTTTCACCTTTATCAAGCTTGCATTCCTGAGTGCTTCGTGCAGTCTGCAGTTACACAAAGCAGCTGTCGTATACACTGATAAGAGGGGCCCTTCTTGGTGTTTGTGCTAAGCCATACCATGCTCAAGGCTGCAAGCTAACTAACTTGTCCCACAATGCCTTGGGTAAATACTCCATTTTGTAACAATATGTGGCTATACTTTCAACTTGTATAAGAGCGTATATATATATTCACTAGGATTATATTAATCTACTTACTCAAATAACAGTTATAGAAGCAACAGCTCAGCAAAACTGCTACCACAATCCCTCCTTTTTGATCATAAGATCAAAGGAACAGGTCAGGATCCCCTGCAAAAGGGGGGAATGTAGCCGGAGCCTGGGGGATTATCCGGCGGTGGAGGCTCGGAATCAGAAGGGTAGTCCTCAGGGTCTGATATGTCGGAACCAGCAGATTCCGGATCCTGGGGTTCTGTGTTGGGATAAGGGCTTTCAACGAGGGGGACTTTGACCAACTGGGAAGTGAATGGGACGGATGGTAATAACCGCGACCCAAAGCGCGTACAGCAAAAACAAATAGCTCGGACCACTACATATAGAAAGAGGAGTAAGGCAAGACCCAGGACAAGATATTTGAGGATAGTTTTTAAAAGGCTCCCAAACCACCCGCCGACATCGGGAAGCCACCCCCACCAGTCAAAGCGTTTTTCTTGAGCTACCAAGTCAAGAACATGCACCTGGTCTTGGATAGCATACACGTCAGTCTCAATTCTCTGATCCTCATTGACGTAGAAGCAACATGTCTCATTAATGGCTACACACACCCCCCCTTGGGCTGCTAATAAAAAATCAAGAGCCATTCGGTTTTGGAGCACTACCTTGGACAGAGAGGTAATTTCTGACTGCAGACCCTGGATGGCATCCACAGTTTTATTCTCAATAATTTCCATGGTAGCGGAGATATTAATAATGGCCTTTTCGAGTTCTGACACCCCTAGTCCCGGGATGAGGGCCCGGACAAATTGGTGGAATCCGGAATTACGGGTACCTAAGGGTTTGGGACCGATCGTGCATGACGCTGCGCAACTCCTAGGTGATTATGACGGGAGTGGATGGTGAGGTGCCTAACTCCAAAGGCCTCAGGAACAATATTGCCAAGGGTGCAGGGACCTGCCCAGTCGACGGGGAGGGTCTTGTATGCTCTGTTCCCGCAAAGCCAGTACGAGCCATTGCGAACAAGGGTTGGGTACCAGTGAGTAGAATTCTGGCACCAGTTAATCCAGCCCCTGACAAAAACAGTTTTCTCCTCAGCTTACCAACGGATGCGACAGGACTGGCCAAGTCGTAGCGCCCTCAGCACCATCAAGTCGGGGCACCCAGACCGGTCCCTGTAATCGCAAGGGCTAGACCCCCCTTCATAGGAGTGGTGGCTGTCAGAGGCCCATGTGGAGGTGTAATTATTTAAGGTCAGATTGTATGCTCGCTGACACTCACACCCACTCCTACTATCATAGGTGAGAATGTCCTCAGAGCTAGGGGCTTGCGAGAGACATGCCGACTCATTATCCTTACACTCCCAAAAGGAGGCCATAGGGCCAGATTGATTGTGGAACCGGAACCGAGCGTATCGGTAGTCGGAATCTGCAAGGTAGGCGCAGGAACCCAAAGGCACCTCACCTACCCAATCAGCACCGTCGGGGAGCCCAGCTATCCCCTTGGTGATGTTCCTTCTGACACATAACCAGACTGGTCCCTTAACGGCCACCGGAGTGGGCTGTCGCCTCCAAGGGGGCGCATGCTTAATGAGAGCTGCTGTATTACCCTGGGACCATGTGGAAGCTGAGGGGAGAGCCAGAAAATGCATCTCTGAAGAGGAGGGGTTAGTGGGGAACCGAGTACAAATCCAACATTCAGTGTTATTGCCCTGTGAGGCAACGGCCTGCATCCTTAGGACCGCAGAATTATCAGTCCATGTCCTTACAAAGGTCACGCAGAATAAGGTCAGGATCACAGTCCATGTCTTCATCATCCTTTACCCGTGTCCCTCCGGGGATGGCGCTCTCTTGCAGCGTGTTCCGTGCGTCCACTCAGGTCTTCCTTCGACCTTGACAACCGTCCGGGTTACCAGGAGGACGAGGTACGGGCCTTTCCACCTAGGAGAGAGAGAAATCTTTTCCAATGATTTTATCATGACATAGTCCCCAGGTTGGAAGGGATGCATTGGGTCATCACTAGGTGCGGGAATGGCCTCCTTTACCAGATCATGGTTGCGGGTAATCATCTTACAGAGTGCTTTGACATAATCTAGAAGAGCCTCCTATGTCAGGAGTAATGCCGCATCCACAGGAAATTTAGGAGGTCTTGCCCCCGTGGGCATTGGTCTTCCCATCAGGACCTCAAATGGGGTAAGTCCTGTGGTTCTGTTGACCTGGTTTCTTATGGTATACAGGGCTAAGGGTAGGGCCTCTGGCCAAGGCAGGCCCGTGTCCTGTATGATCTTGGTCAGAGTGGTTTTAAGGGTACCATTCATCCGTTCCACCATACCTGAGGACTGGGGCTGATATGGGATATGATATTTCCATGCGATGCCCAATGCTTTGCTAACATTTTCTGTGACTGCCGCGGTAAAGTGAGTGCCTCTGACACTGTTAATACTTCCTGGAATTCCAAACCTAGGGATCACATCCTTCATGAGGCATTTGACCACTGTTCTAGCATCGTCTTTCCTTGTCGGGAAGGCTTCTACCCATTTAGAAAACATGTCGACAATTACCAACATGTACTTAAAACCCTGTTTAGCTGGCATGTGTGCGAAATCAATCTGTAAATGATTAAAGGGACCATCTGGGACTGGCAGATGATCATACTTGGCTAAATGTTTAGCCTTATTATTTTGTAGACATATCAGACATTTTGATTTTGATACTAGCACTTGTGCTGCTGCTATAAAGCCCGGGGCGTACCAAGCTTGTTGTACTGCATGTATCATCCCTCTTTTTCCTGCATGGCCGACCCCATGGGTGGCCAGTGCAAGAATATGCAAGTGGGCTTTAGGGCAAATGAATCTTCCGTCAGGATGCACCATTAGCCCCAAAGGGGATTCCTTAGCTCCTATGCGCGTCCAGCTGTCTTTCTCAGCTTGTGGAGCGTGTTGTTGTGCTGCCCTTATTCCCCCTACTAGATCTAAAACCTTTGTCACATCTACTGTTTTGGGGGCTTGCAGTGTCCATACAGTGGGAGCTAATGCTGCTTGTCTAGCAGCTTGGTCAGCACAAGCATTTCCTTGGGAGATTGGGTCGTCAGCGGCGGTATGGGCGACGCACTTTATTACAGCTACGGCGGAGGGGAGCATAATAGCCTGTAAAAGATTGTTGATGAGGAGGGCATGCTGCAAGGGTCGTCCAGAAGAGGTAATGAATCCCCTATGTTTCCACAGGGTTCCAAAATTATGGTCCACTCCAAAGGCATACCTGGAGTCAGTGTAAATGTTAACAGACTTTTTGTCAGCAAGGATACAGGCTCTGGTAAGAGCAAACAGCTCGGCCACCCGCGCAGAAGTCCCTTCTGGCAACGCAGCAGATTCTAGGGTTTCGAAAGGTGTGCCTATTGCATAGCCAGCTAGCATTTGGTGATCTGAGGGCCGAAAAGAGGAACCGTCTGTGAAAAGGACCATGTCTGGGTTGTCTAACGGAGTTTCAGAGAGGTCGGGGCGCGGGGTGACAACCTCTTGGACTATGTGTAGACAATCATGGTCCTCAGTCAGGGAATCTTGCATAACAGGGAGAAGGGTGGCAGGATTGTGGTAGCAGTTTTGCTGAGCTGTTGCTTCTATAACTGTTATTTGAGTAAGTAGATTACTATAATCCTAGTGAATATATATATATATATATACACTCCTATACAAGTTGAAAGTATAGCCACATATTGTTACAAAATGGAGTATTTACCCAAGGCATTGTGGGACAAGTTAGTTAGCTTGCAGCCTTGAGCATGGTATGGCTTAGCACAAACACCAAGAAGGGCCCCTCTTATCAGTGTATACGACAGCTGCTTTGTGTAACTGCAGACTGCACGAAGCACTCAGGAATGCAAGCTTGATAAAGGTGAAAGGAAGACTCAAGGATAATTGATGGGGTCTGAGAAACATCACAAGATGATCAGGGGGCTTGCACGAGCTGATCACGTAGCCACATGATGCCTAATGAGTAATCCAATTGGTAATATGTGTAATGTATGTAATCAATAACCGTTATGATTGGATGATGTCCAGCCAGGATGGGCTGAGTAACTGTATATCCATTGTGGATTTTCCTTTGTTCGGTGGAGTGGCACTGGATCGCACTTAGGGAAGGTGTGCACCCCATGATATCATGAAATAAAGTGTTTATTCTCAAGGTCTGAGTCCGGAGAATTTGTTCAACAATTTGGCATAATCTGAATTTCTCCAACACTAACTTATCTCTCGGAATTACAGGTATTCCCAATACTATTCCAATACTCATAGATCTTGTACTCACACACTCCTGACCCTTCCATAGCTTAACAAGTTTTCTGAGTTGGCACCTGGTAATTTTATCATTTGTGTGACTAGCTAAGTCCTCCAACTGGGGGTGTCATTGATCCAAACTGGTACCTGTCCCGCATCAATTTGCCTCAAATTTTCTCGAGTTTGTTCTTACATCCACGAACCATACGTACTGCAAATACTCTCATTATTTGAAATATCGTGGACCTCCTTTACCTTTTCTATTATATCATTAATAGTATAAGCATGACCTTCCAGTACTCTCACCAGTCCTGTCACTGTTTTTGTCCTACTTTAGCTACACCACTCTGTGCCTTTCGCTCCTTTTTCAAAATATCCTTTACTAGCTGACTGAGAGTTCTAACCTTCTGGTCCACATTTTCCAAATCTATAGCATTAACAATTGAAGTTCCTGTATTTAAGACTGTGGCTATGTCATTCACTAAACTACGTTTACGTCTCTTTCCCTTTATTATTCCCTCATTACCAAATTCTTGTCTTAGCAGTTGTTGCAGTAATACCTTGTACAACTCTCGGGTCTTCTCAGGGCACCAGCTAGGTAGCTGGATATCTGGGATACTTAATATTACCGGTACCAACTCATGCTGTATATTATCATATACAATTTTATTAGATTTTATTATCGCAAGACCATTTTCGGGTCCTGCAGTTAAGGCAGGACAAGGGAGATCAGTCACTTGTTGCTGCTGGATTGTAACCCTATTCGTTAGTAATCTGGATGTGGGGTTAACCGTGGTGGTTGACACTTCTAGCCCGATTACGCTCACGACCTGGAGTAGGAACTGTCCTTTTTTATTTTTCACAACACATTGGAGCCAATATCACTGTGTGGCTTTACACACAGCGATCGGTTCTTACAGTGTTTATCATCGCATTCCCATGCAGGAAATTTGGAGCCCCCGGTGGGTCCCGTAAGGTGGTTCCCTTTGGGCATTCGACACATACCCACTGTCCGATAGTAGCATTTACAAAATAAGCCCACTACTCCCACCGCTCGCCCCCATTTGCAACTTCCCGTAGCCCCTGATGGTTGCCATCTACTTCTACTGGTTGGACTATGTCATCTGAATGTCCTCCCCCGAACCAGTTCCCGTTACAGCACTTGGTGTTATATGGCTACTGCCGCAGCAGACATCACGAGCGATAGATGCCAAGGCTTCATTCTGTTACCTGTAAGATCAAGAAAACACCTGCTCTTATTTACAGTTCTGATTAATGTACCCCAGCTGGGTCAAACTAATCATCACTTATGCAAATTAATCAACCCCGTACCCCTTGTTCTGTCGGATCACTACCCTCTGGTTCCCCCATTCGCCTCCACTCTGTCTGAAGGTGTAGTTTAAGCTGCTTCCTTTTTGAACGGACAGCTGGCTCCACATTTAATTTCACTGTTTTGATGCTACCTTTCTCAGCTTCTGTGGCTCCAGAGGAAGTGGCTTCCCCTGGGTCCTCTAGAAACATTCTCTGGAATGCAAAACTTAAGTTTTCCATATCATCCTCTAAGAACTTGAGGACTCTGATCCTGTCCGTTTCCTCCATGGGGGGAGGGTGGGGGGGGAGCGTTTCCCGCTTGCCCCGTCTCTACCTCTCCTAGTGCGTCTAACTGTAATGGTGTTGATGGCTATTCTGTTTTCCGAATAGTTTAAGTTGGGTCACATGGTACCAGCATGCCCTATCCTTCTCCATCATTACTTTGTACACCGACGGGCTGGCTTTATCCACGATACGGCATGGCCCAACATATTTTTGAGACAAGAAAGTTCCTGTCTGTTGGATTTGGACCATAACTTGTTGCCCCACATCTAGTTCTACCATCTTTACCTTTTCATCAAAATATGCCTTACTCTGTTTTCGTTTCTGCTATCTTCTGAGTTGCCCGCAAGTGCTCCAAAAACTGATTCATAAATTTCTCATGAGTTAGGGCAGTTATCTCAGGTTCAGAAAGATCTAATCCCAACCAGTGTTTCTATCCCTCGCATTTGTCGTCCCGTCATTAGGGCATGGGGGGGTAAATCCAGTCAAGCTGGATACTGTGTTTCTGATTCCCAACAGGACATAGGATAGGACCTTATACCAGGTGGAATTATTTTGCTGCACTGTCTTTCTCAAATTTCCCTTTAAAGTCCTGTTCATTCTATATACTATCCCACTTGACTGAGGGCGATAGGCTATATGGAATCTCTGATCAATCGCCAACATAGTCATCACACTCTGCATTACTTCAGCAGTGAATTGAGACCCTTGATCTGATTCTATGCTTCGAGGCAACCCCCATCTAGTAAAAACATGCTGCACTAAAATATCAGCAGTTACCCGTGCTGTGTTAGTCCTTGTGGGAAAAGCCTCTACCCATTTAGTGAAAGTATCAATAATCACCAGTACATATTTAAATCCTCCCCTGCATGGAGGCAATGGACCCACATAATCAAACTGCAGATTCGTCCACGGCCCTTCTACTGGACATGTTTGTCGTAATTCTCCTTTCTGGGCGTACTGGTCTGGATTATTTTGAGCACAAATCAAAGAGTTTTCCACATAATGCTTCACATCTCCCCCCATTCCTGGCCACCAGCACAATTCCTTTATTCGACCTTCTGTAGCCTCCATCCTTTGGTGTCCTTGTACATCATGACAGTGATAAATTATTTGATTTCTATCCTGTATCGGCACTACATACTTTCCTTCCTTCAGTACCACTCCTGTCTCTGTCTGCATCTTTGACTTCCAACTAGAATACTCTTCTGGCCATTTCTCTCCCTTCTGTATCTGTTTTAGTATGGGATCTTGGCTTTGTGCCTCTACCAGATCTTCAGTCTTAAGCTGGGAGACTATCACTGCACTTATGGGGTCCGTGTCATCTCCCCTCGGATCCCAATATTTCCCTGCTTTCGCTCCCATCTTTGCTAACTTGTGGAAGTGAGCAGAAGGGCATGGCACTATGCTTAATGGGAAAGTTAGCCAAGTTAGGAATAGTAGCTTTGTTGAACTTTGATAGTATGATTTAAGGTTGCAGAAACCGCAATGAAATAGTTAAAAGTAAAGGCTGAAGGTGTGAAATTGTATAGACTAGCTAACACCGGTAATTATAAGGACATCTGTTCCTTTATGGCATGATTGTGTAGCTCCCTGTGGTTTGGAGCAATGGACTCTTGTAAAACACATGCTGTCCATCCCTGTGTGATTAATGATAAGAAATGTCGGGCCCCTCTTATCAGTGTATACGACCGCTGCTTTGGGTAACTGCAGACTGCACGAAGCACTTAGGAATACAAACTTGATAAAGATAACAGGATCAACTGTCACAAGGTAGAGACGGAACTCATGATAAATGTGGGGAGTGAGACCAGAATGTTTGTTGCTGACTTCTCTCCTTCTGCTAATTTATCTTGCTTGTCTGCTTTCTTTTATCTTGCTGGTGCAAAGCAATATTATATTAGTAACAAGTATGTATTGAGAATGGAGTGTATTGTTAACCTCAGTAACAGATGTACTGCACGTTATCACGTGGTTGAAGCTGAATTGTACCGCACTGATTGGTTAAACAAGGAGGTGTCGCATGAATCTTAATGTATAAACAGTAGTATCTGTATCACAAACGGACACTTACTCTGGTGGACCCGACAGACTCCGGTGGAGTCAGTGCCGCTGTATCAGAGTAAGTCCGCCGGCAACTACGCAAATAAAGTAATTGATTTTACCTACACATCCGACTCGGTATATTTACTGAACCAGACTGAGGGCAAAAAGAACTCAGATTGTCAAACTCATCGGCCCTCTTATTTCCTTCGGGACTCTCTTTGCTATGAGCCTTTAATTTAATGATCCCGTGTTGACCTTCCCTTTTTTTTGCTGCATTTACTATCCTCTGCAGTAAGAGGGAAGACGGCAAAGGTTTTCTATCTGCCGACACAAAACCTCTTGCTTCCCACAGAGGTAGGTACTCGGTTAAACTGTTACACACATACATACTATCAGAATAAATGTTAACTGGTGGGAGAAACGTGTGGTTGTGTCACCACAAAAGCGACCGCAGCTAGTTCTACACCCTGCGCATTTAGACTCACTGGTAACTGTAAGGCAATATCTTTAATAGGTGTTCCATTATGATCCTGTACATGTAATCCACATCCTGTCTGCCTAATCCCGTCCTCCACTGTAGAGGAACTGTCAACAAAAATTTTGAGTGCTGGTTTGATTTCTGGCTCTTTCCCATGTACACCCCCCAATGATTTTGACACAAAAGATCCCTTGAGGGCCTTTGCTGTCAAAACCTGACACTCATGGGGTTTGCCCTGGTAGATTAAATTGTCCGCCAGGCACGTAGTAGTTCTTGCCTTTTTTACTGAAATGTCTCTGCCCTGCAAGAGTAAGGTGCACCAGGCAATATGATTCTGACTAACATTACCGTCCTTCAGTCATCCATCCAGTAACAGGGTAGTCGGTGGCGTAGTGGTATTATCACTGGACTAGTAACCCAGAGACTCAGGGTATTCCTCTGGGGACATGGGTTCGAATCCCACCACAGCAGAAGGTGGAATTTGAACTTAATAAAAAATCTGGAATTAAAAACTAGTCTAATGATGGCCATGAAACCATTGTCGATTGTTGTAAAAACCCATCTGGTTCACTAATGCCCTGGTCTGGCCTACATGTGACTCCAGACCCACAGCAATGTGGTTAACTCTTACATGCCCTCTGAAATGGCCTAGCAAGCCACTCAGTTCTACCTAACTGCTACGAAGTCTATAAAAAGGAATGAAACTGGACGGACCACCCGGCATCGACCTCGGCACCGGAAACGACAACGGCAAACCCAGCCCTGTCGACCCTGCAAAGTCCTCCTTATTAACATCTGGGGGCTTGTGCCAAAGTTGGGAGAGCTGTCCCACAGACTAGTCAAGCAACAGCCTGACATAGTCATACTCACGGAATCATACCTAACAGACAATGTCCCAGACACTGCCATCACCATCCCCGGGTACGTCCTGTCCCACCAGCAAGACAGACCCAGCAGAGGTAGTGGCACGGTGGTATGCAGTAGGGAGGGAGTTGCCCTGGGAGTCCTCAACATCGACTCCGGACCTCATGAAGTCTCATGGCATCAGGTTAAATATGGGCAAAGTAACCTCCTACTGATTACCACCTACCGCCCTCCGTCAGCTGATGACTCAGTACTCCTCCATGTTGAACACCACTTGGAGGAAGCACTGAGGGTGGCAAGGGCACAAAATGTACTCTGGGTGGGGGACTTCAATGTCCATCACCATGAGAGGCTCGGTAGCACCACTACTGACCGAGCTGGCCGAGTCCTAAAGGACATGGCTGCTAGACTGGGTCTGCGGCAGGTGGTGGGGGAACCAACACGAGGGAAGAACATACTCGACCTCGTCCTCACCAATCTGCCTGCCGTGGATGCATCTGTCCATGACAGTATTGGTAGGAGTGACCACCGCACAGTCCTAGTGGAGACGAAGTCCCGCCTTCACATTGAGGATACGGTCCATCGTGTTGTGTGGCACTATCACCGTGCTGAATGGGATAGATTTCGAACGGATCTAGCAATGCAAAACTGGGCATCCATGAGGCACTGTGGGCCATCAGCAGCAGCAGAATTGTACTCAACCACAATCTGTAACCTCATGGCCCGGCATATCCCCCACTCTACCATTACCATCAAGCCAGGAGACCAACCCTGGTTCAATGAAGAGTGCAGGAGGGCATGCCAGGAGCAGCACCAGGCATACCTCAAAATGAGGTGTCAACCTGGTGAAGCAACAACCCAGGACTACTTGCATGCCAAACTGCGTAAGCAGCATGCACTAGACAGAGCTAAGCGATCCCATAACCAACGGATCAGATCTAAGCGCTGCAGTCCTGCCACATCCAGCCGTGAATGGTGGTGGACAATTAAACAACTAACTGGAGGAGGTGGCTCCACAAATATCCCCATCCTCAATGATGGGGGAGCCCAGCACATCAGTGCGAAAGATAAGGCTGAAGCATTTGCAACAATCTTCAGCCAGAAGTGCTGAGTTGATGATCCATCTCGGCCTCCTCCTAAAGTCCCCAGCATCACAGATGCCAAACTTCAGCCAATTCGATTCACTCCACGTGATATCAAGAAACGACTGAAGGCACTGGATACTGCAAAAGCTATGGGGCCTGACAACATTCCGGCAATAGTACTGAAGACCTGTGCTTCATAACTTGCCGCGCCCCTAGCCAAGCTGTTCCAGTACAGCTACAACACTGGCATCTACCCTGCAATGTGGAAAATTGCCCAGGTATGTCCTGTACACAAAAAGCAGGACAATTCCAACCCAGCCAACTACCGCCCCATTAGCCTACTCTCAATCATCAGTAAAGTGATGGAAGGTGTCATCAACAGTTCCATCAAGTGGCACTTGCTTAGCAACAACCTGCTCAGTGATGCTCCGTTTGGGTTCCGCCAGGGCCACTCAGCTCCTGACCTCATTACAGCCTTGGTTCAAACATGGACAAAAGAGCTGAACTCAAGAGGTGAGGTGAGAGTGACTGCCCTTGACATCAAGGCAGCATTTGACCGAGTATGGCATCAAGGAGCCCTAGCAAAACTGAGGTCAATGGGAATCAGGAGGAAAACCCTCCGCTGGCTGGAGTCATACCCAGCGCAAAGGAAGATGGTAGTGGCTGTTGGAGGTCAATTATCTGAGCTCAAGGACATCACTGCAGGAGTACCTCAGGGTAGTGTCCTAGGCCCAACCATCTTCAGCTGCTTCATCAATGACCTTCCTTCAATCATAAGGTCAGAAGTGGGGATGTTTGCTGATGATTGCACAATGTTCAGCACCATTCGCAACTCCTCAGATACTGAAGCAGTCCGTGTAGAAATGCAGCAAGACCTGGACAATATCCAGGCTTGGGCTGATTAGTGGCAAGTAACATTCGCGCCACACAAGTGCCAGGCAATGACCATCTCCAACAAAAGAGAATCTAACCATCTCCCCTTGACATTCAACGGCATTACCATCGCTGAATCCCCCACTATCAACATCCTAGGGGCTACCATTGACTAGAAACTAAACTGGAGTAGCCATATAAATACCGTGGCTACAAGAGCAGGTCAGAGGCTAGGAATCCTGAGGCGAGTAGCTCACCTCCTGACTCCCCAAAGCCTGTCCACAATCTACAAGGCACAAGTCAGGAGTGTGATGGAATACTCTCCACTTGCCTGGATGGGCGCAGCTCCAACAACACTCAAGAAGCTCGACACCATCCAGGACAAAGCATCCCACTTGATTGGCACCCCATCTACAAACATTCACTCCCTCCACCACCGATGCACAGTGGCAGCAGTGTGTACCATCTACAAGATGCACTGCAGCAATGTACCAAGGCTCCTTCGACAGCACCTTCCAAACCCGCGACCTCTACCAACTAGAAGGACAAGGCCAGCAAATACATGGGAACACCACCACCTGCAAGTTCCCCTCCAAGTCACACACCACACTGACTTGGAACTATATCGCCGTTCCTTCACTGTCGCTGGGTCAAAATCCTGGAACTCCCTTCCTAACAGCACTGTGGGTGTACCTACCCCAAATGGACTGCAGCGGTTCAAGAAGGCAGCTCACCACCACCTTCTCAAGGGCAATTAGGGATGGGCAATAAATTCTGGCCTGGCCAGTGACGCCCACATTCCGTGAATGAATAAAAAAAATAGAATAAAAAAAACTGAATAGGCCTGTGTTCAGTTAGAATAGTTATGGAGCTGAGGCCGACAATATAAGTAAAATGTTGAACTGCCCAGAAGACGGCCAGCAAATGCTTCTTACACACTGTAAAGGCTCGTTCTACTGATGTTAACAAGCAAGATGCGTACGCCACTGGACAGAATCGACCATGTTTTTCCTGAAGCAATACCGCTGATAAGGTAGTATCTGTGGCAGCAACCTCGAGGGCAAAGGGTAGGGATGGGTCCGGCACCTGTAGCTCCGGGGCTGTGTCGAGTGCCTGTTTTAACTCTGAAACTGCTGATGTACACTCTGGTGTCCATACCCACTCGGAGTTCTTTTTCAGGAGATCATATAAAGGGGCTGCCTTTAAGGCAAATCCATCAATATGGTTCCTGCAATACCCAACAAGGCCCAAAAATGATCTCAGAGCTTTAATATCTTGCGGTAGGGAGAGTTTGAGGATTGTTTGTACTCGCATCTGCTCTATCTCATGCTTTCCCTGTGTTATCACTATTCCCAAATAGGAAACCTTTTCTTTCATTATCTGTGCCTTTCTCGGGTTAACTTTCACTCCGACCTTCCAAAGGAGTTGAAGGAGTTCCTCCAGTAGCTCTAAATGCTCTTCCTTACTCTCTGTTTGGAGTAATAGGTCATCCACATGTTGGATCAAACATTCTGAT
This sequence comes from Heterodontus francisci, assembly GCF_036365525.1. Taxonomy (NCBI): domain Eukaryota; kingdom Metazoa; phylum Chordata; class Chondrichthyes; order Heterodontiformes; family Heterodontidae; genus Heterodontus; species Heterodontus francisci. Next base: position 15,627,285 of record NC_090399.1, read on the forward strand.
CGGGAGAAAGGACTTAACCCTTTTGCCAACCGCTGGTGGAATATTGATGGACTATTATGAAATCCCTGGGGGAGACACGTCCAGATGTACTGTTGTCCCTGGAACGTAAACACAAATTTATATTGACACTCTTGTGCCAGTGGTATGGACCAGAACCCGTTACTAATATCCAACATAATTAACCACTTAGACTGTGGGAACTGCTTATCATTGCAGGGCTTGTAGCAACAGTAGGTGCTGTCAAGGGCGTGACCTTATTTAATTCTCAATAGTCAATAGTCAATCGCCACGATCCATCTGGTTTACGGACAGGCCAAATAGGAGAGTTATTGGTGGATGCCACTGGTCTTAATACCCCCTGTTGGAGGAGACTGTCAATGACTTTCCTTACCGCTATCTCCGCCTCTTTGGGGAGCCCATACTGTTTCTGGGGTCGATGATCTGGCCCCTCAACTAGGACATCCCCTGTCATCCATCCTCAATCATGCTTGTGAGTTGCAAACGCTGAACGGCATTTTTCAATAATTTGCTGCGCTGCCTCTGACCTCTGAGTTTAACCACAATTCTGCCATCGCGCAGATTCTCTCTGTGTATTGACCCATGTGGATCATACCAGAGAAACCCTGCACGTTCGGCATCTTCCAGATGCAACAATTCACCGGATCAAAAGACAAACCTTATTTCCTCATTACACCTGATTCCAAAATGTTCTCCATCAATCGTCCCAACTTGACGATCACACATGTATGGTTAAAACAATAATTTCCAAATCTGAATAGTAAAGGTTTAGTTTCAATCCCTGTTTGAACATGGCCTGTAAAGCCACGTAACATCACTTTATTCTAGGTATGCCAAGAGGGGTCCGTTCCTTTGGATTGGTTCAGGACTGTCCAGGAGCCACCGGTATCCCACAAAAACACAGTGAGGCGGCCTCCTACCTCACTTTTCACCACCGGTCGCCCAAACGGAATTCGCCCCCCTTTGCAAACCCACTCCACCGAGGCCTGACACCATCAATCTTCCCAGCCGGTATCTAGATCAGAATGCCAGGTAACCTACTTGGTCAACCCTTCCTTCTGTCCAGCTCTTCTCCGGATTTCACTAACAGGAGCCGAAGGATGGTATCGACCACCCTCGAGCTCCTGCTGCTGAGCCACCGGTCTCCTGGCCCCTTCCAAAGGGTACAGGGACGGTACTCCTGGTTCTCCTTCCCTTATATGTCGCCGGGGTGCATTACAATCATGAACGAAATGTTCTTGCTTCCCGCAATTAAAACATCTGCCAGTTCTGGGCAGGGGGGAATTGTTCCTGGCCATCGCTCTACCTCGCCCTACTTGTTCTTCATAAGGGGGTGGTGGTGGTAGCCTAGTTGTGCTACCTCGACCTTTCCTGGACCCCTCATTTCTCCAGACTGTTCCTGGGCCCCTTGGGTAAAAGGCGTTGATTTTTCCCTTTCCCTTGTCTTTATCTTTTTCCCGTTTTCCCTGGCCTCTTTCCCATACACGGGCCATACATCGGAGAGCCCACTGTTCAGTGTGGGTTTGGTCTTCCAGATCATAACTCTCACATGCATTCTGACTACTCTCATTGGAATGAGCTATCAACGTGCACACCCATCTAGCTGTGTTATTCCCAAGATTAGTTCTGTCTAGTCCGGGCCCATAAACTCCATTGAAATTATTCCATAATCGATTGGCAAATGCCATCGGATGCTCATTCGACCCCTGCCGGCACTTATGCAAGCCTTCTGTGGGATCCCCTTTATTACACCCTGATGCTGCCAAAATTACTGCCTTCATTTCATCTGGAGTACCCTTGCCCCCTTGCTGTGCTTGTGGCAATGCAGAGAAGAGTATGGGATCTAAACACATTCCCAATAGTTTAACCTCCTCTCTATTGTCCAATCCGTGTAGAGCCCGTAAATGGGTTATAGCTGCAAAAGTAACATACGGGTCCCCTTCTCCGTTATACTTAGGGACCTCCTTCTGCATTTCTGCCAATTGAGTGATCATATACGGAGTAGTATATGTTAGTGTCTGCCCCCCTTGAACCTCGTCTGTTCGCCTCGTTATCAATGGTGTCATAGATAAGGCCAGGATGGGGCCTGACAGCTCAATCGGGGGTTCAGGCGGTTCGGGAGGTGGATCATCCCATGAACCGTTTTCATCGTTATGGTACCTACTGGCCTGGTCTGCCAAGTCGGTCCAATTAATGTCGTCATTGTCATCATCCTCTCTATCTGCAAACGCGAATATTATACACCTTTGCGCTGAGAGTTGAGACTGTAGTTTACTTATCTCCTGCCAACATTTGGTATGATCTGCTGACTGGTACGCCCGCTCCGTCTGTGAGCAGTGCATAACTGTCATTGCGGTCTGTAAGTCAGAGCATTTCTGTTCCGCTCTTGTGAGCTGTTCCTTTGCCTTGTTCGCTTCCCTCTCAGCCTTACTGCGACTGTATTCAGCTTTTTCAGCTTGAGACTGGAATTGACTTAAATGCACTACCTGTGCTGCACAAACTGACTCTGCCTTCAAGGCCCTATCATGCTGCACATTCTTTTCTTTTTCTGACTTTTGCAACTCCTGCTTCAACCTTTCAACTTCACTCTCTTTTTCATCTAATTCCCTCACACAAGACGCTATAGCAGTGGCTTTCACTATCTTAGGTGTCCTTTTAGCTTGGTGGGTACGGGCATCCTCCCAATGCTGTACCCCAATGGACCCCTGGCCCGTGTACTGTTTAACTGAAAACTCTATCCACGAGGGCCACTTGCCCTTCAAATATTTCCGGAGCTCCAACTCCCACTCTGGCCTGGTCAGGGCCATAATTACTCAAAGGTTCACCAATCCGATCCGTCAGACTCGTAACTTTGTTTACAATTTAGTTTAAACTCAGCGAGGCTATTCAAGATAACTTGAAATAGCTCTACAACTGAGTCAATTATGTTGTGCCTAATACACACTTACCCATAAAGAATCTGCAGAATCCGATTGGTGAAAGATATTTTATTCACACATTAAATCATCAAATACAAGCTTGTACAGTAACAAAACTCATCAAAGTACAAGCTCTCACTACTTGTACAGTATACTACCCGTCAAGACATGAGGTGATCAGTCTCGGACTTGCGGCTGCTCTTCTGTTCTCTGAGCCCCTGTCTCAGAGTATCTTCTCAAGTGTTCTTCCCTGGGGTTCTCACACCTTCCTCAGTTTCAGTCAGGAGTTAAATCTTGTTTCCAAGACCCTCCCCTCTTACTTACTCATAGGGGTCTGGTATAATGACATAATGATAATTCCTTATTTGGCTCAGTGAGAATCTGTTCAAAACTTCACAGTTTCCCATTACCTACTATGAGTCAGATCTTATCGAGTATCCATGACGACCCCCTTTATTTGCTACATGAAAGACAGGGTCTGGTATCATCAATATGTCTTATCTACACTGTTTACAATTCCTCGGCCATCTGTGTGCTGTGGCCCCATTCTATTCATACCCTCTATGTTTCAACACATTATTTATTGTTGTGTGACTCACCCATTTGTTTTAACTAAGTTTTTATGTGTTTTTACTGGGTCTACAATCCATATCATTAATATATATTGTGAATAGCTGGGGTCTGCGCACTGATTCCTGCGGTGCCCCACTACTCACTGCCTGCCACTCAGAAAAATACCAATTTATTCCTACTCTTTGTTTCCTGTCTGCCAACCAGTTCTCTATCCATGTCAGTACCTTACCCCCAATCCCATGTGCTTTAATTTTGCACGCTAATCTCTTATGTGGGACCTTATCAAAAGCCTTCTGAAAGTCCAAACACACCATATCCACTGGTTCTCCCTTATCTATTCTACTAGTTACATCCTCAAAAAATTGGAGTAGATTTGTCAAGCATGATTTTCCTTTCGTAAATCCATGTTGACTTTGTCCGATCCTGTCCTTGTTTTCCAAGTGCTCTGCTGTTACATCTTTTATAATGGACTCTAGCATTTTGCCCACTACTGCTGTCAGGCTAACCGGTCTATAATTCCCTGTTTTTTCTCTACCTCCTTTTTTAAATAGTGGGGTTACATTAGCTACCCTCCAATCCGTTGGAACTGTTCCAGAGTCTTTAGAATTTTGAAAAATGATCAACAATGCATCTACTATTTCTAGGGTCACTTCCTTAAGTACTGTGGGATGTAGATTATCAGGGCCTGGGGATTTATTGGCCTTCAGTCCCGTCAATTTCCCCAACACAATTTCCCTACTAATACTGATTTCATACAGTTCCTCCTTCTCACTAGACCCTATGTTCCCCAACATTTCTGGGAGGTAATTTGTGTCCTCCTTTGTGAAGACAGAACTAAAGCAGGTATTTAATTGGTCTGCCATTTCTTTGTTCCCCATTATAAATTCCCCCGGTTCTGACTGCAAGGAACCCACATTTGTCTTCAGTAATCTTTTTCTCTTCACATATCTATAGAAGCTTTTACAGTTAGTTTTTATGTTCTCTGAAAGCTTATTCTCATACTCTATTTTCCCCTTCTTAAGCAATCCCCTTGTCCTCCTTTGCTGAATTCGAAACTGCTCCCAATCCTTGGGTTTGCTGCTTGTTCTGGCCATTTTATATTTCTCCTCCTTGGATCTAATACTACCCTAATTTCTTTTGTAAGCCACAGTTGAGCCACCCTTTCTGTTTTATTTTTGCATCAGAGAGGAATGAACAATTGTTGTAATTCATCCATGTGCTCTTTAAATGCTAGCCATTGCCGATCCACTGTCAACCCTTTAAGTAATGTTCCCCAATCTATCATAGCCAACTCACACCTCATACCTTCATAGTTTCTTCTATTTAGATTCAGGACCCTAGTCTCAGAATCAACTCTCTCGCTCTCCATCTTAATAAAGAATTCATCATGTTATGGTCGCTCTTCCCCAAGGGACCCCGCACAAGATTGTTAACTAATCCTTTCTCATTACACAATACCCAGTCTAGGATGGCCTGTTCTCTAGTTGGTTCCTCAACATATTGGTCCAAAAAACCATCACGGACGCACTCCAGGAATTCCTCCTCTACAGTATTATTGCTAATTTGGATTGCCCAATCTATATGTAGATTAATATCACCCATAATTATAGTTGCACCCTTATTGAGAGATAGGTTACTGGTGATAGTTGAGCCTAGGTAGGTGAACTCTTGAACCACTTCCAGAACGTGGTCGCCGATATTGATGGATGGAGCATTTCTGACGTCCTGTCCCATGATGTTCATTTTCTTGAGGCTGATGTTTAGGCCAAATTCGTTGCAGGCAGCCGCAATCCTGTCGATGAGTCTCTGCAGACACTCTTCTGTGTTGGATGTTAATGCAGCATCATCAGCAAAAAGGAGTTCCCTGATGAGGACCTTCTGTACTTTGGTCTTCACTCTAAGACAGGCAAGGTTGAACAACCTGCCATCTGATCTTGTGTGGAGAAAATTCCTTCTTCTGAAGACTTGAACGCATGTGAGAGCAGCTGGGAGAAGAAGATCCCAAACAGTGTAGGTGCGAGAACACAGCCCTGTTTCACGCCACACAGGACAGGAAAGGGGTCTGATGAGGCACCGCTATTCTGAATTGTGCCTTTCATATTGTCATGGAATGAGGTGATGATACTTAGCAGCTTTGGTGGACATCCAATCTTTGCTAGTAGTCTGAAGAGACCACATCTGCTAACGAGGTCAAAGGCTTTGGTGAGATCAATGAAAGCAACGTAGAAGGGCATCTGTTGTTCACGGTATTTCTCCTGTAGCTGGTGAAGGGAGAACAGCATGTCAATGGTGGATCTCTCTGTTCGAAAACCGCACTGTGCCTCAGGGTAGACATGCTCAGCCAGCTTCTGGAGTCTGTTTAAAATGACTCGAGCGAAGACTTTCCCCACTATGCTGAGCAGGGAGATTCCACGGTAGTTGTTGCAGTCACTGCGGTCACCTTTGTTCTTATAGAGGGTGATGATATTGGCATTGCGCATGTCCTGTGGTACTGCTCCCTCACCCCAGCACAGGCAAAGCAGTTCATGGAGTGCTGAGAGTATAGCAGGCTTGGCTCTCTTGATTATTTCAGGGGTAATGCCATCCTTCCCAGGGGCTTTTCCACTGGCTAGAGAATCAATGGCATCACTGAGTTCCTATTTTGTTGGCTGTTCATCCAGCTCATCCATGACTGGCAGAGACTGGGCTGCATTGAGGGTGGTCTCAGTGACAATATTTTCCTTGGAGTACAGTTCTAGGTAGTGCTCCAACCAGCGGTCCATTTGCTTGCATTGGTCAATGATTGTGTCCCCTGATTTAGACTTGAGGGGGGAGTGATCTTCTTGATGGTTGGCCCAAAAGCTCTCTTGATGCCATCATACATTCCTCTGATGTTTCTTGTGTTGGAGGCCAGCTGAATACGACTGCATAGGTGTTGCCAGTTGCGCCTGGCTGTTCTTTGTGCAGCGTTTCTGGCTGCTTTAAGCGCTACGGATGTTAACTCACTGGGGGCTTTCTTGTAGTTCAACAGTGCAATGCACTTAGCGGTTATGACAGTTCCAGCTCTTCAAAGTGAGATTGAAACCAATCTGCCCTATAAAAAATACTAATTACAATAGGGGCCTCGTTCTACTCCAAACACTACCCACTACAATCTAAAGTCCTTAATAAATTACACTAATTTAAAAAAACACACTTTAGTAGTACTCACCATATCACTTTTACAGTAGGTTTTGAGTTTTTTTTTCAAAAAAAACTTTCCCTATTTTAAAGCTATTTAAATGCACTAACCCCTGTTACTTACCCAACCAATCACCTTGCAGATTTCCCGTCACTGTAAGTCTTTTTTTCCTCTTTTGAATCTCAGCGCGCGCCGGCACAGACAGCCACCAGTCCAGTCTCCAGGTAAGTAAGGGCCTCGAGCCCCGCTCTTTCCTTTTCAGGTCCCGCTCAGTCTGTGAATCCTCCCAGGTCCGCCTGCTGTCGCTCCGGTCTCCAGGTAAGTACTTTGCATCTGTCTTTACTAAGGAAGAAGATACTGCCCAAGTCATGGTGAAACAGGAGGTAGTAGAGACACTGGATGGGCTGAAAATTGATAAAGAAGGGATATTAGAAAGGCTGACTATACTTAATGTTGATGAGTCATCAGGACCGGAATAGATGCATCCAAGGATACTGAGTGAAGTTAGGATGGGAGTTATGGAGGCACTGGCCATAATCTTCCAATTTTCCTTCGATACAGGACTGGAGAATGTTGCACCCTTGTTCAAAAAGGGTGTAAAGATAAGCCCAGCACCTACAGGCCACTCAGTTTAACGTCGGTGGTGGGAAAGCTTTTAGAAATGATAATTTGGGATAAAATTAATAGTCACTTGGACAAATGTAGATTAATTAAGGAAAGCAAGTATGAAATTTGTTAAGGGAAAATTTTGCTAAACTAACTTGCTTGAGTTTTTTCATGATAAAACAGTGAGGGTTCATGAGGATGATGTGGTTGATGTGGTGTACATGAACTTCAAAAAGGCGTTTGAGAAAGGCTTTTCAGCACAGTTAGAGCCCATGTAATAAAAGGGACAGTAACAGCATGGATACAAATTTGGCTGAGTGGCAGGAAACAAGAGAGTAGTTGTGAATGGTTGTTGTTGGGACTGGAGGGAGGTGTGTAGTGGAGTCCCCAGGGGTCGGTGTTGAGACCCCTGCCTTTCTTGATATATTAATGACCTAGACTTGGGTATAAAGGGCACAATTTCAAACTTTGTGGATGGCACTATTATGAAAGTGACTCTGTTTCCTTAAAAATCTATATTTTTTTAAAAAGGAATATATATTTAAGCTAAATAAATGTTTCTTAATCAAGCGGACAGTGAGAGCCGGATTGGCAACAGTGTTGCTGTTTGTCACATGGCTTGGATTAAAGATGAGCAGAAACCATGGCAACAGAGGCAGAAATTGACAAGTATTCCTTTGATTGGGCAAGCCCAGTAGCAACTGAGAACATCTGGGTGGGCAGAAAACTGTCAGGCTTTCTGGATGCCAGTCAGTGAATGTGTGTGCTGCTAAAGAGTCAAAAAAAAGGACAGAAAAAGGAGAGAATTCCAAGGAAGAACAGAAGACCATAGCCCAGCTTGTTTTCTCACAATTCCCTGAAAGACTCTGTGAAGTTCAGTGTGTCATTTCATCTTGTGCCTGCATTTCAAGAAGGCCTGTGAAATTGCTTTTCAACGCTGCTTGAAGAGAGATAATTCTGGAAGATTCTTTAACAGTTGGACTGAGTGCTGGTTTGGTACAGTGAGTCTCATCTGCTATTTTTTCAGGAGTGATCTGCCCGATTGTGTTTTTTTTTGTCTGTAACAGAGCTCTGATCTAAAAATCCTTTTTTTTTCCCCCACTTTTTTTTCGGTTAACCAGAATATATATATGTGTGAGTGTGAAAGGACTAAGGTAAAAGGGACCTTTTAAAAATGAATGTTGTATTTAAAAAAATTTAATCTATGCGATATTGTTTTCCCTTATCACTAGTTAGGCCTTGTTTTATAATAAACTTTTAATTTTTTTGTTCAGTAAAGAAAGCTGGTTAGTATGTTCTATTCTGGGGAAAAATGTATATGATTGACTGTTTCCACAAGAGGGGAAAACTTTAAAGAATATGTTGTGACCTGTGGACAAGTGGGACTGAATTAACAGTGCACTCCTCCCACCTTGGTTGTAACAGCACAAAACTTGAAAGTATTGTGAGCTGTGAGGAAGAGAGTGATAAACTTCAAGAGGACATCGGCAGGCTGGCGGAATGGGCAGACAAGTGGCAGATGAAACTTAAAGCAGAAAACTGTGAAGTGATTCTTTTTTGTAGGAAAGATGAGGCGAGGCAATATAAATTAAAGAATACAATTCTAAATGGGATGCAGGAGCAGAGGGACCTGGGGGTATACGTGCACAAATCATTGAAGGTTGCAGGGCAGGTTGAGAAAGAACTGCTTATCGAACCCTAGAGTAGGGACAAGAATGACATCGCCATTGGTGATTCTTTCTCGCAGGAAACCTAGGGACTGTTCACGCAAAAGGATTAATCGATTACCTGTCAGAGGTTTAACTGAAAGATGATCTGTGATAGCAATCAGGGAAAGGGGATGCAGAACATTTTGGAATTTATCTTTGCCAGCGGAGAGGGTGTTTCTGAAGCAATTGGTCCTCGCCAGTTCCTGTTGCACTTTCCCTTCGCTGGATTGTCTCTTTTCATTTTAATTTTTTTCTTTCTCCATCTCTCACTCTTCCCAGTCTCCTCTTCCCTATCGTTCTTTCTCCCTCTGGGACTCAATCATACAGTGGCGCAGTGGTTAGCACCGCAGCCTCACAGCTCCAGTGACCCGGGTTCAATTCTGGGTACTGCCTGTGTGGAGTTTGCAAGTTCTCCCTGTGTCTGCGTGGGTTTCCTCCAGGTGCTCCAGTTTCCTCCCACAGCCAAAAGACTTGCAGGTTGATAGGTAAATTGGCCATTATAAATTGCTCCTAGTATAGGTAGGTGGTAGGGGAATATAGGGACAGGTGAGGATGTGGTAGGAACATGGGATTAGTGTAGGATTAGTATAAATGGGTGGTTAATGGTCGGCACAGACTCGGTGGGCCGAAGGGCCTGTTTCAGTGCTGTATCTCTAAATCTAAATCTAAAATTCCTTGCGATCTGATGCTCACTCTCACCTCTCACTTTCTGCCTTTCTTATTTTTCTCTTTCAAGAGCTGTGGGCATCACTCGCAAGGTCAGTATTTCCTGCCCATCCTAATTGCCCTTGCGAAGGTGGTGGTGAGCTGCCTTCTCGGACTTCTGCAGTCAATCCGTTCCCTAGCTACCAACTGCATCCCTCTCCCTGGCAACAGTCTGAGATTAAGCCAGTCTGTTCGCAACCTTAATGCCACATTTGACACTGAGATGAGCTTCCAACTTCATGTTCATGCCATCACTAAGACCTATTTCCACCTGCACTCCTGAAACCCTCATTCATGCCTTCATTACCTCTAGACTTGACGATTCCAACTCATTTTTTTATATTCGTTCATGTGGTGTGTGCGTCACTGGCTAGGCCAGTATTTATTGCCCATCCCTAATTGCTCTTGAGAAGGTGGTGGTGAGCTGCCTTCTTGAACTGCTGCAGTCCATGTCGGCTAGGTACACCCGCAGTGCTATTAGGGAGGGAGTTCCAGGATTTTGACCCAGCGACAGTGAAGGAATGTCAGGATCGTGTGTGGCTTGGAGGGAAACTTGCAGGTGGTGGTGTTCCCATGCATCTGTTGCCCTTGTCCTTCTAGGTGGTAGAAGTTGTGGGTTTGGAAGGTGCTAAGGAGCCTAGATGCATTGCTGCAGTGCATCCTGTCGATGGTACACACTGCTGTCACTGTGTGTCGGTGGTGGAGGGAGTGAATGTTTGTGGATGGAGTGCCAATCAAGCGGGTTGCTTTGTCCTGGATGGTGTTGAGCTTCTTGAGTGTTGTTGGAGCTGCACCTATCCAGGCAAGTGGAGAGTATTCCATCACATTCCTGACTTGTGCCTTGTAGATGGTGGACAGGCTTTGGGGAGTCAGGAGGTGAGTTACTCGCCTCAGGATTCCTAGCCTCTGACCTGCTCTTGTAGCCACGGTATTTATATGGCTACTCCAGTTCAGTTTCTGGTCAATGGTAACCCCCAGGATGTTGATAGTGGGGGAATTCAGTGATCGTATTGCCATTGAATGTCAAGGGGAGATGGCTAGATTCTCTCTTGGCGATAGTCATTGCCTGCACACGTGTGGCACAAATATTACTTGCCACTTATCAGCCCAAGCCTGGATATTGTCCAGGTCCTGCTGCATTTCTACACGGAATGCTTCAGTATATGAGGAGTCACGAATGGTGTTGAACATTGTGCAATCATCAGTGAACATCTCCACTTCTGACCTTATGATGGAGGGAATATCATTGATGAAGCAACCGAAGATGGTTGGACCTCAGACACTACCCTGAAGAACTCCTGCAGTGATGTCCTGGATCTGAGATGCTTGACCTCCAGCAATCACAACCATCTTCCTTTGCGCTAGGTAGGACTCCAACCAGTGGAGAGTTTTCCCCGATTCCCATTGACTCCAGTTTTGCCAGGGCTCCTTGATGCCATACTCGGTCAAATGCTGCCTTGATGTCAAGGGCAGTTACTCTCACCTCACCTCTTGAATTCGGCTCCAGGCTGGTCTCCCACATTCTACATTCCATAAACTTGAGGTCATCCAAAACTCTGCTGCCCATGACTTAACTCGCACCAATTCCCATTCACCTACCACCCCTGTGCTCACTGACCTACACTGGCTCCCGGTCAAGCATACTTCTTATCATATTCCTCCATGGCCTCACCCCTCCCTATCTCTAATCTCCTCCAGCTCCACACCTCTGAGATATCTGCACTCCTCTAATTCTGGCCTCTTGTGCATGCCTGATTTTAATCGCGCCACTGTTGGTGGCCGCACCTTCCTTTGCTTCGGCCCCAAGCTCTGGAATACCCTCCCTACACCTTCCACCTCACTTTCCTCCTTTAAGACACTCCTTAGAACCTACCTCTTTGGCCAAGCTTTTGGTCATCTGACCTTATATCTCATTTTGTGGCTCGGTGTCATACTTTGTTTTATAATGTCCCTCCTGTCAAGCACCTTGGGACATTTTATTGTGTTAAATATAACTTCTGCTGTTGTTAAAATGGAAAAGTATCTGAAACAACCTCATTCTGCCATTGCAAGTCTTTTCAGCTGAAGCCGTGGGCAGTGCTGAGTCCACAATAAAGAATTCTGATTCTTCCAGCCGCCGCAGAATTGTGTAAAGTGATGGTGAGCAAACCGCAGCACAGAAGCAGAAGGCTGTACTTGCAAGAGTTACCAAATGCCAATTGGCAGAAAGGTTTTCATGAATGGCAACAGTTTGCAATTCAGCTCGATGAGCTCACGGATGTAAGACGGTACAGATTTTCGCAGAGTTTAACCAGCTAATGCTGAAGCTTGACCAAATTTAATGTACCAGCATGCCTTGGGAAGCTGAGAGTGGTGTAAATGGGCAAACGATTGGAAAACCTGTTGCTCTGAAACATTCACTGAGGGACCTTGTTTCTTGAACTGCTGACAAAAAGCAGACTGAATGGGGCCACGATGCTACAGCTGAGACATCTGCATCCGAAATAAGGATGTGAGCCTTGGGAGTACCGTGGAAACAAACCTCCCAGGTGTCACAAATTAAGGAACTTCTGCAAATTCTGCAAAGCCCTCAAACATTACAGAAGTGACCTTGGGGTCCACTGACGGTCAATAAGGCGGAGCCATATCAACGCCGGACAACAGCCTGTGTGGCTTGGGGCAGGTACATGTCCGGGAGAGTGCCAGAAAATGGGTGTAAGAACTAACTCTCCAAAAGTCTGGCACTATTCTGCTGCAGTGAGTCGGGTGACTTGATCAGTTATATAGCAAAAAGAACCTGGGAGTACATATGGACATATGGCTATGCTTGCTTGCAATCATTATTGATTTTAAGTAAAGAAACTGTTACGCTGAAATCTTTTGTCTGTTGCACCAAAGAGTCAAACGCTGAGACTGAAGTAAAAGTAATTACAAGTCTTTTCTTTTTTCTTTTGGGCCTCCTTATCTCGAGAGACAATGGATACGCGCCTGGAGGTGGTCAGTGGTTTGTGAAGCAGCGCCTGGAGTGGCTATAAAGGCCAATTCTGGAGTGACAGGCTCTTCCACAGGTGCTGCAGAGACATTTGTTTGTTGGGGCTGTTGCACAGTTGGCTCTCCCCTTGCGCCTCTGTCTTTTTTCCTGCCAACTACTAAGTCTCTTCGACTCGCCACAATTTAGCCCTGTCTTTATGGCTGCCCGCCAGCTCTGGCGAATGCTGGCAACTGACTCCCACGACTTGTGATCAATGTCACACGATTTCATGTCGCGTTTGCAGACATCTTTATAACGGAGACATGGACGGCCGGTGGGTCTGATACCAGTGGCGAGCTCGCTGTACAATGTGTCTTTGGGGATCCTGCCATCTTCCATGCGGCTCACATGGCCAAGCCATCTCAAGCGCCGCTGACTCAGTAGTGTGTATAAGCTGGGGGTGTTGGCCGCTTCAAGGACTTCTGTGTTGGAGATATAGTCCTGCCACCTGATGCCAAGTATTCTCCGAAGGCAGCGAAGATGGAATGAATTGAGACGTCGCTCTTGGCTGGCATACGTTGTCCAGGCCTCGCTGCCGTAGAGCAAGGTACTGAGGACACAGGCCTGATACACTCGGACTTTTGTGTTCCGTGTCAGTGCGCCATTTTCCCACACTCTCTTGGCCAGTCTGGACATAGCAGTGGAAGCCTTACCCATGCGCTTGTTGATTTCTGCATCTAGAGACAGGTTACTGGTGATAGTTGAGCCTAGGTAGGTGAACTCTTGAACCACTTCCAGAGCGTGGTCGCCAATATTGATGGATGGAGCATTTCTGACATCCTGCCCCATGATGTTCGTTTTCTTGAGGCTGATGGTTAGGCCAAATTCATTGCAGGCAGACGCAAACCTGTCGATGAGACTCTGCAGGCACTCTTCAGTGTGAGATGTTAAAGCAGCATCGTCAGCAAAGAGGAGTGCTCTGATGAGGACTTTCCGTACTTTGGACTTCGCTCTTAGACGGGCAAGGTTGAACAACCTGCCCCCTGATCTTGTGTGGAGGAAAATTCCTTCTTCAGAGGATTTGAACGCATGTGAAAGCAGCAGGGAGAAGAAAATCCCAAAAAGTGTGGGTGCGAGAACACAGCCCTGTTTCACACCACTCAGGATAGGAAAGGGCTCTGATGAGGAGCCACCATGTTGAATTGTGCCTTTCATATTGTCATGGAATGAGGTGATGATACTTAGTAGCTTTGGTGGACATCCGAGCTTTTCTAGTAGTCTGAAGAGACCACGTCTGCTGACGAGGTCAAAGGCTTTGGTGAGATCAATGAAAGCAATGTAGAGGGGCATCTGTTGTTCACGGCATTTCTCCTGTATCTGACGAAGGGAGAACAGCATGTCAATAGTCGATCTCTCTGCACGAAAGCCACACTGTGCCTCAGGGTAGACGCGCTCGGCCAGCTTCTGGAGCCTGTTCAGAGCGACTCGAGCAAAGACTTTCCCCACTATGCTGAGCAGGGAGATTCCACGGTAGTTGTTGCAGTCACCGCGGTCACCTTTGTTTTTATAGAGGGTGATGATGTTGGCATCGCGCATGTCCTGGGGTACTGCTCCCTCGTCCCAGCACAGGCATAGCAGTTCATGTAGTGCTGAGAGTATAGCAGGCTTGGCACTCTTGATTATTTCAGGGGTAATGCTGTCCTTCCCAGGGGCTTTTCCGCTGGCTAGGGAATCAATGGCATCACTGAGTTCCGATTTGGTTGGCTGTATGTCCAGCTCATCCATGACTGGTAGAGGCTGGGCTGCATTGAGGGCAGTCTCAGTGACAGCATTCTCCCTGGAGTACAGTTCTAGGTAGTGCTCAACCCAGCGGTCCATCTGTTTGCGTTGGTCAGTGATTATGTCCCCCGATTTAGATTTGAGGGGGGTGATCTTCTTGATGGTTGGCCCAAGAGCTCTCTTCATGCCATCATACATTCCTCTGATGTTTCCGGTGTCTGAGGCCAGCTGAATATGACTGCATAGGTGTTGCCAGTAGTCGTTTGCGCAACGCCTAGCTGTTCTTTGTGCAGTACTTCTGGCTGCTTTAAGTGCTGCGGATGTTAAATCGCTGGGGGCTTTCTTGTAGTTCAAAAGTGCAATGCGCTTAGCGGCTATGACAGGTTCCAGCTCTTCATTATGAGATTGAAACCAGTCTGCATTTCTCTTCGCACTTTTGCCGTAGGTGGTCAAAGCTGACTCATAGATGGCGTCTCTGATGTGGGCCCACTTGGTCTCAGCATCCCCTGTGGGAGTGTTTTGAAGGGCTGTTACAAGTGAATTTAGAAATTTTTGTAACAGCTGTGGGTGAGAAATTCTGCTCGTGTTGATGCGCGGGTGGCCCTTCTGCTTGGAATGATGCAACTTCTTTGGTCTGAGTCTAACCTTGCTGCACACCAGGGAGTGGTCGGTGTCGCAGTCCGCACTGTGGAAGCTGCGTGTGATTTGAACACTGTTTAAGGCGGCTCGCCTTGTGACAATGAGGTCTAGCTGGTGCCAACGACGTGATCTTGGGTGCCTCCATGAAACCTGGTGACAGGGTTTAGTGTGAAAGAACGAGTTGGTGATGCAGAGGTTATGATAGGTACACAACTCAAGCAGTCTCTGCCCGTTCTCATTCATCCTTCCAACGCCATAGCGCCCAAGGCAGGAGGGCCATGAGTCATGGTCGGCCCCAACCCTGGCATTAAAGTCCCCCAGCAGGAATAGGTGTTCGGTGTTGGGGATGCTGCTAATGATGTTATGGAGTTGTTCATAGAACTGGTCTTTAGCTTCAGGTGCGGAACAGAGTGTTGGAGCATAGATGCTGAGTAGGTGTACTGGACCAGAGGTGGTGAGCAGTCGGATGGACAGTATGCGTTCCGAGCCATTTGAGGGAGGCTCTATCATGCTGAGCAAGGAGTTTCTGATGGCGAAGCCCACTCCATGCTGTCTTGGTTCTTCAGGATCCCTGCCCTGCCAGAAGAAGGTGTAGTCTTGCTCTGCTAGAGAGCCACTCGCGGGGAGGCGAGTCTCCTGAAGTGCTGCAATGTCCACATTGAGTCTACTGAGCTCGTTGTTAATGATGGCGGTCTTCCGAGAATCGTTGATTTGTGTAAGGTCTTCCGACAGGCCAGGACACATAGTTCTGACGTTCCAGCTTGCAAAGCGAAGGGCTGGTACCTTCTTTCCTTTTTTCATGTTGTTTGGTGCGGTGTATCAGTCCACCTTTCGGGCAATGACTCTGAGCTCCAAGCGCCCATTGAAGCAGGCAGACTGTGGCGGGACAGAACCTTATTGACCGGGGGCTGCCCGGTTTGAGGCGGGCGGTAGCTGTCCAGTGAGGTGCAATGACCTCTCCCACCGACAAAGGCAACCCGTGGCGCCCAGTTTCTACGCCAATTTATCTGGACTTATAACCCGTAACTGCTGCCTTCCGTGTTGTTTCAGTCGCTGTGAGGCAACTATGGAGTGACCTCTCCATGGCGCATGCCTGGGCAAATTTATGGAGGTTGAGAGTTGCCCAGTCGTCAAAACCCCCCTCTCGGCCTTTCTGGTGGGGTCCAAAGGAGTGCAGGACACGACGTTTGGCACCAGTATGGCTGCAGGAACTGCCGGAAACATGCCAAAGGTGACACATGACCGCCTACGGGGTTCCGCTCCGGATTTTCTGTTAGGGTTTACTCCCTTAGCCTTGGTCTCTCCCGAGACGCCCACAAGGCAGTGGGGTTGTTGGGGCCCCTACACAGGTGTAGGATGGTGCCGGTGGGAGGAGGGGAT
This sequence comes from Heterodontus francisci, assembly GCF_036365525.1. NCBI lineage: Eukaryota > Metazoa > Chordata > Chondrichthyes > Heterodontiformes > Heterodontidae > Heterodontus > Heterodontus francisci. The sequence goes on from NC_090399.1 coordinate 15,643,722, forward strand.
GCAAGGGGGAGGGGTAGAGGGAAGGGGTGGGGGGGGGGGTGCAGGGGAAGGGGGTGCGGGGTGAAGATGGTGCGAGGGGGGGGCGGGCTGGGACGGGGTTGTGAGGGGGTGAGCTGAGAGGGTGGAGCAGGGAAGGGGACGGGGGTTGGGGGGGGGTGGAAGGGGGGTAAAGGGGGGGGGGAGGGGGGGTGGAATCTGGTGCAGGTAATAAGCCATTTCCTCAGTGCCCACCATCGACGTCCGGAAAGCTCATCCACGTCCTTCGGGAGGTGAGTCTTACAGCACAGCAATTAGTTTACATTCACTAAATTTTAAATTTACCTTTTGGTCAGCTGTTACAATTGCCTAAGTGAGAGAACTGTGGTTTGCAGATGGTACTGCCGCTGTGACACCAAAGACTTGCAGGTTGATAGGTAAATTGGCCATTATAAATTGCCCCTAGTATAGGTAGGTGGTAGGGGAATATAGGGACAGGTGGGGATGTGGTAGGAATATGGGATTAGTGTAGGATTAGTATAAATGGGTTGTTGATGGTCGGCACAGACTCGGTGGGCCGAAGGGCCTGTTTCAGTGCTGTATCTCTAAGAAAAATAGGATTGGAGGTGCAATGATAGAATAAGAGGTGCAAACCCAAAAGGTAATGTGATGGGTTCAAAAAGAATGGAACCTGAATGACACACTGTGCTATAAGTAGCTGAGAGCTGAGAATTTTCCCAAGCCCAGAACTGTAAATTCACAGGCAGGATGAAACTAGTTCTGATGAAATGTCGCAGACCTGAAACGTTAACTTTGCTTCTCTCTCTCCACAGATGCTGCCAGACGTGCTGAGTATTTCCAGCACTTTTTTGGTTTTATACTGTAAATTCACATGTTTGCAAAGCTGTGGTCAGAAATGGGTGCAGGATATGAAAAATTATCGTTTCACACTGAAGTACGTTGGTTAACTCGTGGAAAAGACCTAGGATGTGTAGGCACGGCCATTTTTAAGCCCTCCAATCAGCCCAGGCAAAAGAACACCTTAAGTTCAACCACTGTGGCCAGGACACTTTGAATTCGGCTCATTTGGACTGTCCTGTTAAATCACTAACAAGCCGCCTCTGAATAATGGATTAAAAATCAATTAAAAGAAAAAGGGACAGACTATCAGGCACCAAACAGCAGGGAGTTCACCAGCCAGTCTTTGAATATTCAAAGGCCTGATAAGGAATGCCATTCCCTGGACAAGTCATTTCAAATAAAATAAAACTGGTTATAAATTAGCACCCACTTGAGACATCTCCAAGCTATCAAGACATGACCAACTCATCTCCCCTCCATTTTTCACCTACTCTCCCCAAATGAGACAGGCAACCTTGTTCAAAAGAACTATTCAACAAGTTATATCTGGCTGTCTGACACAAACTCACAGGACAATAGCAAGACAGTTTTTGGTGTGAACCCATAACACTATAACTGGTTTGCCCAGTGAGGTTTCTGGGCAGATGAGGTTTTTTTTCTTCAGCAAGAGCATTACAGGAACAGTAAGAAAAGGCACGCCAGCATCTCCAGCAAGCTGTACAGAGCGAGTGCAGAGAACATCAGCAATCGAGACCACGGAGCTCACGTTTGAGTTCAGGACACAGAGGAAAAGAGGGGCACTGAAGTAAGGAGGTAAATCCTCAATCCCAGATAGACTGTGCGCTGCAACAATGACACGCCACTGCCAGCTGCAAGGCATTGGACCCGTGAGTATCACCAACGAGACTACACGACACTGCGTGGACTAGGGTCCCTCTATCAAACACACCAGACACGCCTTAGGTTGGACTGGGTGGGTGGTGTTTTTTATAGCCATTGTACTGTTGGTTTTTGTTTAATAAATACCCTTGTTTGATTCATCATACACCTGAGTGTTGTTTGACATCATTTTCGAATTCCACTTCGCAATATCACACTGTCTTCGCCAAGAACCTCACAAGTGAGTGCTGGAGAAGGAGAGATTTTCACCGTTACCACCCCGCACAGGTCAATCACTGACAAAAGAGTACTTGAGCTTTGTAAAGAGCTGCCGGCTTTTCTTTCTGTGTCCAACCCTGCATTTGCTGAAAACTTCGCTGACCAATTGCGAATGACGAAACTTGCATACTTTGCCGACATTTTCTAACCTGTTAAACACACCGAATCCGTTAATACAAGGGGGCAATACAACTGTATTGGAAGTGAGTCACAAGATTGCAACATTTAGAAAGGAAATTGAGATTTGGGAAACGAGACTGAGCAATAGCTTCCGATACATCACCGCTACTGACTGCATTCCTGGATGGAAACACGATGACAGTTGTGGGTGTGTCAAAGAAAGGATAGTTGCTCATCTCACAACGTTGACAGAGTATTTCAATGTTTATTTTGAAAACAGAAACAGATATGTACGATTGGTTTCCGGATCCATTTTCAACATTTGCAAGACATCTTATTGCCAAAGTGGAAAAACAGGACAGGAGCATTGGGAACTGAGAATTACATTTCTGGAACGAACAGCTCCTCAGTTTTGGCCATCAATTGCTGCAGAGAATTGGTAATAGAAGCAATTGCAGTGTTGCTATCTTTCCCAACAACATACTTTGTCAAACATCATTTATTGCTATGGCAGCAATGAAGACAAAGCACTAGTCCTGTCTGGAAGTGAATTACAAGTTTCATTGTCAAACATCACACCTTCTTTGGCCTCCTTGTCTCGAGAGACAATGGGTAAGCGCCTGGAGGTGGTCAGTGGTTTGTGAAGCAGCGCCTGGAGTGGCTATAAAGGCCAATTCTAGACTGACAAACTCTTCCACAGGTGCTGCAGATAAAATTGGTTGTCGGGGCTGTTATACAGTTGTCTCTCCCCTTGCGCTTCTGTCTTTTTTCCTGCCAACTGCTAAGTCTCTTCGACTCGCCACTCTTTAGCCCCGCCTTTATGACTGCCCGCCAGCTCTGGCGATCACTGGCAACTGACTCCCACGACTTGTGATCAGTGTCACAGGGCTTCGTGTCGCATTTGCAGACGTCTTTAAAGTGGAGACATGGATGGCCGGTGGGTCTGATACCAGTGACGAGCTCGCTGTACAATGCGTCCTTGGGGATCCTGCCATCTTCCATGCGGCTCACATGGCCAAGCCATCTCAAGCGCCGCTGGCTTAGTAGGGTGTATATGCTGAGGATGTTGACCGTCACGAGGACTTCTGTGTTGGAGATACGGTCCTGCCACCTGATGCCAAGGAATTTCCGGAGGCAGCGAAGATGGAATGAGTTGAGATGCCTCTCTTGGCTGACCAGGCCTCGCTGCCGTAGAGCAAGGTACTGAAGACACAGGCTTGATACACTCGGACTTTTGTGTTCCGTGTCAGTGCGCCATTTTCCCACACTCTCTTGGTCAGTCTGGAAATAGCAGCGGACGCCTTTCCCATGCGCTTGATGATTTCTGCATTGAGAGACAGGTTACTGGTGATAGTTGAGCCTAGGTAGGTGAACTCTTGAACCACTTCCAGCGCGTGGTCACCGATATTGATATTTAAAGCATTTCTGACGTCCTGTCCCATGATGTTCGTTTTCTTGAGGCTGATGGTTAGGCCAAATTCGTTGCAAGCAGCCGCAATCCTGTCGATGAGTCTCTGCAGACACTATTCTGTGTGGGATGTTAATGCAGCATCGTCAGCAAAGAGGAGTTCCCTGATGAGGACCTTCTGTACTTTGGTCTTTGCTCTAAGACAGGCAAGGTTGAACAACCTGCTATCTGATCTTGCGTGGAGAAAATTCCTTCTTCTGAAGACTTGAACGCATGTGAGAGCAGCAGTGAGAAGAAGATTCCAAAAAAAGTAGGTGCGCGAATGCAGCCCTGTTTCACGCCACTCAGGATAGGAAAGGGGTCTGATGAGGCATCACTATGCTGAATTGTGCCTTTCATATTGTCATGGAATGAGGTGATGATACTTAGCAGCTTTGGTGGACATCCAATCTTTGCTGGTAGTCTGAAGAGACCACGTCTGCTGACGAGGTCAAAGGCTTTGGGGAGATCTATGAAAACAACGTAGAGGGGCATCTGTTGTTGGCGGCATTTCTCCTGTAGCTGGCGAAGGGAGAACCGCATGTCAATGGTGGATCTCTCCCATCTCCCCCCGCCCCCCTCCTCCTTTCCCATCACCCCCTGCCCCCCTCCTCCTTCCCTCCCATCACCCCCCTCTCCTCACCCCCCTCCTTCCCTCCCATCTACCCCCTCCTCCTCCCCATCACCCCTCTTCCTCTCCCATCAACGCCCTCCCCTCCTCCTCTCACATCACCCCTCCCCTCCTCCTTCCCTTCCTCTCTCCCATCACCCCCCCTCCCCTCTCATCACCCCCTCCCCCATCACCCTCCCTCCCATCACCTCCCCTCCTCTCACATCACCCCCTCCCCTCCTCCTTCCCTCCCATCACCCTCCCTCCTCTCCCATCACATCCCGCCCCCTCCTCCATCACCCCCGCCCCCTCCTCCTCCTCCATCACCCCCTCATCCTCCATCACCACCCCGCCCCCTCCTCCTTCCCTCCCCCGCCCCCTCCTCCTTCCCTCCCATCACATACCCTCCTCCCCTTTCTCTCCCCAATTCCCGCTCCTCTCCCTCCCGCGCTCCCTGATTGTTGCCCATCACCGGGAGAAGGCGGCCCAGTGGTGACCGATTGGCCAGTACCACTGTCAATCATAAGTCGAGCTGCTGCCAGGGAGGTGGCGGAGTCGGCAGCCTGTCCCGCCTCCTTTACATTTCACCCATTCACAGGCCGGCTACCGAAGACGGAAGCGGGCCGCCGTCTCTGATTGGTGGAGGCGCGACTTCTCACTCTGCCGACGTTCCGAAATTCACACTCCCATTGGCTAGGTGGACTGTCGATCACGTTAGGCCCCGCCTTCCCGCTGCCGGCGGTTGGTGAGCGGAGATGGCGGCGGTTGGCGCTTGTTGCCTGCGGCTGAGCGCCGAGGGCGGGCCCCGGGCCCGGGAGCTGCTGGCCGCGATCGACAGCTTCCTGCTGGACTGCGACGGGGTGGTGTGGAACGGGGAGCGGGCGGTGAGCGGGGCCGCGGAGCTGCTGAGCCGGCTGCAGGCGCTGGGCAAGCGGCTCTACCTGGTCAGCAACAACGGCAGCCGCTCGGGGGCCGGGCTGCTGGACAAGTGCGGGCGGCTGGGCCTCCAGCTCCGGCCCCAGCAGCTCTTCAGCAGCGCCCGCTGCTCGGCCCTCTACCTCCGCCGGGCCCGGCCCGGGGGCCGGGTCTACGTCCTGGGCAGCCCGGGGCTGTGCGCCGAGCTGAGGGAGGCCGGCCTGCGGGTGTTGGGCGGCGGAGAGGAGGAGGAGGAGGAGCCCGGCCCCGAGGTCCACGCCGTCCTGGTCGGCTACGACGAACACTTCAGCTTCGCCCGGCTGGCCAAGGCCTGCGGCTACTTGCGGGACCCCAGCTGCCTATTCCTGGCCACCGACCCCGACCCCTGGCACCCTCAGGGAGGAGGGAGGGTGATTCCAGGTGAGAGAAACTACCTTAATTAAAAGCAAAATACTGCGGCTGCTGAAAATCTGAAATAAAAACAAGAAATGCTGGAAATACTCAGCAGGGCTGGCAGCATCTGTGGAGACAGAAACCGAGTTCACGTTTCAGGTCAGTCCGTGACCTTTCATCAGAACTGGCAAATATTAGAAATGTGAAAGGTTTTAAGTAAAGCAGGGGTGGGGCAGGAGATAACAAGGGAGAAGGTGTAGATAGGGCAAGGTCACAGAATAGCTGACTAGAAGGTCATGGAGCAAAGGCAAACAATCTGTTAGTGGTGTAATAAAAACAAAATACTGCAGATGCTGGAAATCTGAAATAAAAACAAGAAGTGCTGGAACCACTCAGCAGATCTGGCAGCATCTGTGGAAAGAGAAGCGGAGTTAACATTTCGGGTCAGTGACCCTTCATCGGAACTGACAAATATTAGAAAAGTCACGGTTATAAGCAAGTGAGGTGGGGGTGGGGCAAGAGATAACAAAGGAGGTTTAAGATTGGACCAGGCCACGTAGCTGACCAAAAGGTCACGGAGCAAAGGCAAACAATATGTTAATGGTGTGTTGAAAGACAAAGCATTAGTACAGATTAGGTATTAATACACTGAATATTGAACAGCAGCAAGTGCAAACATGAAAAAAAACAGTGGGTAAGCAAACTGAACAAACTAAGATGAAATGAAATAAATGCAAAAAAAAAAATTGTAAAAAATGTAAAAAAGAAAAAAATAACTAAAAATGAAAGTAAAATGGGGGGCTGTCATGCTCTGAAATTATTGAACTCAATGTTCAGTCTGGCAGGCTGTCATGTGCCTAATCGGTAGATGAGATGCTGTTCCTCGAGCTTGCGTTGATGTTCACTGGAACACTGCAGCAATCCCAGGACAGAGATGTGAGCATGAGAGCAGGGGGGAGTGTTGAAATAGCAAGCAACCGGAAGCTCAGGGTCCTGCTTGCGGACTGAGCGGAGATGTTCCGCAAAGCGGTCACCCAGTCTGCGCTTGGTCTCCCCAATGTAGAGGAGACCACACTGTGAGCAGCGAATACAGTATACTACATTGAAAGAAGTACAAGTAAACCGCTGCTTCACCTGAAAGGAGTGTTTGGGGCCTGGAATAGTGAGGAGAGAGGAGGTAAATGGGCAGGTATTACACCTCCTGTGATTGCAGGGGAAGCTGCCATGGGACGGGGACGAGGTGGTGGGGGTAATGGAGGAGTGGACCAGGGTGCCGCGGAGGGAACGATCCCTTCGGAATGCTGACAGGGGAAGGGAGGGGAAGATGCGACTGGTAGTGGCATCACGCTGGAGGTGGTGGAAATGGCGGAGGATGATCCTTTGGATATGGAGGCTGGTGGGGTGAAAAGTGAGGACAAGGGGAACCCTGTCACGGTTTTGGGAGGGGAAGGGGTGAGGGTAGAGGTGCGGGGAATGGGCCGGAAACGGTTGAGGGCCCTGTCAGCCATAGTGGGGGGAAATCCTCGGTTGAGGAAAAAGGAGGTCATATCAGAAGCACCATCATGGAAGGTAGCATCATCAGAGCAGATGCGTTGGAGACGGAGAAACTGGGAGAATGGAATGGAGTCCTTACAGGAGGTAGGGTGTGAAGAAGTGTAGTCGAGGTAGCTGTGGGAGTCGGTGGGCTTATAATGGATATTAGTAGACAACCTATCCCCAGAGATGGAGACAGAGAAGTCGAGGAAGGGAAGTGTCAGAGATGGACCATGTAAAGGTGAGAGAAGGGTGGAAATTGGAAGCAAAGTTGATAAAGTTTTCCAGTTCGGGACGGGAGCAGGAAACGGCACTGATACAGTCATCGATGTACTGGAAAAAGAGTTGGGGGAGGGGGCCTGAGTAGGACTGGAACAAAGAATGCTCGACATATCCCACAAAAAGGCAGGTATAACTAGGACCCATGCGGGTACCCATAGCAACACCTTTTACTTGAAGGAAGTGCGTGGAGTTGAAGGAGAAGTTGTTCAATGTGAGAACAAGTTCAGCCAGGCAGAGGAGGGTGGCGGTGGATGGGGACTGGTTGGGCCTCTGTTCCAGGAAGAAGCGGAGAGCCCTCAAACCATCCTGGTGGGGGATGGAGGTGTAGAGCGATTGGACGTCCATAGTGAAGAGGAGGCGGTTGGGACCAGGAAACTGGAAATTGTCAAAATGACGTAGGGCGTCAGAAGAGTCACGGATGTAGGTGGGAAGAGAATGGACCAGCGGAGAAAAGATAGAGTCTAGATAGGAAGTAATAAGTTCAGTGGGGCAGGAGCAGGCTGACACAATGTGTCTGTTGGGACAGTCCCGTTTGTGGATTTTGGGAAGGAGGTAGAAGCGGGCTGTCCGGGGTTGCAGGACTATGAGGTTGGAAGCTGTAAGGGGAAGATCTCCAGAGGAGATGAGGTCAGTGACAGTCCTTTGGACGGTGGCTTGATGTTCGGTGGTGGGGTCATGGTCCAGAGGGAGGTAGGAAGAAGTGTCCGTGAGTTGGCGTTGAGCTTCTGCAAGGTAGAGGTCGGTACACCATACAACAACAGCACCACCCTTGTCTGCAGGTTTGATGACCATGTCGGGGTTAGACCTGAGAGAACAGAGTGCCTCAAGTTCAGAGGGGTACAGGTTAGAGTGAGTGAGGGGGGCAGAGAAATTGAGCCGACCAATGTCTCGCCGACAGTTTTCAATGAAGAGATCAAGAGCGGGTAAGGGGCCAGGGGGAGGGGTCCAGGTAGAGGGAGAATGCTGGAGGCGGGTGAATGGGTTATTATTATATTGGGTTATTAACATATTGTTTGCCTTTGCTCCGTGACCTTTTGGTCAGCTATGTGGCCTGGTCCAATCTAGACCTCCTTTGTTATCTCTTGCCCCACCCCCACCTCACTTGCTTATAACCTGTGACTTTTCTAATATTTGTCAGTTCCGATGAAGGGTCACTGACCCGAAACGTTAACTCTGCTTCTCTTTCTACAGATGCTGCCAGACCTGCTAATCTGTTAATGGTGTGTTGAAAGACAAAGCCTTAGAACAGATAGGGTGTTAACGGACTGAAAACTGAACAGCCGCAAGTACAAACATGAAAAAAAAAAGCAGGTAAGCAAACTGAACAAATTAAGATAAAACAAACGAAAAAAATAACTAAAAATCAAAGTAAAATGGGGGGCCCGTCAGAGCCTGTTTCAGAGCATGACGGGACCCCCCCCCCCCATTTTACTTCCATTTTTTGTTTTATCTTCGTTTGTTCAGTTTGCTTACCCACTTTTTTTTCATGCTTGTGCTTGCGGCTGTTCAGTTTTCAGTCCGTTAACACCCTATCTGTTCGAAGGCTTTGTCTTTCAACACACCATTAACATACTGTTTGCCTTTGCTCCATGACTTTCTGGTCGGTTATTCTCTGTGACCTTATCCTATCAACACCTCTTTTGTTATCTCTTGCCCCAGCCCCGCTTTACTTGCTTAAAACCTTTCACATTTCTAATATTTGCCAGTTCTGAAGAAGGGTCACTGACCCGAAACGTTAACTCTGCTTCTCTCTCCACAGATGCTGGCAGACCTGCTGAGTATTTCTAGCATTTCTTGTTTTTATTTTAGATTTCCAGCATCCGCAGTATTTTCCTTTATGCAAAAAAGAGCTATCCAGCCTAATCCCACTTTCCAGCTCTTGGTTCCTAGCCCTGTAGGTTACGACACTTCAAGTGCAGAGCCAAGTAAAACTGAAAATCATGTTCAGTCTGCTTTTGAGGAAATTGCCACGTCAGTTGAGGCGCTATGGGCTCTTGTCTCTGAGTTAGAATCTCGGCTGCTGCTCCCAGTGAAGTGCGATCCTGCCATCTTCCATGCGACTCACATGGCCAATCCAATACTGGATTATTGTAAAACCCACCTAGTTCACTAATGTTCGTTAGGGAAGGAAATCTGCCGTCCTTATCCGGTTTGGCTTATATTTACCCACAGCAAAAAGCAATCTTTTTGTTCCTGAGCTTAACGGCAGTATCTTTAATTGAAGCCTGATCAGATTCTCGAACTTGGAGTGACTGGTGCCACCTCTGACTGACCAATGGCGAGTGTTGATTAAATAGATCAGCCACCTCCACAAGGTGCCAACAACTGGTGGGGTTAGTGGGACCCTCGATGGAGGAAACACCATCTAATGTCCAATTGAAGTGACCAGTCATCATGTGAGCCTAGACATGAAGGGTTGCTAATTAGTCTTGGGCAATAGTTAGTGGGAAAGATAGCTGGGCAGGGTCTAGAATGGTCAGCCAGTTCTCTAGTCTTTGACCATTGTGCAGAAGAATTAATTTCACACCTGAAGTATCAACAGACAGTCCACTAGGGCAAGGAAATGCAGGGTGCTTGACCTTCCTTAGCCCTCACATGACATCCAGGCACATGGATTTTACAGCAGGAGAACACTACAGTAGCAAATAGGAATTGATGACCAATGTGATGATTTTCCCAGCCCTGGCTTTGGGAGCTAATTTTAAGAGCAACTTGCATCATTTAAAAAAAATTACTTTCAATGTTGGCAGGTGGCACAAGTTTAAATATTGATTTCAGGACAAGAGCATGTTCGGAGTTGCGTGATGACAAGAATGGAATCCAGTGTTAGCTTCCAGCTCACTTCATCATGTAATTATTTATAAGCCTCGTGACCTGTCCCGTGCAGATCCCAATATGATGTTTACAGTCCATGGAAAGGACGGTCACTGCTTTTTGTCTCCAGTAGTTACTGAATTCTTAATAACTCTTAATTTCGTAAAATTAGTTATTGCTATGTTCTTCTTGGCTTTAACACTGTGGCTATTTAGTTATGAGTGCAGATTTGAACTAATAAATGTTTAATTTGATCATCTGAAATTCCTCCCATACTTATCTGGGCTTAACCCAATTTTCTCCAGTAGAGTATTGACAAAAGTCTTAATCATCCTTGCATATGATGCAGTTGGGATGCCGATCAGCCCTGATCTAATTGAATGACTGAATTGGCTATTCATGTTGAGTAAACAGCCTATGGAGTCATTTCAGAGTCTTTGTAGCCCCTTCCAGTAGAGGTCGCTGATTAGTGACCAGGAGTGGGAGCTCTTTAATTCACTCTTCTGAGCCCACAGGCAAATCCTAGCAAGATCTTCCTTCCTTCCTTTCCACCACCTGAGCTGAGTTTGGTATTGACCAGGCATTGAACCTGGCACCTTATTAATCAATGTTGCACCACTTGGTGTATTTATCACTGAGCAATGAAGAGAGAAGTGAATAGTTCCCTCACAGACTGAATCCTCTCCCCTTTATCGTGACCTGCATGTTGTAGGGTAAGCCACCTCTAACACTTCTGTGCTTTCTTTTTCCTGTGTACAAACACTCCTGATAGGTTTGAAATCTTTGAACTCCAGTGCTCAGGACCCCAGTGCTGAGGATGGGGAGCACATCTCAAGTCAGATCGCCTGTAATGCTAGACCAGCTACGACCCAATAAGGGACAAATGATCAGTGATTCGAGCAGCCTTCAGGAACAAGTTCTTAAACCACGGTCCAAGCCCTCACCCAGGATTCGTAGTGCAGCCTGGGGAGGATTTACTGGCATTTCTAAATCAGGGGATCACCATGAGAAGACAACATCCTAAAGTCAAGCAAGTTGTTGTGACCTGTATTGCACTGTCTGAAAGTAGAAGCAGGTTCAATAACAGCTTTCAAAAGAGAATTGGTTACAAAGATGAAAAGGAAAATGTTTGCGGGGCTATGTGAGAGCAGGGACTAATCAGATATCTCTGTCAAAGAGCCAGCACAGCCGCAATGGATCAAATGGCCACCTCCAATGCCGTAAGATTCTAATGCTTATGGTGTTTTTGATTTTTTTTTTAATTTAGTGACTCATCTGTTTGGGGTGTTTGTGCTGAATTTTTTTTTTCTATTTCAAGGTCCCAATGTCAGGATCAAATATTCCCAAGTGACATTTAGAATGGTTAGATGTAGAGTAAAGCTCCCTCTCTATTCGGCCTCAGTCCGGGAAGAGTGCTCTGTACTTAATTAGCAGAATGTTTCTCTTGATTTGTCACATTAGCTCATCGGAGTGAGATTGTCAATTTGAGACGTTGAAATCCTGAAATTAGGAGCAGGATTCAGATTCCCCAAACATCTTGTCTGTGGCCACTTAGAGTATTCAAGAAATGGGGTTTGAACTGGAGATAACCCAAGGTCCCAAACGTTGGGGGGCAATAAAGAGCAACTTGTAGTTATAGCAGCCTTCACATCCCAAAGCGCTTTCCAGCCAATGAAGTATTGTTTGAAGTATAGTCAGTGTTGTAATGTAGGAAATGAGTCAATTTGTGTACAGTACACTTCCGCAAACAGCAACGTGATAACCAGTTACTTTGTTTTTAATGATGTTGATTGAGAGATAAATATTGGCCAGAAGACTGGAGAGAACTCCCCAGCTCTTTTATGAGATAGTGCTGCTGGATTTTATGTCCACTTGAGAAGGCAGTCAGGGCGTCGGTTTAACATCTCATCCAAAAGATGACATCTCTGACAGTGCAGTGCTCCCTCAGTACTGCCTAGTCTCTGGAATGAGAATTGAACCCACGAGCTTCTGATTTAGGGTGAGTGTGCTACCATGGCTGAAAGGCCAGTGGACAAGTTACTAACTTGGCCTTCTGGTGGCTGGTTCTGAGATGACTGCCTCTCCACTCTCCTCAATTTGTTTCCTGAATGCCCTTTAATCAGCTTAAAGCTCTTTGCATAGACTGTGCGTAAAGATTCCTTCTGTTGGTGCAACTTACTTGAGAAGTGTTGCTGCAGCTAATTTATATAATCATGATCTTTGACCCTTTATCCTGACTCTCTGAGTTAACTACAACAACTCGTGTTTATATAGCTCCTCTAACTTAGTAAAACATTGCTAAGGAGTGTCTCAGGAGCGATATCAAACCAAATTTGACACCAAGCCACATAGCGATATTGGGCAGGTGACCAAAAGGTTGGTCAAGGGATGGTTTTTAAGAGCGAGAGGGAGGTGGAGAGGTTTAAGGAGAGATTTTCAGAGCTTGGCGCCCAGGCAGCTGAAGGCATGGCCGTCAGTGGTGGAGTGCTGGGAATCGGGGAGGTGCAGAAGGCCAGAATTGGAAAAGGAGATAAAACAGGCTTGAGCTAATCCATGGTGTCGGCTCACTGGCAGCCGAGTGGGCCAGATGGTGCCTTATCTAATGGTTCCTGCTAATTCGGTTGGGCTAGTGATAGTTGAGTGGAGCACACAGAGAGTTTGACCTGTAGCACGCTCGGTGAGGAAGCAGAAAAATCAGCGAGGCAGCAGCCTTTAAAGGGACCAGTTGTGGCAGTGATGAGGAAGCTCAGCCATTGGCTCCTGCTGCACAAGCAGTGCCGTTACTCCCGGTGCTGAAGGGTTGGAGGTCCTACTGGAGGAGGCTCACCGGAGGAGGATACCCTGTAGTTAAAAACATGGGTGCAGGCTTTCCAAGTCTATTGTTGAGCAGAACAAACTTCTTGTTCCTCTTTTATTCATCAGGGTTCAGCAAAGCAACTGTCCTTCGTTATTCACTGATGATGTGTCTCTGTCCTTGAAAAGTACAGCAAGTTACAGACAATACGTTCTCTCACAAGGCTGCTTTGTAATATGCAATAATGCTTTCTGATTTTGGCAGAATATTCAATTATTGCCAAGAGGGGTTTGCTCAATTGACATTTTGATACAGTGGTCTGTTCCTCGGTGAGCTATCAATCCCAAATTCGTCTGCCTGGCATTTCTTCTTGAATATATTGGCTGTGCATGAGTTACACTTCATTTTCCTGTTCTTACTTTTAACCAGGTTCTGCTCTTTTACCAAGTATCACCCTGCTAATCCAGGGTTTCAAGTCCATTTCTTTATCCATCTCACAGTCCCCGACAGTTAGTTCCCAGTCTGCGGCCCTTACTGAGTTCTCAAGTTTCTGTGTCAGGAGATTGTGGGTTCAATTCACATTCCAGAGGCTGGAGCATGTAATCTAGGCTGGCGCTGTTAGTGCAGCACTCCCTCAGTACTGCACTAACAGTCAGGTGCTATCTTTGGGACGAAATGTTAAAGCAAGGCCCTGTCTGCCCCCTCAGGTGGATGTAAAAGATCCCATGACTTTATTTTGAAGAAGAGCAGGGGAATTATCCCTGGTGTTCTGGCCAATATGTATCCCTCACCCCTCTCAACAACTGATTGTGGTCATTACCACATTGCTGTTTGTGGGAGCCTGCTTGTGTTTCCAACATGACGACTGTTAACTACACTTCAAAAGTGCTTTCGGACATCCTGAGTTTGTGAAAGGTCTTTCTTCTTTACCCACTTTTCCTTAGTGGCATTATTTACCTCCAATCCTCGTCCACACCTCCAATTTATGTGGGGAGAATCTACCTCTGAACTCTCCTGCTCCTCTTCGCACAGTGCCATGGGATCCTTTACGTCCACCTGTTCGGGCAGATGGGGCCTCGGTTTAATATCTCCTCCGAAAGAGCGTCTTCTACAGCATAGCGCCCCCTCCGTACTGCACTGGGGCAGTCAGCCTAGATTTTGGGCTGAAGTCTCTGGAGTGGGTCTTGAGCCTCCAACCTTCTGAGTCAGAGGTGAGAGTGCTCCCACAGCTGAAATGGGGGTGAAAGATAAACTCTGAAGTGGGGGTTACGGCGTTAGTGGGGCGTTGTGATTATCCTGACAGCTTTTGGGAAGCTCAGAATTTTTAAATTAAACCTCTCAATTGTGATGTTTTTTTGATAAAGTATTTTCAATTAAGCAGAATGCTAATATAAAAATGCAACATTTTTGAGAGGGATACATGTATCCAAATGTGTCTGCAAGTGAGCCTACAGCACAGAAACTGGACCTTCAGCCCAACTGGTCCATGCTGGTGTTTGTGTACCACACGAGCCTCCTCCCATCCATCTTAATCTAACCGCATCAATATATCCTTCTGTTCCTTTCTCCCTCATGCTCATCTAGCTCCCTTTAAATGCCTCAATGCTGTTCATCTGAACGATTCCTTGTGGGATCGAGTTCCGTATTCTCACCACTCTCTGGGTGAAGAGGTTTCTCCTGAAGTCCCTATTGGATTTATTAGTGACTATCTTATATTTATGGCCCCTAGTTTTGGACTCTGCCAACAAGAGGAAACATCTTCTCTCCAGCGATCTACCCTATCAAACCCTTTCATAATCTTCAGTCTATCAGAACAGCCCTTCGCCTTCTCTTTTCTAAAGAGAGTCACAACCTGTTCAGCCTTTCCTGGTAGTTATAACCTCTCAGTTGTGGTAACATTCTTGTCAGACTTTTTTTTAGCTTCTGCAATGCCTCTATATCCTTTTATAATACGGAGACCAGAACTGTGCGCAGTACTCCAAGTGTGGTCTGGCCAAGGATCTATACAAGTCCAGTATAACGTCCCTGCTTTTCAATTCTATTACTCTAGAAATGAATCCTAGTGTTTGCTGCTTTTATGCCGTGTTATCCTGCATTGTTACTTTTAATGATTTGTGTGTCTGCACCCCTGGATTCCTTTGCTCCATAAACCCCATTTAGACTCTCTTTTCCTAGGGATTGTGTGTGTGTCACCTCTTTATTGCCCATTCCATTAGTTAATTAATGCTGTCCTGTATTTCTCACAGTTCTTCCTCAGTATTAACTATACCATCAATTATTTTTAGATTAAAACTATCAATTGTGATACTTTTCAAAGTTTGTGGAATTCAGCTCAATATCAAAATTCAACATCTTTGAGGGAAGTACAGACCCAAACTCCCCCCTTCAGATTTTCGTGTACCTGTAGGAAGGAGAGTGTGCAGCTCAACTTGCGTGGTTGGGGAATTGAGAACATTTTTGTCTCAGTCTCAGGATAAGAGGTTGGACATTTAGGACTGAGATGAGAAATTTCTTCACTCAGAAGGTTGTGAATCTTTGGAATTCTCTACTCCCAGAAGGTCATGAATGCACAGTTATTGAGTATGAAAAGACAGTGCTCGATACTAAGGAAATTAAAGGATATGGGGATAATGTGGGAAGGTGGAGTTCAGGTAGAAGATTGTTGAGTGGTGGAGCAGGCATGAAGGGCCAAATGGCCTACCCCTAGCTCCTGGGGTCGGGGGGTGGGGGGGGTGGTGGTTGGTGGTGCATGGAGACATGAGATGGGCACTGGGGCAGGGAGAGATGGCAGGATTGGAATCTGAATCAAAACGTGGCCCCCTTTCTTTCCATTTTTCATTTCAGGTACCGGCAGTCTGACAGCAGCAGTCGAGGTGGCATCAGGCCGTAAAGCCGAGGTGATTGGAAAGCCCAGCAGGTTCATGTTTGACTGCATCGCCAGCGAAGCAGGAGACGGCGCTGTCGATCCCACTCGGGCGCTGATGATCGGCGACCGTCTGGAGACGGACATCCTCTTCGGCGCCAACTGCGGGATGCGGACGGTGCTGGCCCTGACCGGTGTCTCTAGCCTGGAAGAGGCCCAGGCCAACATGGCCAGTGAACTTCCGCACTGCAGGAGGATGGTACCTGACTTCTACGTGGACAGTATTGCTGATTTCCTTCCGCTGCTGAAGGACTGACTGCAGAAGAGAGAAGCAGACCTGGCGCCAATGGCCTTCAAACGACTCTATAGTCAGGCCTCGAGTGGTACTGGAGCACCTGACAGCTGCTTTTGACAGGCTGGCATCCCTTGCAACCTTTCCTTATGACCTGTCAGAAACTGTAAAGATGCCTTGAGGTTGATCGTAAAGCAGAGCTTTAGTTAACGGACAGAGGACCAGGAGTAGGTCCAAAAAGTTAGTCATTTTCTTTCTGTCGCTGTTTACTAAGCGATACGGATTTAATAAAAGTGCAAAATGTCGCTACGGCGACTCGCTACGAGCCCATTTTTATAACTTCATTTAAAATTTAGAATAGGGGGAGGTGTGCAGTTTATGCCTGACCACCTGCCAAGATCTCTGTGCTCCAATTCTGGTCTTTTGTTCCACCATTGGTGGCCGTGTCTTCTCTCAGAGGGTCTTTCATGTTTGGAATTCTCTTCCCCAGAAAGCAATGGAGGCTGGGTCGTTGAATATATTCAAGGATGAGTTAGACAAGAGTTTTGATCTACAAGGGATCGAAGGTTATGGGGGGGGCAGGCAGGAAAGTGGAGTTAAGGCCACAGTCAGATCAGCCATGATCTTATTGAATAATGGAGCAGGGTCGAGGGGCTGAATGGCTTACTCTTCCTATTTAAGAAAAAAAAAGTTCCATCTGGGCCAGTGTAAGAGAATTCTAATCTGCCCCAAATATGGTTTGCAATTTGATCCTTTTATTGTGTTTGCCCAAGTCTTTGACACATGCAATGTCTCTAAACAAGATATTAAGGGGAACTAATGGGTTAGATGGAGAAACCATTTCCACTGTCGCTACACTGGGGAACATAGCCTAAAAATCAGAGGCAGATCTTTCGGGAACAAATTTAGGAAATACACCGACATGAAAAAGAAGTTTGGAATTCTCTTTGGCCATCGGCTGTTGATGCTAGATCTACCGATATTATTTCAATCACAGATTTATACTTAAGGGATATGGGGCAAAGGCAGTTAATATGGAGTTAGTCGGAAGATAGAAGCTCTTTGCGACTTCTGCGTATCTTGTTCATAGATTCCCAAGGGTGAGAACGAGGATGAGGCACGGCCTGTTACATCCAACATACAGCACCTCCTGTGCGAACTGTACCAAGTGCATGCAGTTAGAGATATTCTTCTCGAACAAGGAAGGAAAATGAAAGAAATGCAAGATGATCGTGCTGGGAGTGAATTTCCCAAACTAGCTATTGGTCAGCAAGAAACCCTGTTCTGCAACAGTCTCCAAAGTTCAACTATAACCACATTCTTACGAAGTAACTACTCATACTGACGCTATACTGCATTGTGACCGAGGTCTAATCAGAGCTGTTCATCATCCAAGACCATGGAAGACTCCATTGCAACTCGTACAAGATCAAAGACTCAGACGGAGTCTACACATTCTTCTGTAAAATCTAATTCACTAACATCTGTTCCAGTATCTGAGAACAGCTACCCTACTTCAAAATCTCACAGAGTTATTAAACCACCTTTACGTTTTCGCGTCTGATGTTCTTACATATTCTTATTGTCTTTGTTGTATTATCTCCTGATACTTTTCTGTACATGTATATAGGTAACTTCAACCTGCCTAAGGGAGAAGTGTAAATATTGTCCTCTTTTCCTTCTGGGAAAAGGGGTTGTGTCTGTACACCTTTTAAGAGGTGTGTGGCTCCAAGATCATTTTAGTCATATAAGGAACTATGATGTAACACCACATGATTCTGAGTGTTAAGGCAATCTTGAAAATACACCTATACAATAAACATCTCAATGTTGCTTTCTCTGTAATCAATAAAGAAACCCACAATATTGTATTACTGATGTTATCTTGAATGATCAGTCTTTGCATACAGTCTATACAAACATAGAGCTTTAAGCAACACGCAGCAGCCACTCTATGAACAGAGCAGTGATAAGTATATGCATTCAAGAATAAATCTGATAGGGAATTCAGGAGGAATCTGTTTACCCAGAGTGGTAAGAATGTAGAACAAGGAGTGTTTGAAGTGAACAGCAAAGATATATTTAAAGAGAAGCTAGATAAGCACATGAGGGAGAAAGGGATGGAAGGATATGTTGATAGGATGAATGAAGTAGGGATGGGAGGTGGCTCATGTGCTGCATGGAACAGTTGGGTTAAATGGCCTGTTTCTGTGCTCTTGACTCAATCTAATTCCATGTAATTGGAATTCTGCTGTGCACCAAAATTTCAAAGATGGTCCCTCGGTATTCCTTGGCCTTCTGATTGCTTCTCAGGTGGAGTCTGTGCTCCTCAAGTTGTGTCTCTCGCTGTCAGGATTTCCAACTTGGATCCACAAGTTGCTGCAAAGAAATCCTGCAATTCTCCCCGAAGTACCAGACTTTTTGTCACCCCTAAGTTAAGGCTTTGTATCCTTTTTACAGTGAGAGGGATAGAAGTCCTCTTTCAACTGTACAAAACCCTGGTTCGAGCACACCTTTATAAGGGTATGTTGGCCTTGGAGGGGGTGTTGAGATTTACCAGAATGATACTTGGACTCCCAAGGGTTAAATTGAGATATTACACAAACTGGGATTGTAATTCCTGGAATTGAGAAGGTTAAGGAGTGATCTAATTGAATATTTCAAGATATTAAGAGGAACACCTAGCGTGGATGGAGAAATTATTCCAGCTGGTTGGGAAATCTAAGACTTGGGGGCATCGTCTAAAGGATTTGAGCCAGACTTTTCAAGAGAGAAATTAGGAAGGGTGTTAGTAATTTGGGACTCACTTCTGCAAATGGTCATTGATGATAGATTAATTGTTAATTTTCAAACTGGGCTTGATAGTTTTTGTTAACCAAAGGTATAAAGGGTTATGGGGGTACAGATCAGCCATGATCTCATTGAATGGCAGCAGAACAGACACGAGGGGCTAAATGGGCTCCTCCTGATTCCTGCTACTTGGTGGCCTATGCCTCAACCACTGTGTGTAGGACATATCCAAGTTAAAAATGTATTTCAGAAGTTGTTATAGTATGGATCTATGATGTCCTTGCCAATATCTATCCCTCAGCCAACATCACTAAAAAACATGATCTGGTCATTGTCACATTGCTATTTGTGGGAGCTTGCTGTGCACAAATTGGCTGTCGTGTTTCCTAGATTACAACAGCGCCTACACTTCAAAAGCATTTTTGAAAGGCACAATAATAAGGCAAGCCTTTTTTTCAACCGTGATTCAGTGGGTTTTTTTGTTATTTCATGGGATTTATTGCCCACCCCTAATTGCCCTTGAGAAGGTGGTGGTGAGCCGCAGTCCTTGTTGTGTAGGTACCACCCACAGTGCTGTTAGGAAGCGAGTTGTAGGTTTTTGACCCAGTGATAGTAAAGGAACAGGAATATATTTCCAAGTCAGGATGATGAGTGACTCAGAGGGGAACTTGTAGGTGGCAATGTGCCCATGTTTCTGCTGCCCTTGTACTTCTAGATGGGAGAGGCCAAGCACTGTTGCCTCTGAGTCAGAAGTTTATTGGTCAAATCCCACTCCAGAGACTTGAGCACAAACTCCAGGCTGATACTCAGTGCAGTACCGAGCGGGTGCTGCACTGTCGGAGGTGCAGTCTTTTGGATGAGATGTTAAACCGAGGCCACAAGTTCCTTTCTGAGGTGGACATAAAAAGATTCCACAGCACTTTTTTGAAGCGGAGCAGGGGAGTTGTGACACTGCTGTTTTTGGGAGTTTGTTGTGCTCAAATCTGATGCCACATTTCCTACATTACAGCAGTGATTAAACTTCAAAAGTACTTTATTGGCTGTAAAGCGCTTTGAGACATCCCAAAGGTTGTGAAAGGCACTATATAAATTTAAGCCTTTTCACTATTGTAACCTACGTGAGTGCAGGAATTGCCGTCCATTTTTATTTGGCTTGAAATCTGGTTCCTGATGCTGACAATGTGCGTCCTCCTTCATTAGTCAACTGAAGCAGCCGCTGATAATATTCCTCAAGTCCCAGCTACGTCTCTCATCTTATTGGCTGCTGGGTGCCTGAGACATTTGATTGGCATTTATGGTAACCAAACAGGGCACTAGCTTCACTGTTTAGCACTACATCAAAGTAAATCATTTCATATCAAAGCACAATTGAGATTTGCATTTATAAAATTTCCATCTCAAATGTTATTTCGAAAACTTTAGCAGACACGAGTTATAGAGCCATTTAGGGTACAGAAAGTGGCCAGTCGGCCCATTGAGTCCATGCCAGCTCTCCGTAGAGCAATCCAGTCAGTCCCATTCCCCCACTCTGTCCCCGTCGTCCTGCAAGCTAATTTCCCTCAAGTGCCCATCCAGTGTCCTTTGGAAATCATTGATTGTCTAGTGTTTGGCGTTTTCCAACAGTTTCCTCTGTATCGATGCTTCTTTTAGACCACAGATGGATTGGTCTCTTGTTGCATGATTCGGGTACCCACCAACTCTCACAATATCTTGACTTAGAAATATACCAATCATCGCTGCTGGGTCAAAATCCTGCAATTCCCTCTCTAACAGCACTGTGGGAGCACCGTGACCACACGGACTGGAGCGGTTCAAGAAGGAGGCTCCCACCACCACCTTGTCAAGGGCAACACGGGATGGGTAATAAATGTCAGCTTTGCCAGCGATGCCCACATCCCATGAATGAATAAATAAAAAGGTCACAGATTTTGGACAGCCATAAACTGCGAAACATTTCCATCTTCCTTTCGTCGCCTCTGGTTAAACAAGTAGCTTAAGGCTCAGATGTTCTTTGACCACTTGGACTAACCTCTGATTTTTGTGTCTTTAATCTGGGCAGGAGTGATCAGATGCTTCATACACATATAATTTGTAGCTTTTCAGGTAGTAAGAAAAACTTCTCTCATTTTGGCATGATTTAGTAAGTTCATTTGCCTTTAAATTAAAAAAAAACTTTCTATATACTCACTCCAGCTAGAGCCCTTTTGCTACCCTTCGACTTTCCCAACTGAAGCTGACAGGATTAAAACAATTGCCGTGACAATGTTTACCGCTAATTGAGTAACAAAGGTTTCCAAAATTTGATTTTTGTAATCATACATTTTCTGTTATATCTCTCACCAACTGTTATATCTGCTAAACACTCAAGTTGGTGGAGTAATGCAATGGCTGCTTTTAGTACAGACTTTCTGGAATATTCCCTTTAGATATGGCAAACACACAATAAGAGGCCTCTCATGCATTGCCTGATTTCCTTCACACCCACCATTGACAGCCGTGCCAACAGCTGCCTGGGCCCTAAGCTCTGGAATTCCCTCCCTGCACAGTGGCGCAGTGGTTAGCACCGCAGCCTCACAGCTCCAGCGACCCGGGTTCAATTCTGGGTACTGCCTGTGCGGAGTTTGCAAGTTCTCCCTGTGACTGCGTGGGTTTTCGCCGGGTGCTCCGGTTTCCTCCCACAGCCAAAGACTTGCAGGTTGATAGGTAAATTGGCCATTATAAATTGCCCCTAGTATAGGTAGGTGGTAGGGGAATTGAGGGAAGGTGGGGATGTGAGAGGGTAATGGGATTAATGTAGGATTAGTATAAATGGGTGGTTGATGGTCAGCACAGACCCGGTGGGCCGAAGGGCCTGTTTCAGTGCTGTATCTCTAAATAAAAAAAAAATAAACTAAATAAACCTTTCCATTTCTCTACCTTGCTTTCCTCCTTTAAGACAGTTGACAGAGGGACCTGGTGGTACATGCGCACAAATCATCGAATGTAGCAGAGTAGCTTGAGAAAGTGGTTAAAAAAAGGCATACAGGATTGTATAAGGCTTTATAAGTAGAGGCACAGAGTACAAAAACAAGAAAGTTATGATGAACCTTTAGAAAACACTGGTTTGGCCACAACTGGCATATTGTGTCCAATTCTGGGCACCACACTTTAGGAAGGATGTTAAGGCCTTAGAGCGGGTGCAGCAGAGATTTACTAGATTGTTTCTAGGGTTCAGAGACTTCAGTTATGTGGCTAGATTGGAGAAGCTGGGGTTGTTCTCCTTTGAGAAGAGGAGGCTGAGAGGAGATTTGATAGAGGTGCTCAAAATCATGAAGGGTCCAGACAAAGTAGATAGAGAGAAACTGTTCCCATTGGCAGAAGGATCGAGAAGCAGGGGATACTGATTTAAACAGATTGGCAAAAGAACCAAAGTTGGCATAAGGAAAAGCTCTTTTACGCAGCGAGTGGTTAGGATCTGGAATGCGTTGCCTGGAAAGGGTGGTGGAGGCAGGTGCAATCCAGGCTTCCAAAAGGGAATTAGATAAGTACATGAAGGGAAAAAAATTGCAGGGCTATGGGGAAAGGGCAGGGAAGTGGGATCTCGCAAAGATCTGACATGGACTCGATGGGCCGAATGTCCACTTTCTGTGCTGTCACTATTCTATGATTCTATTCCATAAGCCACTCCTTAAAACCAACCTCTTTGACCAAGCTTTTGGTCATTTGCTCGGTGTCATATCTCATTTTATAATGTTCCTGTGATGCAGCTTTAGGACATTAAAAGCATTGTTATGCCCAGGTGAGGAGGGGGTCTCAAGCTCCCCTCTTGCTCCTTCTTTTGACCGCAGCAGGGTTTATTCTTTTTAAACTGTGGTTGGGCTTACCACCTCCGTGAGTGCTTTACCATTTTCCTTTACTGTGATTGCGAAAGAACCAATCGGACAGGTTTTCTTGAGTTTAAACAAGAAAGAGCTAAGCTTATTGTACTCTAATCCGATTTAAAGATACTAAAACTATGCTACACACACACCAGAATAAATGGAACTTAAATACACAGTCTGTAAAGTCATCCTCAGCTGAAGCTGTATTCTTTAATTGGTCAAAGTGTATTTTGGTTGGATTGCTTTGCTCAGGGGTTTCCTGAATGCAGAATCTGTATTTGGCTCTCTTCCCCTGTGGCAGTCTTTAGGCTTGGAGGGTCCAATACAGCCAATGAAATACTTTCTGAAGTGTTGTAATGCAGGAAACAGGGCAGAGAGTATGTGCAGAGCAAAACCCCACAAACAGCCTCTTAATTACCAGATAATCTGTTTTTGTGACGTTAATTTAGGGGTAAATATTGGCCGGGACACTGGGGATAACTCTCTTGCCCTTATTTGAAACAGCACTATGGGATCTTTTACATCCACCCAAGCAAGCAGATGGGGCCTTAGATTAAGGTCACACCCAAAAGACAGCGCCTCCAACAGTGCAGCACTCCCTCAGTACTACACTGGAGTGCCCACCCTGGGGTGGGACTTGAACCCAGAACCTTGTAACTAAGAAGCAACTGAGCCACAGCTGACACTAAATAACACAAGACGGTTTTCACTTGATGTTTTCTGGGAAGAGAGAGAGAGAGAGTCAGGGGTGCAGCAGCCTTCTGTATTGCTGTACGCTCAGTTACTGCTTGTTTGTGTAACAAAACTTTCGGTTTCTTCAGAGATGAACGGACGGTCACATGGTTCTCTCACTCCCCTTTGTTTTTAATGAGGGCCAAAGTCTAAAACCCCAAACTTCTCTTTGTTGGGCTGGCAGTGTTTACCCCCTAGGGGGGATGTCTCCATTTATGAATGCCTCGAAATGGTTTGGAATGTCCCGCGAATGAGGGTGATCTGGCTAATCTACTCAGTTAGCCAAAGCATGTTCTGGCTGGGCTTTTTGTTAGACTTATATTACGACTGAGTTGCCATGATCATAATGAATGGCGGAGCAGGCTTGACGGGCCGAACGGCCTACTCCTGCTCCTGTTTTCCATGTTTTTGTGACTCAGACTCCACTCTTGTCCATTTCCTTGTTTGGACGTAACAGGGTTTATCTTTTAAAACACAGTAATTTTAACTTACCCCCTCAGAGAGTCCTTTGCTCACTGCACTCTAATTTTAATTGCAAATGAACCAATCAAACAGGTTTTCTTAGATTTAAGCAAGAAAGATGTAAGATTATTAGCCTTATCACTCTAACGTGGTTAAAATTACTAAAATACGCGATGCAACCACGCTCGCATGTATATGAGAGAAACACACATACAAATAGATACAAAGGGGAGGAAAGAATTAGTTGTGGGGGGGGGCGTTGAAGTAGAATTCGTAATGAAGGAAATTTACTTACTGGGTGGAAATGACCTTGATAAAAGTTGAAGTCTTGGAGTTCTCGTTGGGGCACAGTGCACAATTTCCAACTTTCGTCTCTGGTACCAGAAGGCTGAAGATGTGCTGTGTCTTGAGGCTGAAGCTGCTACCGTGGGTCCCTGGGACTTTGCTGGAGAGAGATACAGGGAGAGACCTTCCTTCTCGTTTGTCTTCAAATTGCAGTCTGTTTCTTTCTGTGTGGCACAATTCAAATAGTTCCCAGTCTGGCCAGCCAGTTCTTGCTGGAGGGGGAGGGGGGGTGTTTACTGGACTTCAAAGCTTACAAGGCACACTTGGTGGAGGGGTTGAGTGCTGGCTCTTACACAGGCAAGATGTGGATCATCACTGTTACCCAGACCAATCTTGTTAATTGAATCAGTGAGCATTTCCATTGTCTCTCTATACAACTGTCTCTCAGAATGCAAATATGCAACCATGTTTTCAGTCACTCAGTTCTTTTTTTTAAACAAGTTCTATGCAATATCCAGTAAAAAAAAAATGGGTTTTAGTACTGTGCCATATGATGAAATTAATATGTTTCCATTTCGCAGGTGTGATTTCCGTCACACTTGTCTCCTGTTCAATCTCCTGGTATTTCAAAGGTAAATGCAGTGCCACCTTGGCTGCTAGTTTTTTGAAATGTTACTGCAGGGTTTTTTTCATTAAAAGTCTAATGTAAGTTTCCAACCGATGAAATTAAATATATCTCATTTGGGGCATATATAGTTTTTCCTGACAATATAAATATAAGTTGTTGCTGTAAACTTCTCCATGACTTGCTCCTCCTCGAAGATGCTCCTTAAAACTTTCCTGTTTGACCAAGATATTGGTCACCTGACCTAATAACTCCTTATGCGGCTCAGTGTCAAATTGTGTTTGATAATCGCTCCTGTCAAGCTCCTTGGGATGTTTAACTACATTAAAGAGGCTATAGAAATGGAAGTTGTAAAGTTTATTTCAGATTCTGCAATATTCCTTCAATATAACAAGCACTATTTAGAGTGCTAGCTGTGGCTCAGTTGATAGCACTGTTGTTTCTGAGTTATAAGGTTCTGGGGTTAAGTCCCACCCCAGGGTGAGTGCTCCAGTGCAGTACTGAGGGAGTGCTGCACTGTTGGAGGTGCTGTCTTTTGGGTGAGACCTTAAACTTAGGCTGCATTTGCTCACTTGGGTGGATGTAAAAGATCCCATAGTGCTGTTTCAAATACGAGCAAGGGAGTTATCTTCAGTGTCCTGGCCAATATTTACCTCTCCGAACAACATCACAAAAACAGATGATCTGATCATTTGGTCTGTTTGTGGGAGTTTGCTGTGTGCATCCCAGCTGCCATGTTTCCTGCATTACAACAGTGACCTAAATACCTTCAGCAATTAAAGGTTAAGAGAGAAACTTTATGTCAATGTTGCATCCGTATCGACGCACGGTGTTTCAGAACCAATGAATGTTGCCTCTCTGTGTGGAACTTGCATATTGTTAGTGGGACCGAGTATGCTGCAGCCATTACCCACCAGGGCTCTCCACTTATACAGAAGCTTGCATTTATATAGCACCTTTCACAACCACCAGACGTCTCAAAGCACCTTACAGCCAATGAAGTACTCTTTGAAGTGCGGTGGTTGTGAAAGGTGCTATATAAATGCAAGCCCTGGTGGGTAATGGCTGCAGCCTACTCGGTCCCACTAACAATATGCAATTACCACACAGAGCGACAACATACATTGGTTCTGAAACACTGTGCGTCGATACGGACGCGACATTGACATAAAGTTAAAAGCAAAATACTGCGGATGCTGGAAATCTGAAATAAAAACAAGAAATGCTGGAAATACTCAGCAGGTCTGGCAGCATCTGTGGAAAGAGAAGCAGAGTTAACGTTTCAGGTCAGTAACCCTTTTTCAGAACTAGCAAATATTGGAAATGTAAAAGGTTATAAGCAAGTAAAGCAGGGTTGGGGCAAGCAATAACAAAGGGCCTTCTCCTTTGTTATCGCTTGCCCTACCCCCGCTTTACTTGCTTATAACCATTTACATTTCTAATATTTGCTAGTTCTGAAGAAGGGTCACTGACCTGAAACGTTAACTCTGCTTCTCTCTTCTTTGAAATCAAGTTTCTCTCTTAACTTTTAATTGCTGAAGGTATTTAGGCTCGGAACTGCAGTCAGGGAATCCCCGCGTTCCGGGGAATATTGACGGGCGCGGAGACCGGAAGTCGGCTACCCCCAGTCGGATAAAAACTGCGGGACCAACTTCCTCTTTCTCTTTCCAGACCGAGTGATCGCTGCTGTCAGCATGGTGAGTGCGTGGGTCCGCCAGTGAATCCGCTGCCATCGGCCGCCCGGGGTGAGCCGGCTCCGTCGGAGACGCCGGGAAAGGGCGGCCGGAGGACCGGGAGAGGGGAAAAGGGGGGAATTGCGGCGCGGCGGGCGGTGATTATTCGCAGAGAGCGGAGCGGCCTGCGGCTCAGGCTTCAGCGGCCTGCAGTGACCCCGGGGGCTCGGCAAAGAAAGACCTGTCTCGGCACAGTGGCCTCTTCACCGCCTCCGGACATCCGGACGTGCTTTATATCCAGTGGAGCGCTTTTTAAAAGCGTATTCACTGTTGCAATGCAGGAAGCGCTGAGTTGCAGAGCAAGATCCCACAAACAGCAATGTGATCAGGTCGAGATGATCCTGTTTTTCAGTGATGTGGGTTGGGGGATAAATATTGACCAGGACACTGGATCAGAAGCATCCTGCGGCGAGCTGGAAATCTCTAGTGGTGCAACATCCTATAGAGTGTAAAAGCCAGGACGTGCAGCTAAACCTTTTATAAAGCACTAGTTTGACCCCGGGTTCAGCCCGTGGGTGGCCACTCTTGCCTCTGAGTCAGAAAGTTCCGGGTTTCAGACCCGTTCCAGGGACCTGAGAACAAAGATCAAGGCTCGATGCTCCAGTGCAGTACGAAGGGAGTGCTGCACTGCTGGGAATCCTGTCTTTCGGGTGAGATGTTGAGCAGAGGCTCCTGTCTGCCCCATCGGTGAATGTAAAAGCTCATCACTCTTTGATGAAAAGCAGGGGAGTTCTCCCTGGCCCTGGCCAATGTTTACTCCTCAACCAACATAACACTTGAACAAAATCATCCAGTTGTTATTTCATTGCTGTTTGTGAGATCTTGCTGTGCACGCATTGCCTGCCGTGTTGCCTACATGACAGCAGCGGCTATGCTTCTGGAGCGCTTCATTGGCCGTGAAGTGCTTTGGGGAGTCCTGAGGTTGTGAAAGGTGCAAGATAAATGCAAGTCGATCTTTCCAGCCAGAGGATTGTGTGGTTCCAGGGCTGAAGGATTACAGTTGCTTGGACTAACTGGAGTAATTGGGTTCCTTCTCCTTAGAGCAGAGAAGGCTTAAAGATGCGAGAGAGGTGGTTAAATTCATGACAGGTTTCGAGGGAGTGTAAATCAAAAACTGTTTCCAACAGCTGAAGGGTAAACAAACAGCACTTTTTCCACACATTGAGTACTTGGGATTTTCACTGTCCAATCAGGGGAGACAGTGGCGTAGTGGTAATGTCACTGGGTGAGTTATCCAGAGGCCCAGGCTAATGCATGTGGGGACATGTGTTCAAATCCCATTGAATTTGCATTTAATAAATTAACTAATTGAATTTATTAATTTAAAAAATATGGAATTGAAAAGTAGTCACAGTCTCGTGGTGCTGTAAAAACCCAACTAATTCACTAGATTAGATTAGATTAGAGATACAGCACTGAAACAGGCCCTTCGGCCCACCGAGTCTGTGCCGAACATCAACCACCCATTTATACTAATCCTACACTAATCCCATATTCCTACCAAACATCCCCACCTGTCCCTATATTCCCCTATCACCTACCTACACTAGTGACAATTTATAATGGCCAATTTACCTATCAACCTGCATGTCTTTTGGCTTGTGGGAGGAAACCGGAGCACCCGGAGGAAACCCACGCAGACACAGGGAGAACTTGCAAACTCCACACAGGCAGTACCTGGAATCGAACCCGGGTCCCTGGAGCTGTGAGGCTGCGGTGCTAACCACTGCGCCACTGTGCCGCCCTAATGTCCTCTAGGGAAGCAAATCTGCCATCCTTGCCTGGTCTGATCTACAGGTGACTCCAGACCCACAGCGATGTGGTTAATACTTAACTGCCCTCTAAAATGCCTAGCAGGCCACTCAGTTGTCAAGGGCAATTAGGGATAGGCAACAAAATGCTGGCCTTGCAGCAATGTCCATATCCCATGAAGAGAATTTTTTTTTTTAAAAAAGTAGCGGGTACAGATTCAGTAGTAACTTTCAAAATGGAGTTGGATAAATATTTAAAATCGTATAATGGTACAGCGCAGAGGGAGGCCATTCGGCCTATTGTGTCCATGCCGGCTCTTAAGTGCGACTCAGCTCGTCCCACTCCCCACTTATTCCCATAGCCCTGAAAATTCTTTCTTTTTTATAATTAGCCAATTCTCTTTGGAAAGCTACGATTGAACCTGCTTGTACCACAGGTAGTACATTCCGGATCCTACTCACTCAATGCATTTTTTAAAAAAAATAGTTTTTCCTCATGTTCTCCTCCGGAGGAGAAAGAGCCGGCACAGAGTTGGTGGGCCGAATGACCTCCTTATGTGTCGTATCAGTCATGATTCTCCATCATGGCATAGTTTTAATATACTACCTGATCTCCCATGTAGTAGGCTGTGCTGTCTTGTAGGGAACGCGTATATTCTCTTACAGTAATATATTGGCGATTTGAGTTCTGATGAAGGGTCACTAACCTGAAACGTTAACTCTGCTTCTCTCTCCACAGATGCTGCCAGACCTGCTGAGTATTTCCAGCATTTCCTGTTTTTATTTTATATATTATGTATTGGAGGTGTTGCAAGACTTTTGGTAGATTATTGTTCAGTAAGAAGCTCGACACAATCCAGGACAAAGCAGCTCGCTTGATTGACACCCCATCCACATTCACTCCCTCCATCACCGACGCACAGTGGTAGCAGTGTGTACCATCTATAAGATGCATTGCAGCAACGCACCAAGGCTCCTTAGACAGCACCTTCCAACCCACGACCTCTACCGCCTAGAAGGACAAGGGCAGCAGATGCATGGGAACACCACCACCTGCAAGTTCCCCTCCAAGCCACACACCATCCTGACTTGGAATTATATCGTCGTTCCTTTACTGTCGCTGGGAACTCCCTTCCCAACAGGACTGTGGGTGTACCTACCCCATATGGACTGCAACGGTTCAAGAAGACAGCTCACCACCACCTTCTCATGGGCAATAAATGCTGGCCTAGCCAGTAACGCCCACATCCCATGAACAAATTTTTTAAAATGTAAGTTTTCCTTTTGATTCTTTGCTAACTCGTTTTCTCTTTTTTTTTTTTTTCCCCAGTCGTTGGTTATTCCTGAGAAATTCCAGCACATTCTTCGAGTCCTCAACACCAACATTGATGGGCGAAGGAAGATAGCATTTGCTATCACTGCCATCAAGGTAAGAATTAATGGTTCCTCGTGGCTGGAGCTGAGGTGGCGGGCATTATGATCATGGCATGATTCTAAATGCCGTGCAGTGTCTCCTCCTGTGCTGAATCTTGCCTGAACTGCCAGCTCAGTGGGTAGCACACTCCCCTCGGGTCAGGTGGTTCCAAGTTAAGGTGCCACTCCAGAGACTTGAGCACAAAGATCAAGGCTGACATTCCAGTGTAGTATTGAGGGAGTGCTGTACTGTCGTTGGTGCCATCTTTTGGATGAGATATTAAATGGAGGCCCCGTCTGTCCTTTCAGGTGCTATTTCTAAGAAGAACAGGGGAGTTATCCCTGGTGTCTTGGCCAATATTTACCCCTCTGTTGTCATCACAAAAAACAGCTTATCTGGTCATGTTATAATTGCTGTTTGTGGGAACTTGCTCTGTGCAAATTGGCTGCTGTGTTTTCCTGCATAACAGCAGTGATTACACTGAAAAAGTACTTTATTGGCTCTAAAATGTTTTGAGACATCCTGTGGTTGTGAAAAGCATTATATAAATGCAAGTCTTGTTAGGTATTGGCTGTGAAGATGTGTTTTATGTGCTTGCTGCAGAGTGCGGTTTAAGGCTGGCACAATCAGAGCAGTTTTGTGTCTGATGTGACAACCACGTTAACTGGCTCACAGTGGCTGAATAATTCGAATGGTCTTTTTCCAGTGGTTGTTTTTTTTTTCTCGCTGCAAAAGCAAGATTGCATTCCATAATCCTGCTTTTCTGTGAAACTGGAAAGTCACAAGACTTTGCGATAACCACAATTGGTTCTTTGAGGTGGTTATGATTTTCCTTCTCCCAAATATAAATATTAAATTCTTTTTCAAGCAAGGAACTATCCTTCCCTTAAGAGAACTGTTAACGAGTATTGGGAGGGAGCAGGTTAGGCGTATTGAGTAACGCCAGGTCGCACTCGGGGTGGGGGGGGCTAAGTGTCAAATTGCCTGTTTTTGCACTGCCGTGTTCTCTGGATTCTGCTTGCAGCCTCCTGTGGTTTAAGTGTATTTGTAACTCTTTATAAAGTTCTGCGGTATGCAATTGTCCTTTGTGTAAGCATTGAGAGCTAATACGGGAAATAGAAAGCATTGGGTGCCTGGCATGTATGCTGACTTCTGGAATTTGGTTTATAATCCATGCAATGTGACTCTGGGCATTATTCAGTGAGAACAGTCCGGGATACATTTGATCCAGGAATCGGGAGTGTAGTAACTACCTGTCTTGCAACTTCCCGCTGCTGAGGGGCTCAGCAGAGCAAGGTATTGAGCCTGTATTCTGCCACCACTATATTCTGCTTTTAGATCCCCAAACATCTTTTGAATAAAGTCCCACAGATGCCAGTTTGCTCACAGGGACGTGCAATACAAACCTAATGTTACCCAGTCGAGCATCATTTTGGTCGCACACTAGGAGGAGGAAAGCTGACCTTCCTTCATCAGTCCTCCTCTGGATGGCTGGTTGTGATGCCCTTCCTGCTGCTGTGGCCAGAATTCGGCATGCCCAGGATTGAGCCTGTGAAATTACTGTCTCCTGGCTGGTCTCCCACATTCCACGCTCTGTAAACTTGAGGCCGTCCATTCATTCACACCAAGTCCTGTTCCCCTATCATTCCTGTGCTCGCTGACCTGCATTGGCTCCCGGTCAAGCAGCGTCTTGATTTGAAAATTCTCATCCTTGTTTTCAAATCCCCCTCCTTATCTCCTCCAGTCTTAGACCCCCCCTGCCAAATACTATGTGCTCACCAATTCTGGCCTCTTCAGCATCCCTGATTTTATTCGATTCGCTATTGGTGACCGTATCTTCAGTTGCCTTGGCCCCAGGCTCTGGAATTCCCTCCCTACGTCTCTCTGCCTCTCCACCTATCTTTCCTCCTTTTAAGACACTTGTTAAAAACCTACCTAATCTAGTCTTTAGAGTGCACCAGTGTGTTCCAGTGTACCGGCACAATTAACACCCTGTCTCAATTGCACTTTCCACACGCTAGTCCTGAAAGCCATACGTACAAAATTCTATGTGCTGTTTTAGCAGGTGGAGTTTCTTCACTTCCCCCCGCCCCCCCACCAAAACCAAATTTAACCTAAACTATTATTTCAAATGAGCATCTGCAGCAGTTGTACTCCTGCTGTCCCACTGTCTCATTTCGGGGCTCGCTAATTATTTTGGAGACTGCAGCGACTGTTGTGTAGGCAGACATCACATCTATTTTCCCCATGCCCAGTGTTTCTGGGTGGTGGGGGGGAGGTGGTTGAGTTTGGAGAAATAAATTCCACTGCATTTCATAACATCACCTGGAGCAGCAATCCCGGGTGCCTCTGCACGAGTGGCACTGCTGGTAATGTAGTGTAGGCTAGCAACGTGCACAAATCCGAGAGGGTGGGGGTTTCTATGCACAACATTAACCCAGCCGCAAGAGTGCTAACAAACAACACATCTAAATGACAAAGTGGCACCATGGCATTGACTAAATCTATGCTCTCCTCCCCCGCCCCTCAGTTTGGAGATGTACAGCCAATGGTGGAATGATGCTGGTTGGTTTGAAGCATTGCAATACAGCATAGCAACAAGACGACGTTTATTTGTGTACAGTCTTGTCTGAAGACTGCTTGTTATTAATTGTGATTATCTGCTCCTGTTGCCAGGGTGTCGGGAGGCGCTACGCTCATGTGGTGCTGAGGAAAGCTGATATTGATCTGAGCAAGAGAGCCGGAGAGCTCTCTGAAGATGAGGTGAGATAGAATGGTGGCTGGTGAACCTCAAGACCAAATAGACTGTGCTGATTAACCACGTAGCTGCTTCCCAGTTCACTCTTTTCCTATAATGTGGGATAAATACAGCAGTGAATTCATGTGATTGGAGTTCTGGTGGTATCAGAATCTAGATGTGTTACCTGATAGGTCCCTGGGGATGTGAGGTATGAGGAAAGATAGCTTAAACGGTTCTGGATGGGAAGAGGGAAAGATATGAGAACTGTGTAAAATGATATGGGCAAGGTAAACCCCGATGATTGCCTCGCCATCAATTATTGAGTTAAGACTGAGGGAACAAGTGGAAAGTAAGCAGGAGAGAAAAGTTGCTCTGAGTAAAGTTAATGCATTGAACTACCTACCAAACAAGAGTAGGCACAATAAGGGGAGAGTTTAGTTTAGAGATACAGCACTGAAACAGGCCCTTCGGCCCACCGAGTCGATGCCAACCATCAACCACCCATTTATACTAATCCTACACTAATTCCATATTCCTACCACATACCCATCTGCCCCTATATTTCCCTACCACCTACCTATACTAGGGGCAATTTATAGTGGCCAATTTACCTACCAACCTGCAAGTCTTTTGGCATGTGGGAGGAAACCGGAGCACCCGGAGAAAATCCACGCAGACACAGGGAGAACTTGCAAACTCCACACAGGCAGTACCCAGAATTGAACCCGGGTCGCTGGAGCTGTGAGGCTGCGGTGCTAACCACTGTGTTGGTGAGCCAGAGCAGTGAGCTGAGTGGTCTTTTGTTTGCCTTTCCTTCTGTTGTTTGCCCTAAAGGCCTGCTCAGGTCAGGAAAAAGAACCCAACTGATCCACAGCAGACTCGGCCCGATTCCCTTCAATTTCGCCCCGAGCCCAGCCCGACCCGACTGTCCCTTTATTTACCTTCCGACTGGGAAGCTCCACGAAGCTGAAGTGCATGCGTGATGATGTCATCGCGACGTCACTCGCTCGCTGCGCAGACTCAGTCTCCATACTGGATTTCGTACCTAGGTTTTTAAAAAATACTTAACGGCAGATCACTTACCACGTGTGTCCGTCCCGACCCGATCGGAGAACGATCCGAGTCGGAAACCTGACGCATGTCTTCGGGTTCAGGTCGGGTAGCAGGTCTTTAGTGTGCCCCTCCCTGATTCAGGTAAAAGTGGCGTGAGAACTGGGTGGAAAGTCACAGCAGTAAAATTGTAACTGATTGATTATAATTTTATTCTTATCCTGCTGTATGGCAGAATTTGTTGTTCCATCTGTTAGGAAACTAATCCAGTCTTCCCTGCCCTTCATCAGTTGTCCTGTGTGCCACTAGTTTGTTTTGAGTTGTTAAATGGGAATTTTAGGCTTGTACTTATAAGAACTACTTTTTCCTCCTGCCCACCCCTTTTCATTCCTCTCACCCTTCAGTCTCTTGGGGGGGGGGGGGGAAAAGCTATGTGGGTTTCACATTGCCCTTAGGTTTGGCTGCTCTGGATTAGTTTCCTGGCCTGTCCAGTCAGGGTGAGCATTGCATCTGGGAATTTGGAGGAGGATCTTTGAACTGTTGGGTAGAATTGAGAGATTATGAAAGGGTACACGTTAACAAAATGTTCTTGTGGGGCCGGACAAAACTACAGGCCATAAATATAAAATAGTCACCAATAAGTCCGATGGGAATTCAGGAAAAACCTCTTTACCCTGAGGGTGGTGAGAATGTGGAACTTGCTGCCACAAGAGTGGTTGAGGCAAGTAACAAATGTATTTAAGGAGAAGCTGGTGGGTGGTGGGAAGGAGTACAAGAATATGTCGATGGGTGGGAAGGGGTTCGTGTGGAGCGTGAACGCTGGCACAGATCTGTTGGGCCGAATGGCCTGTTTCTGTGCTGTAATTGTTACCCGACTTATGGGATCATCTTCAGGGCTGTCTGTTTTGAATGTTTAGCTGTGTTTTTATGAATACACCTTTTGAGCAGATGTTCATGTTCAGAATTTTCCTTTTCATTTAAAGCACGATATCCATTGTGTCTATTTTAATTCATCGAAGGGTTGTTGGAGGCGTTCGTTATCAACTAAAGGGCAGTTGACTTTTAAAAGAAGCATTTCCTTGCTTTTAGCTGAACTGTACCTACAGATATAACATAATCTTTCTATAATAGTCCGTTCTGAGTCAGTTTATCATTCCCAGGCTCTCTGGCCTACTTTGGCTTCCGGTTTATCAATGTCTCGATTTTAAAATTCCCATCCTGTTTAATAATTCCTCCCTGCCTCACCCCTCCCTATCTCTGTAATCTCCTCCATGGCCTCACCTATCCCTATCTCTGTAATCTCCTCCCTGGCTCACCCCTCACTCTCTCTGTAATCTCCTCCCTGGTCTCACCCCTCCCTATCTCTGTAATCTCCTCCCTGGCCTCACTCATCCATGGCCTCACCCCTCCCTATCTCTGTAATCTCCTCCATGGCCTCACCCCCTCCCTCTCTCTGTAATCTCCTCCCTGGTCTCACCCTTCCCTATCTCTGTAATCTCCTCCCTGGTCTCACCCTTCCCTATCTCTGTAATCTCCTCCCTGGTCTCACCCCTCCCTATCTCTGTAATCTCCTCCATGGCCTCACCCCTCCCTATCTCTGTAATCTCCTCCATCCCCAGTACCTCAGACCTCTGCACTCTCCCAGTTCTGCCATCTTGCTCATCTGATTTTAATTGCACCATTAGTGGCCTTCAGCTGCCTCAGCCCTAAGTTCTGGAATTCCCTCCATAAACCTTTCCACATCTTACTTTCTTCCCTCCTTTAAGATTCTCCTGGCACCCAATCTCTTTGACCAAGTTTCTGATCGCCTGCCCTCACCTTATATGATTGTGAGGCTCAGTGATTGAATTTGAGTGCCATGGGAGTTGTTGGCGGGGGCCGCGTGCTGCTGGTGGTGATGTTTGGTGCCGGTGGTGGTGGGTGGGAGGGGGGTGTCGGTGGGGGCCGTGTTCCGATGGGCAGGAGGGGGCATCGGCAGAGCTGCGTGCCAAAGTTTGACCGGGCTTTTCTCTTTCACCTGCAGGTCGAGCGCATTATAACAATCATGCAGAATCCACGTCAGTACAAGATTCCTGACTGGTTTTTGAACAGGCAGAAGGACGTTAAGGATGGCAAATACAGCCAGGTATGGATAGGCCAGGACTGAGACTGAATGGCCTTTGTGTACTGTGGGGTGTTATTGCCAGCGGATCATTACAGGCTCCTTGTGCTCTTTGATGCTACTCTATGATGTTCTGCCTTGATCCAGGGTGATGCGAGGTAACAGTACTGTGGGGAATGGTTGTGCGGTTCAGAGGAGGTATTTACTGGACGTCTGTCTATCTTGCAGCATGTTTAGGCTGGGAGTACATTGGTTATCTCTTCAGGTTCTGCACCGAACATGGCTAGGGTTGTCTTTTGACTTGGAGTTTTGGTATCCAAGCCTATTAATGTTAGAAATTTTCAGGAACATTCAATGGTTTATTTAAGGGCTCAGTTTTCATTAAGCTGAAGTGGTATTGCAGCTTATCCAATCAATGTGCACCCTTACAAATATGGTTGGGGGTTTCTGAAGGGACAAAAGATTTCCTCTTCCCCCCCAAGTCCTGCTTGTACTGTGCAAATATGTTCATTGGCCAGTCTGTCATCAAGAAATGAAACCCCTCCTCATCTGTAATGCGTGGTGGCTCAGCCTCTATCAACCGAGTGTAGGGGGCCCTCTTGTACCTGGCCTGTCAGCTAAAGTTGTTGTAAACACTGACATGTTCCTGAATGGTCTGTTTCTGTGCTGTAAATTGCATTGAGCCTACATCACCAGAAACCTGCTGTTTGCTCCAGTTATATGTGTATATAACTTTATTTAAGTGTGCAGCTGTGCCTGTGCATTTATTGATCTTTTTGTTCTGTGATCTCAGGTCTTGGCCAACGGCCTGGACAACAAACTGCGTGAGGATCTGGAGCGGTTGAAGAAGATTCGTGCACATAGGGGTCTGCGACACTTCTGGGGGTAAGACCCGTGCTGCTGCTCTACCTGCTACTGTTTCTAATTGCCAGCCCTCTGGTTCAGTAGTGCTGTCTTGCATTGCAAACTGGGGAAATGGGATATTCAGTGTTAATCTCTTGATATTTTATTGGACGGATGTTCCTACCGTATAGAACTCTAAACCTGGCTTTCACCCACTTAGTTTTGTTCGTCAAAGCTGCTGGGTGGAAAATTCCTGAAGGTCGCTCTGATTTTTATATTTTGTTCAAATCCTTTTTGGGTGCTGAAGGGTGTTGAATGGAAGGCAACTTCAGCTGACTGTACTGAAATGTGGGCTTGAATAGTCAAACAGTAGGAAAATGTGCTCACAGGGTGATAATGAGCTACGTTTCCAATTATCTGAGAGGTGGCTGAGCACAAGGCTCCACAGATGAGTCTGTGCAGGGTAATATCTGGGTTGCCTTTCTCTCCCTTCCTTTCCCCCCCCTTACCATTTCCCCTGGGGTTTAACATTGAACTAAAATAAGGAGTCCATTAAATATACAGTGCAACTCTTCCAAGTGTAGTGAGAAACTTTCATCTGATGGTCTAATTTTCCAGTTTTTATTTTCTTTCTTGGCATTTGTTGTCCATTCCTAATTGCCCTTGACAACTAACAGCACTGTGGGTGTACCTATGCCACATGGACTGCGGCGGTTCAAGAAGGCAGCTCACCACCACCTTCTCGAGCAATTAGGGATGGGCAATAAATGCTGGCCTGGCCAGCGACACCCACATCCCATGTATGAATAATGGGAAAAAAAGCTCTGGCTTGCTGGGCCATTTCAGAGGGCAGTTATGAGTCATCCACCTTGTTGTGGGTCTGGAGCCACATGTAGGCCAGACCAGGTAAGGATGACAGATTTCCTTCCCTAAAGGACATTAGTGAACCAGATGGGTTTTTACAACAATCAATGACCAAGTCTAGTTTTCAGTTCCAAGTTTTTATTGAATACTCTCCGCTGGTTGGAGTTATACCTAGCACAAAGGAAGAGGGCTGTGGTTGTTGGAGGTCAAACATCTGAGCTCCAGGACATCACTGCAGGAGTTCCTCAGGGTAGTGTCCTAGGCCCAACCATCTTCAGCTGCTTCATCAATGGCCTTCCTTCTATCATA
Source organism: Heterodontus francisci (assembly GCF_036365525.1). Classification (NCBI taxonomy): domain Eukaryota; kingdom Metazoa; phylum Chordata; class Chondrichthyes; order Heterodontiformes; family Heterodontidae; genus Heterodontus; species Heterodontus francisci. Next base: position 15,681,339 of record NC_090399.1, read on the forward strand.
AGATCAGAAGTGGGGATGTTCACTGATGATTGAACAATGTTCAGCACCATTCGCGACTCCTCAAATACTGAAGCAATCCGTGCAGAAATGCAGCAAGACCTGGACAATATCCAGGCTTGGGCTGATAAGTGGCAAGTAACATTTGTGCCACACAAGTGCCAGGCAATGACCATCTCCAACAAGAGAGAATCTAACCCTCTCCCATTGACATTCAATGGCATTACCATCGCTGAATCCCCCACTATCAACATCCTGGGGGTTACCATTGACCAGAAACTGAACTGGAGTAGCCATATAAATACTGTGGCTACAAGAGCAGGTCAGAGGCTAGGAATCCTGAGGCGAGTAAATCACCTCCTGACTCCCCAAAGCCTGTCCACCATCTACAGGTACAAGTCAGGAGTGTGATGGAATGCTCTCCACTTGCCTGGATGGTTGCAGTTCCAACAACACTCGGGAAGTTCGACACCATCCAGGACAAAGCAGCCCGCTTAATTGGCACACCATGTACAAACATTCACTCCTTCCACCACTGACGCACAGTGGCAGCAGTGTGTACCATCCACAAGATGCACTGCAGCAACGCACCAAGGCTGCTTAGACAGCACCTTCCAAACCCGCGACCTTTACCAACTAGAAGGACAAGAGCAGCAGATGCATGGGAACACCACCACCTGCAAGTTCCCCTCCAAGTCACACACCATCCTGACTTGAAACTATATTGCCGTTCCTTCACTGTCGCTGGGTCAAAATCCTGGAACTCCCTTCCTAACAGCACTGTGGGTGTAACTACCTCACATGGACTGCAGCGGTTCAAGAGGGCAGCTCATCACCACCTTCTTAAGGGCAATTAGGGATGGGCAGTAAATGCTGGTATAGCCAGTGACGCCCACATCCCATGAATGATTTTAAAAAATAATTGAATTTAAATTCCACCAGCTGCCATGGTGGGATTTGAACCTGTATCCCCAGGGCATTTGCCTGGGCCTCTGCATTACTAGTTGGTGACATTTCCACCACGCCACCAACTACCCCTCCTTCATCCCGAGAAGACGTGTTAATGTTTGGATGTAAACCCTTTGGCAATTGCACTTTTACTAACTTTTTTTTTTTTCTGTTTTCTCGTTTACATTTTATTTTGTATTTTGTCTTAATTCTTCAGATTTAGGTATTTAAAACTTAGCAGAACATGGTGTGGCTTGGTGTCAGCACATGATTGCTCTTTTCTCCCACTCCTTCCCTGTGCGCTGTCAAAGTCTCAATGGCTGCAGTTGTTCCTGTGGTTTAATGCCTCCTGCATTTGCTCAGTTCTCTCCTCCCTGAGATATTTTGGACCCTTGTGTTTATGTGGTTGTGTTAAATTTTGATAGGCTCCACTGTGAAGCACGTTGTCATGTTTTGCTATGAAATCATTTCCACAGCCAGTACGGTAGAAGTTTGGAACTTCTCTTAACCTCGAACAGCAATTGATGCTAGGTTAATTGTTAGTTTTAAATTTGCGGTTAATAGATTTCCGTTAACCAAAAGTATAAAGAGATATCGAGCAAAGACAGGTATGTGGAGTTAGATCACCGATCAGCCATCTCATTGAATGATGGAACAGGCTCGAAGGGCCAAATGGCTCCCTCCTCTGCCTATGTTTAATATGTTAAAGGCACTATATAAATTTGTTGGGTAACTTTTTGCTCATTAATCACGTCTGCGATTACTGGAGTTCTTTCAGACTGATCAATCGGCTTTACAATCTGCTTGGAACTCTATTGCAATGAACCTGGGACTATTGCTAAAGCCTTTCTAATTTTTTTGTCTTTTTTTTTTTTCCCCTCTGCAGTCTCCGTGTGCGTGGCCAGCACACAAAGACCACAGGCAGGAGAGGACGCACAGTCGGTGTGTCCAAGAAGAAGTAAATAGACTATCACTTGTCAATAAATGTTCAGTTAAACAGACTGTGTATTTGTGTGTTGGTTAATTTGCAAGCTGTCTGCAGTGGATCAAATTCTCATCCATGTTTTAAGGCATTAAGTGGGTGTTTGCTTTACTCCCATAACATTGGCAGCCATTTGAAGATGGTATGTAATAACTTGTGATGGTGTTGCCGTTCTGTTGGCTTATCCCAGTCCTGTCCATTAACCCGGAATGTAATTTTCCTATTTGAAGGCCAGGGTCTGGGGAATGCTGCAATGTGCTAAAGGCAGAACATCCTGTCCTTTTACCACAGGCAAGGCTGCTAGAGAAAGAATGGAGTAAGCGTGTGACTGTTTGGAATAGGCACTTCCAGACTTGTGCAGTCCAAATTTGGCAAAGCCCCCAAAGAGAGGATGATCCTGTTCATCGCCTTGAGAAAGACAGCAAATTAATATTTGGGTGTAACCCCCCCTTCTATGCTTACAAGGAAACATTAACTTTGTTTCTATTCTCCATTATGTGTGTCTACTGACATTATGCCGGTAGCAATAATCTCCAGGAACTTTTTGTTATCTTGGAATTGGGGATGTGTTGTTTTTCCCTGGTGTATTTGTTTAACTTAATCCTCCAGTTAGCATTACCACAGGCTGGAGAGTTTTGGACTGTCCGTCAAGCAAATTATTGGTAGTGTTTCCTAACTCAACTGCTTACATCTAAATTGGCCATTCTTCTCACCAATTAGAACCTGGATTATGTTCCCGTTTCATCTTCCTCCTTCCAACAAAAAATATGTTTATTTCTGAGTGTCTCCTTTTAAAAGTTGACCTATTAACTTCTAAGATTGTCCTATTGACGTGACTCTTAAGTCCATGGTTCTCAAAGCTCTCCACTGCTGGAGGTTCTTACTTGCCTCATATTTGTGTCTGCTATAGACAATTAGTTAATAGCGATTGATCACTATTGGTCAGCAAATCCATTCTCACTTTCATGCGGCTACCAGAACGCTAGACAGTACACTAGATGGAGTTTGTCTCAGAATTCCTGTGTTCCTCACTGCAAGGGCATTTCAAACACTTCTCACTCCCCGTCTTCCCCCTTCTGCACCATCTATCCTGAAGCTTACATCTCTAACCCTGTCTTGACACTGTCCAGCCTCAGTCAATCTTGCAAATTGATGCAGTTGCTAAAGTAAAGATAATACCTTTAATTGTCTTTTTTTTTCTTGTGTGATGGTGATATCTTGAACTCGGCCAGTGACCTCTACTTCTGCAATGTGTCACCTGTATTATTTAACATGATACTTGCATGTGATCAAACAAAGGCAAGTGAAGTAAATATCTAACCCCCCTACAATAAGATCCCTGTGGAGACAATCGTGATATCAAAATTCTGGGAGGAGCTAAAATAAAAGCAAAATACTGCAGATGATGGAAATCTGAAATAAAAACAAAGTGCTGGAAATGCTCAGCAGGTCAGGCAGCATCTGTGGAGAGAAGCAGAGTTAACGTTTCCGGTCTGACCCTTTCATCAGAACTGGAAAAAGATAAGAAAAGTATTCAAAATAAAAAAAAAAGCACCATAAACTTTTCTTTTGCCAGTTCTGATGAAAGGTCACAGACCTGAAATGTTAACTCTGTGTCTCTCCGCCATTGTTGCCTGACCTACTGAGTATTTCCAGCATTTGGGAGGAGCTTTTAGGACTAGGGAGCAAGTGTTGTCCATGGCTTAGTGGGTAGCACTGTTGTCTCTAGACTCTAAAGATTGTGGGTTCAAGCTCCATTTCAGAGACTTAAGCACATAATCTGGGCTGACGCTCCTCGTGCAGTACTGAGGAAGTGCTGTCAGTTGCCTCCTTTTAGGTGGGACATTAGACTGAGGCCCTGCCTGCCTGCTCAGGTGCATGTTTTAAAGAAAAAAAAGTCCCATGGCACTGTTCTAAAGAAGTGCATTTCCCTGGTGTCCTGGTTAATATTTATACCTCAACCGACATCATTGCATTGCTGTTTGTGGGAGCTTGCTGTGCAAATTGGCTGATGCATTTCCAACATGACTACAGTGATTGCCCTTCCAAAGCATTTCACTGGCTATCAAGCACTTTGGGTTAGTCCAGAGACTGAAAGATGCTATGTAAAGCCAAGTCATTTTCCAAATCTTTGTCATGGTCTCCTTTGCATAAGAAGCTATGGTGACGCATCTCTATTTGTCGAGGTTGTATTTTCCACATTGGACTGAGGATAGCTGATTGGATATCAGCCGAAGATATAATTGTCCCTTTGTCTATTTAGTAAGCATGTACGTTTATGTGGGTCTAATTCTGGATTTGTGAGACAGTTGCCTTACACTTTGTCATTTTACCTACTGCACCAGGATAGAACTTGAGCTGTGCTTCCATTGCTAAATTCACTGCACAGCTCTCTGTGGTGACAGTCAAGTAAGACTGGAACAGAAGCAAGCCGTTCTGCCCCTCGACTCTGTTTCACCATTCAATTAGATCATAGCTGACCACCTACGATTCATGTATGCTGATCTTAATAAAGATGCCGATCTCTGCCTTGAAAGCTGCAATCGACCCACAGCATCTGCATGGGAGAGAGAGTTCCAGCTTTCTACTACCCTTTGTGTGGAAAAGGGGCTTGCTAATTTCACTCCTGAGCGGTTTATTGTGAATTTCAAGATTATACCCAAGATTATATTCCTCACCAACTGAGAAAATAATTTCTCTATATCAACCCTGCTGCATCCTTTTAATATTTTAAATACCTCAATGAAATCAGTCAGGATTCCCTCTTCCAGCTCACTGAAATGATCTGCTGCGTAGTACATGTTCAGTGAGCAGCAGGTCACTTCATTGGACTGGTATGTCCTGCTTTATTATTAGTTTTAATTTCCTCTTGTCCTTTGCCGAGAGCAGTAGACTTTATTAAAGTAGCTTTGATAGATTTTCGTTAGATCAGGTTATTGAGGATTTCAGAAGTTAAGCAGATGGAGTTAAGATATAAATCAGGGAGCATCTGCAAATTAAATAGTGGAACAGGCTGGAAGGCCTAATCCTGTTGCCAATTCCACCAAAATCAACCAATCTTTGCTACCTTTTACATAAGTAAGCATTTTTCACGTGCCAGTAGCTTGATTGAATACTTTTTTACAAAAGGGGCAAATTTTCCATTTCTAGGACGCTAAACATTTCAGTTAATTTACACTTTTTGTGAAGTTTACCTTAATGCTTCGTCTTCCATTCAACGTGCTGCATCTACCAAGAAGCAATCCATCGACACTGCAAATGTATAACTTATCAAATTTAAATGACTTAATGCTGGGTGTCCATTTCGCATGCGAGACGGGCCAGAACAAGTTATCTGCCCCCAGCTTGACCTCGTCTACATTGGGTGACCTAGGACACAGTTTTCAGGTCATTTCAGTTACTCCAGGCCGCGGGAGTTGCAGCCTGCAGGTTTGAGATCTAACGGAAGAATCTCGTCAATTAAATTCTTCTGAAGATGCCATTTCTGTGAATTGAGGCCCTGGTATACTCCACTTAAAAGAAGCATGAACAAAGATGCTGCACTACCCGGAATGAAAGGCCTTGGAGAGGGTGCTGGAGAAATCTATTGGAATTGTAGCAGGGATGAAGAACTTCACTTTTTAAAAATTCATACATGGAATGTGGGGCATCACCGGCTAGGACCATATTTATTACCCATCCCTAATTGCCCTTGAGAAGGTGGAACCACTGCAGTCCAGTACAACTGAGTGGCATGCTAGGCCATTTAAGAGTCAACCACACTGCTGTGGGTTAGGAGTCATACATAGACCAGACCAGGTGAGGACAGCAGATTTTTTCCCCCTAAAGGGCATTAGTGAACCAGATGAGTTTTTACAACAATTGTTTCACAGCCATCATTAGACTAGCTTTTTAATTCCAGATTTATTTATTGAATTCAAGTTCCACATTTTGCTATGGTGGGATTCAAGCCCATGTCTCCAGAGCAATAACCTGGGTCGCTGGGTTACTAGGCCAATGACTTTATGCCACCACCTCCCTTACGTGGAGAGATTAGAGAAGCTGAGGTTCTTGGAGCAGAGAAGGTTAATAGAGGTGTTCAAAATCATAAAGGGATTTGATGGAGTAAATAACTTTTCAGTGGCAGAAGGTTTGGTAACCAGAAGACATAGGTTTAATATAATTGGCAAAAGGACCGGAGGATACATTTTTTACACAGCAATTTTGTTCTGGAATGCAGTGTCTGAAAAAGTGCTGGAAGCAGATTAAATAGTAACTACAACAGTATAGCTTATATATTGCCTTTAACATAATAAAACGTCTCAAGGTGCTTTACAGGAGCATTATAAATCAAAGTATGATACCAAACCACAAAAGGAGATATTAGGTCAGATGGCCAAAAGCTTGGTCAAAGAGGGAGGTTTTAAGAAGTGTCTTCAAGGAGGAAGGTGAGTTGGGGAGGCAGAAAGGTGTCGAGAGGGTATTCCAGAGCTTGGCGCTGAGAAAACTGGAGTGATTAAAATTAGGGATGCACAAAAGGCCAGAATTGGAGGAGAGCAGATATGTTGGAGGGTCTTGGGGCTGGAGGAATTACAGAAATAGGGAGGGGCGAGGCCATTGGAGGGATTTGAAAACAAGGATGAGAATTTTGAAATCAAAACGTTGCTTGCCTGGAAGCCAATGTAGGTCAACGAGCATAGGGATGATAAGGGAATGGGACTTGGTGTGAGTGAAGACACGGGCAGCAGCATTTTGGATGACCTCAAGCACAGTGGCAGCAGTGTGTACCATCTACAAGATGCACTGCAGCAACTCGCCAAGGCTCCTTCCAAACCCACGACCGTTACTGTCTAGAAGATTGGCAGCCGATGCATGTTCTCCTCCAGGCCACACACCATCCTGACTTGGAAATATATCGCTGTTCCTTCACACATCCTGGGTCAAAATCCTGGAACTCCCTTCCTAACAAAACTATGGATGCACCTTCACCATATGGACCACCACCTTCTCAAGGGCAGTTAGAGATGGGTAATAAATGCTGGTCTAGCCAGTGGCGCCCATATCCAACGGAAGAATAAAAAAATGTGAGCTGGTCCCTTACCTTATTTCATTCTTTAACAATTCAATCGCTATTGTTATGCCATATTGAACATGCTGTCAAATTTGTCAGTTTTAAAGTCATTTCTTTCAGTTGTGTATGTTCCACTGAAGCATACACCATGTGAATACTCTCGGAGTCTTTTCTGTTATCTAGCGGCTAGAAATGCAGAGCTTCACGCCAGACCACACTTCAAGCATCCTCTATTGTTGGGCATGATGACCTGTGGTCTTGAGTCTATTTCCATGGTATAAATGAATGGCTCAAAGTTGGCCACAAGGCAGTACATCGTATAACCACAAAGTAAGGGATCTTGCTGTACACAAACTCACTGTGTTTCCTACATTATAGCAGTGACTACACTTTGAAAGGTACTTTGCTGGCTATAAAGCACTTTGAGAAGTCCTGGGGTTCTGAAGGGCGCTGTATAAATGCACCTTTTTTTTGCAGTTCATTAATTTAGCTAACTTTCAATAGCAAAGTTACTCAGTATTTGAATTTGGAGCTGAATCAGATGACATGCTATAATGTATAAAGAGTTTTTATAAAAATAATTGACTACATGTGACTTTTAACTGTGTAAATTGACCAACGTGACCAAATAATTCATTCCAGTCTTCACAGAGATGTTTCTGTTATCTGCTGAATGCTATTTTGGTTTCTCTCTGTGGTTAAACAATGGTAGAGAGGTGGTCGCCGAGAATGGGGGGAAAAGGCAGTTAGGGATGTGCAAGAGTCCAATTGGAGGAAGGCAAAGTTCTTGGAGGGGTGTAGGGTGAGAGGTGGTGACAGAGACAGGGAGGAGGCGAGGCAATGGAGGGATTAGAACTCGAGGATGAACATTTTAAATTCGAGGCATTACTGGACTGGGAGCCAATGTAGGTCAGTGTGCACAGGAGTGATGGGGGAATGGGACTGGGTGAGAGTTAGGATACAGGCAGCAGAGTTTTGGGTGACCCCCGAGGTTGTGGAGGATGGAAGATGGGAGGTTGGCCAGGAGAGTATTAGAATAATTGAGTTTGAAGGTAACAAAGTCATGGATGAGGGTTTCAGCAGTAGGTGGACTGAGGCAGAGGCAAAGACGGACAAGGGTGGAAATAGGAAGTCTTGGTGATGGAGGCTGTGGGGTCAGAAGCTCAGCTCAAGGTCAAAGAGGAGGGCAAGGTTGTGAAAAGTCTAGGTCAGCCTCAGACAGTCGCCAGGGAGAGGGATGGACTAGGGTTCTTCCTCATGCTTATTTGGGGGAAATTTCTGCTAATTCAGGACTGAATGTCAGTCAAACAGTGTGGCAATTCAGAAGCTGCAGAAGAATGGAGAGAGGTGGTGGTGAAGAGGAGCTGGGTGTTGTCAGAGTATATGTGGAACTTAACGCGTTTTTGGATGAAGTCACCAAGGGGTAGCATGTAGATGAAAAATAGGAAAGAGCCAAGTACAAAACCGTGGAAGACTCCAGAGGTAACAGTGTGGGAGAAGGGAAGAGAACTCCTTACAGGCGATTCTCTGGCTAGGACTAGATAAATAAGAATGGAACCAGGCAAGAGCAGCCCCACCCAGCTGGACGAAGGTGGAGAGGTGTTGGAGGAGGATGGTGTGGTCAACCATGTCAAAGGCTGCAGACAGGTAGAGAAGGATGAGGAAGGAAAGTTTACCTTTGTCACAGTCACATAGGATTTGTGAATTTGATTAGGTCCATTTGTGGTGTGGCAGGGGTGAAAACCTAATTCAAACATAGAGACACAGGAAAGGATTTGGGAGGCTGCAACATGTTCTCAGACTTTTTTTTTGTCATGGGAGTTCACTCACCCTCCACACCCTCAGTCATCAGATGAGACTCAAGTCTTTTTCCACCGGTTTATTTAAGCATAAGCAAGGGAGTCACACGTATCCAGTGATCCCATATGGCTCCCCAATCTATCATTATTATATAGTTGAGATAGATCCAATTATTAGCATTCACCAATCACGGGTTGACATGAAATTGACATTGTTTAATCAAAGCTCACACATACATAGTGATTATATTATCCTATTACAATGAAGACACGTCTGCAGTGGTTACACAGCCTTTAACTGAAGCTCAAAAGCACATGTCAGCAGACCACGTTATCCTCGAGCAATTGACAATTATTGCATTCTGTGTTAAAAATTCACGTTGCCTTTGTTCCTGTGACTGTGAACAGACAGCACCTTGTGGTTTATCAAAAATCTTCACCCTGCACACATCTTCCGCTTGTGTGCTGGCTGCTGCATCTTTGTTTGTGCAACTCCAGCCCGGTTAATCATGAAGCTAGCTAATCTTAACCCTTTACTTGCTCTCTTCAGAGAGGAAAGGGAGATGGGGTGGTGGTTTGCATGGACAAAGGAGGCAAGGGTGGGTTTTTTGAGGTGGGAGGCGCTGACGGCAAATTTGAAGAGGAGAGGAATGGGAACTGTTTACAGTATCAGCTGGCATGGGCCGCAGAAAAGAAGTCAATATGAGTCACTATTACCCTGTAATTAGTTGAAATACTAGGTAACATGTTTATTTAGATCTGAGATAGAAATCATTTGCTATTTACCAAATAAACGGACTTAGACACAATGACAAATTGTGAACTTATCATTCTGTTACATGGTACACTTAATGTGAAAAAACATATTAATGTGAATTTCTGTGGAAACATCCACATAAATACAAGTATTGACTCATCTTGGACCCGCAGGTTGACAGATGAAAAGACCATCTGTGGGTGGATGTGGCTTACAGGCTGTTGTAACAGAGAGTAGCTACAAACTGCACAGGTACAAGGGACTCAAAGAAGGTGCAATGGCTAGGAAGCTGGTAATTGACCAAACTCAGTGACACCTTCTTGTATCTGTTAAGATGATGGCCATCAATTCCAATATTAACCACTGAGATGGCGAGTGATAAGGTGTCAAGTTTGAGAGGTCACCTTATTTGAAGCTAATTAAACAATGATACAATGTTCCAACTACAGAATGTTGCAGTGAGTTTTTCAGCTCATTGTGCATTGGAGAAAACAATCGTTCACCATTGCACATTTGTGTGTTTAAACTACTTCCTTGTTAATACACGTCAAACAACATTACTGACATTAAACTCTCGGACCTGCTAATTAATAAGTCACGGTGTCAGTAGAATTTTATCACTGGGATTGTTGGCCTAGTCGACTTGATTACATTCACAGATAGAAACACTTAATCTGAGACTATGACCACTAGTTCTAGACTCACCAGCCAGGGGAAACATCCTCTCAGCATCCATCCGGTCAAGCCCTCTGACAATTTTGTACATTTCAAGGAGAGTACCTCTTATTTCTTCTAAACTCCAGAGTTCCTGCTCAATTCTCCATTCTACTCAATCTCTCCTCATTGACAGTGCTCCCAATCCAGGAATCAATCTAGTGAATCTTCGTCGAATCCCATCTCAGGCTAGTATATCCTTCCTGAGATACAGAGTCCAGAACTGTACACAGTACTCCAACTGTGGTCTCACCAAGCCCTGTACAATTGCAGCAAGACTTCCTTACTCTTATACTCCAACCCGCCCCACATCCACACCCCCCCCCCCCATGCAATAAAGCCTAACACACCATTCACCTCATCCCACAAAGAAGTCGAGTAAACCTTTGCTACAACCTCTCTCGGGCAAGCATGTCCTTCCTTAGGCAAGAAGACCAAAACTGCACACGGTTCCCCAGGTGCGGCCTCACCAATGCCCTGTATAATTGTTGGAAGATTACGTTACTCTAAAATTCAATCCCTTTGTAACAAAAGATAACATACCATTTGCCTTCCTAATTGCTTGCTGTAATTGCATGTTACCTTGCTGGGCTGCATGTACGAGGATATATGGGGTAAGGTGTAAATCCAGCATTCTAGCTGGTCCTGTCAGTTTCCCTATAGTGCCCCATTTATCATGCACACTGCAATTCATTCTAATTTTTATTGTATTCTAATCTTAACCCGACCCCCATTAGGTAATTCAGATTAAAACTGACCCTCATTCACACTCACTACAATTAATCCTAACAATTATTGTAACCTAATGGCTACTGGACTGATAAAGACAGACGGAAGACATTTTTCTAAACTGATTCTAAGCACGCAAATCAGGCATTATTTCAGAAATCTGCCAACAAAAGCTGTGACAAAGCAGAGACACGCTAGGAGAGGGGCCAATGTGATCCTGACGACGTTTACAGCTCTGGTGGATTGAACTGTTCCAGCTTTTCTTTCGAGTCCCTGGATTCCGCCTGCTTCTTCCCTGGTTTCTGGAAAATGAGTAAAAGCAAGTTATGCTTCTCCGTCACACCGTGTTTGAAAGGAAAAAGACTTGGATTTATATAACACCTTTCACAACCTTAGGACATCCCAAATTACTTCATAGCCAATGAAGTACCTTTTTGAAATGTAGCCACAATTGTAATATAGGAAAGACTGCAGCCAATTTGCACCCAGCGAGCTCCTACAAACAGCAATGTGCTGATGAGCCCAGACCATCTTTTTCGTAGTGATATTGATCAAGGGGTCAATATTAGCCAGGATGAGGAACTAGCGCAATGGGATCAGTTACGCCTGCCTGAGTGGCCAGCAAGACCTCACCTTAATATCTCATCCGAAAGACAGCACCTCCGATATTGCAGCACTCCCTCAGTACCGCACAGGGGGGCGTGTCGGGCTAGATTTTGTGCTTAAGTCTCTGGAGTGTAACACGTGGAGGATTTAGACTCGAATGGAATAAATATTGACGCTGACAAAGGTATAGGATTACAAAATTCTCAAACAAACTTTACTGAACTTTATTGCCGGCACAGACACGATGGGTTGAATGGCCTCCTTCTGTGCCGTAATTTTTCTGTGGTTCTGTGGAACTATGCTCCAAAATCACAAGGATATGCTAAGCACCCTGATATCTGATGAACAGGCAAATGACACCATGCAGGACCTCTCAATGGAAAACAGAACTCGCAAACTGACCCTTTTCAGTTGTGTCCTCATTTTATAAATACCCCATAGAAACTGAATTTTCCCAATCCACAGGACAACTAGCCTGTCTTACTTTAAACTATGAGATCAAAGGTTTACACGTCCAGTTGCCTAGATTCTATTGACAAAGCTGAATCTTCCACACAGTCCCCAGCCTTGCCCTTCAATCACTTTAACTCAACCACAGAAAACTAGCCCTTTCCCCTCCAGCTCTCCAATTTAACTCAACCAGGAGACTAAAGGGTTAAGTGTTCACTGAATGATACAAGCTTTTCTCTTACCCAGCCCAGCTGGTTCCCCTCTAGTCTCCGTTCACACCTGCAGCACTGGGCGGACGTCCAGGGGAAAAGACGTAACATCTGATGCATTAGCTAACGGTCCGGCTGCACAGCAAAGAACAAAGGAAGGTTCACCTTATCCCCCCATGTGTGCATCTGTTCAGAACCTGTGGCGATCGGGATTGGTTACGCCCCGAATGGTCAGGGGTGATGTTGCCTCTCATAGACAGAGTCCCTAGCAGATGCTATTGATAAAGTTAAAGTAGACGGCTTCTGAGTTACAGTATTTATCTCCCTCTACGAGTTACAGTATTTTATCTGTCTCTGAGTTACAGTATCTTTCTCTCTCCTTGAGTCTGTCTGTCCCTCAATCACCCAGGTGTCTTCCTTCACACTATTTCACACTGGTTGTGGTTGTTGGAGGTCAATCATCTGAGCTCCAGGACATCACTGCAGGAGTTCCTCAGGGTAGTGTCCTAGGCCCAACCATCTTCGGCTGCTTCATCAATACCTTCCTTCGATCATAAGGTCAGAAGTGGGGATGTTCACTGATGATTGAACAATGTTCAGCACCATTCATGACTCCTCAGATACTGAAGCAGTCCGTGTAGAAATGCAGCAAGACCTGGACAATATCCAGGCTTGGGCTGATAAGTGGCAAGTAACATTCGTGCCACACAAGTGCCAGGCAATGACCATCTCCAACAAGAGAGAATCTAACCATCTCCCATTGACATTCAATGGCATTACCATCGCTGTATCCCCCACTATCAACATCCTGGGGGTTACCATTGACCAGAAACTGAACTGGAGTAGCCATATAAATACCGTGGCTACAAGAGCAGGTCAGAGGTTAGGAATCCTGAGGTGAGTAACTCACCTCCTGACTCCCCAAAGCCTGTCCACCATCTACAAGGCACAAGTCAGGAGTGTGACCTGGATGGGTGCAGCTCCAACAACACTCAAGAAGCTTGACACCATCCAGGACAAAGCAGCCCGCTTAATTGGTACCCCATCTACAAACATTCACTCCCTCCACCACCAACGCACAGTGGCAGCTGTGTGTACCATCTACAAGATGCACTGCAGCAATGCACCAAGGCTCCTTAGACAGTACCTTCCAAACCCGCGACCTCTACCAACTAGAAGGACAAGGGCAGCAGATGCATGGGAACACCACCACCTGCAAGTTCCCCTCCAAGTCACACACCATCCTGACTTGGAACTATATCGCCGTTCCTTCACTGTCACTGGGTCAAAATCCTGGAACTCCCTTCCTAACAGCACTGTGGGTGTACCTACCCCACATGGACTGCAGCGGTTCAAGAAGGCAGCTCACCACCACCTTCTCAAGGGCAATTAGGGATGGGCAATAAATGCTGGCCTAGCCAGTGACGCCCACATCCCATGAATGAGTAAAAAAAAGAATTTCAAGGTTCCTCACTTCACTGACTGCAACAATGGCCATGGAATCAGAGGAAGTTAATCCTGCCAGTGTTTTGATAATCATAGGTATTTGTACCATTGTAATGTTTGTGATAAGAACAGAACCCATACCTGATTTCTTATAATTACGGGCTGTTGGTCATTTTATTGCCTATATCCTGTCTTAGGAATGCAGCGCACAGTGAATTGCCCAGGTTTTCCTTACCATTTTTCACACCCTTGTCTTCCCACTAAGATCAAGCTAGCAAATTCAACAGTGGCCACCAATTCAATTTAATATA